>NW_027316056.1:18918119-19370619 GCF_026437365.1 Eucyclogobius newberryi | reverse complement strand
AGGATTTCGAGAGGCTACTCGTGTTTTTAGCAGCGGCGGTCTTCATTGTTGTAGCACCATAAACAGGGCAGCGCAGAACGGCCCAGTGCGCACGCTTCACTTTGTTATATCGCCACCTACTGCGCTGGAGGATGTAACTGCAGCCAAGTGCGGGACTGACGGCAGAAAACCTTGCATTTATCAGCTTTATGAATGGTTAAAAAGGTGGTAGAGTGGCCAGAAATAATATTCAAGTGGAAACCATAATATAATACATCCATGGTGGAAACACAGTTACTAGAAGCCATTACGAGTGGCAATTTCCTGTACAGTTGCAATTTACTTAAGTACTAGGACCACAATTCTGCAACTTTGACGAGGACTTCCGCAAAAACTACAATATCAAGCAAAACCAACAGCAATGACACGATAAAAAAATATCTACAGAAAAAAACGTTTCTATAATTAAATTCAAGGACTAAATAGTGCGGTGATGTAATGCGGTCACTCAATTAGAATTACAATGTAGTAGTCGAAGAAATTACTCGGGTAAAGGCAATACCTTTGACTTGTCTGCACCAAACATCTGATTTATAATCGAAGATAGTGTCATTTTTTAATGTATTATTGATCAAAGGAGCAGTGTAATAAACAAACGTTTTGAAAAAGGAAATTAAACTTTTAGAAAGTAGTGAAATAAGTAGAAAGTAGTAAAAAAGTACGAGTCAAGTCAATTTTTGTAAAAGTTTTGTTTTATTATACTTCTGTGCCTCAGTTTCTGTACCAAATCTCTGTTGCAAGATTGAAATTAATAAAGGTCATCTTATCTTAAACATCCACCCACATTGAATAAGACAAATCAGTGAGAATACACAAAACAATAAGTCACGTATAGACACAGGTTGCATTAGTTGACCTCGGTATCGGTCTTGTCACGTGATTTATAATGCTCTAAATGTGCAAGTATCCAACCCGAGGGGCCCAGGATGGTCAGAGTCATCACGGCCAGAACGAACACGCTCTCCTGTAGATAAAAGTGATACAAAGTTAAATGTACGCGGGTTGACCTGCTTGAAGAGTAAGTAGGCCTATAATAAAAATAAAAAAACTCACAATAGCACTGACTTTGGATTCGGGGGCCTTGCCATGGATGTAAGACGCCCGTTGTTCAATCAAAACAGTTCTGGGAGCAAGAGCCCGTCGAACTCTTAACAGTCCACCAAGAAACCGCATTTTCCTTTTCACAGGGAAAGAAATCTGCAGCAGTTTGCACAAAAATACACAAAAATACACTGGTCTGAAGTGAATCCGTCAAAGTCGCGTGTCGCGTGCGGTTCTAGCCCAATAAACGCACACCTGCTCATTGGCGCGTCGGTGATCACGCTGCTTTTAAAGACATCTGGGAGCGAAGCCAAGTTTAAATACACTTAAAATATTCCTTTATCTATGGTTAAAGACCGTTTTATAAGCTATGTACTAGTTTGTGCCATTTTGTTCGTCGTATTGATTGTTTTTTGAGATCTGCGCGCACCTCCTTCACACAAAAGGTCACAACCAGATTACTTTTTATTCTTCTGATCCGATCCTCGACGCGCCAGTGCAGAAGTAGGACTGTAAATGGGTCGGCGTGGCATTAGTTGCAGACAAACAGACTGATGATTTAGTCAATAAACCTGAGGCCACCGATCGACTTTGCGCACTTTGAAAAGGTAAGGCACGAGGCTTCTTCACTTTGATCAAATTATGCGTCTTTAAATCTAATCAGTTTAAACATTAGTGACCTCACCTGGTCCGACTAATGGTAAAATTGCAACACAAAAAAAATAAAAAATAATAACAATACTAACTGTACTCAAATTAGTTTCACACAGAAAAATAACATTCATAATATACTAAACTACTAATATGTACTGAATATAAAATGAGAAAATTCACTTCCCCCCCAAAAAAAAACCTGTACAATGTTTAATTTCTTTATGAAGCTAAGACTTATTTCGAAATATTTTCACCAGGTTTACTTCAAGTGAATCGGGCAAAGTTTTACCCAAGTGTTGTTACTTCTAAAGACTTGTGATATGAAAGTATGCTGTATGATTAAACAATTCTCTGCAACTACATTATTAAAATATTTTGAGATTCTGAAGATTCTTTGCAATAATATATTTAAGGAGACCAAGTAGACTTCTTCTTCAAGTATAAGCCTAGTTCTCATTAGAATGTGGTGTTTTCTATTTGAACAGATATTATAACCATAACCATGTCAGACTCCACTGCAGATGAGTCTGGTTCTTTGTGCGGGAGGTCTGGGCACCGGAGCAGGAAATCTGGATACTCCAACATCATCTCTGGGATGAACATTCACCAGCTGCAGCGGCTCTTCCAAACAGCAGGAGACAGAGACGCCGAGCACAGGGCGCAGCTGGTCTGGGGAAGGGGCGAGGATGAGGATTTCCAACAGGTAAAGAACACTGAGGCGGCAGGACTGGCACAGGCTCTTGTGGGTCTCAGGATTTGTGCCCGGACTAAAGCAGGACTCAGAGCGGAGGTGCCCACACGGGAGCACAGGTGGCACAACGCATCCCTCCACGAGCAGCCGTCTATTACACAGTTCTTTAGTCAAAATCGGTGCTATGGAGGTGGAAGAGGTCTTGCATTCAGACCAGGGTTTGGTTTTGGTCTTTTATTTGTACTTTTGGTGGCTGGTTTAGACTCAGCTCTTCATGTTAGTCCAGTGACCCTATAGGAACTAAGTTTTCTAGGTTAAAATTCCATTCCGATACAGATTTTTTTTAAAGTTAGTATAATTTTCAACGCAAAATCAGTTTTTTTTTTCCTTTTTTTTAAGTATTCCTTTAGTTTTTTAGTCCATTAATCTGAGGCTTTTTTTTTTTTAGTCTCATCTAGATTAAATGTATTTATATGGGACAACAGCAAGGGGAAGCTATAGAGTGAATCATGCGTTTAATCTAATATACATTTAACACAAATACACCATTAACCAGTACTTTTCTGTATAAATAGTTGTGCAGCTGTTGTCTTGCGAGCGCAGTTTTGTTAGATACATGTAGATGCTTCATCATTTTAATAGCTTTTTCCCCTTTTAGCCGGTCGAATTGGCATGTCGACTACAGCCTTACTCCTGTTTATGTCATATTTTTAAGGGATCAATACTTGCTCAAACTAGTATCTAGTCAATACTAACCTTAGCATAAGTTATCTGGTATGGATTTTTTTACTGCTTATGTTTTTAACCCTAATTTGAAACTTTTCAAAAACAAATTTAAGTCAAAGTAATAAGGAAAACTTTGTATGGTAAGAGAACCACTGATCAACTGATTTTCACTTCAAATAGAAACAAAAAGCCCTGTACAAATAATGTTCCTCTAAAAGACAGTGTGAAAAGTGTCATGTGCCTAACAAACTGAGCCTGACCTCACAAGACTGTGACTACTCAGTCGTGTTTCACTTTGGACATTCCTCTTTCATGAAATTAGATGAGGACTAAAATCATGGCTGTTTTACATATACTGTATATGGATATAGTATCATGGCAGTAGCCACAAAAAAAAAAACTGCAAGTGGGAAACAAACACTTCTCACAAAAAACTACTATACTATATATTTTGTTTCTGTATAACAGATACTGTATTCCCACAATGTGTCTTTTTCAGGATTAACCCGAAACACCGAAACAAATGATTTACCATTACCAAATCATTATAATTCATCTTCCAGGAGGTTGAGAGTGGCAAGGCATGCGAGTACAAGAGACTCAGAGCAATACCTTAATCGAATCTTTCTCTAAAGACTAAACCACATTTGGTAAAAACAATGTTGTAATTTGTATTAATTGTATTTTAATTCATCTGTCATTAAATATTACATACAAATTATACAGTGCATTTTCACAATACAGTTTAAGTCAGTTGTGTTGCAGGAAGTTATGGTACATTGTTTACTTCATCCAAGAACGTTGATATGGAGACCCAGCCAAGAGAGCCTCAGTGAGGATCGTATGAGAATAAATGTGTCGCTGTTCTTTTCAACATTCTCAGTCCAACTCTTTGTCCTCATTGTCATGAGCATTTTGACACTATGAAACCAGTTTGTTTAGTTTAAGGTGACTGTCAAGCCTTCAGCTCACACTTCCTAAATCCTTAACACTTCTCTATTGCCACTGTATTGGCACTTTTGTGGTCACAAATTAGGGGCTTTTTACAACATTGCACCAGAAAGTGAGTGAATGTTTAAAGGCAGTTAAAACAAAAATGTGGAATGCAATAGCTACCATCAAAACAACAATGAAAGGCTTTTGACTGGCATGCATGTGCATTAACATATGTGCACCCAAACATCCAAAATAAAAGCCTTTTGTGAATCACTTAGAAAGTTCTGAGAAAAATCAATATTAACTAGTGCCAACTTGGCAGTGGCAGTCACATCACAGAGGTGATGTTCACCATCATCGGGCATCATTAATGGAGTTACAGGTGAAAAAAAACTTTTCTCAGTTCAAAGTAGATCCACTTCATGCTGTTGTCCAAAGTTCAGTCCTACCACCAAGTGAAGAAGGGTCTTCTGCTTTGGAAACTCTGTGTGTAGGATTCACTGTTGGCTCGCTGAGGTGCTCTGGCCGTTTCAACAATAACTGGTGGCATCTGAACAAGCTGAAGAGGAGTTTTACCATCCTTCATGGCTTGGCACAGATTTAAAATCTGAGGGCAAAGTACATAAATTGTCCTCACAGGTTAAAATATTGTTATTTGGATAACTGCATTAACTTCAAGAATAAAACTCACCTGCCCTCTCATCACAGAGACTTGTTTGTGAAATTGACCTCTGTCAAAACCAGGGTCTTTCTATAGAGCACAAGAAAGCCATTGACATACAGTGGTGTGAAAAACTGTTTGCCCCCTTCCTGATTTCATATGTGTTTTAATGTTTGGCACACTTAAATGTTTCAGATCAAAACACATTTTAAAAATACTAGTCAAAGACAACACACGGAAACACACCCTTATTAAGGGTAAACAAAATCTAAACCTACATGGCCTTGTGTGAAAAGACTTGTCTCCTAAACCTAGTAACTGGTTGAGCCATCCTTAGCAGCAACAACTGCAATCAAGTGTTTTTGACTTGCAATGAGTCCATAACAGCACTGGAGGAATTTTGGCCCACGCATCATCGCAGAATAGTTGTAATTCAGTCACATTGGAAGGTTTTCTCATTAGGATTCAGGTCATGACTTTGATTAGACCGCTCTAAAGTCTTCATTTTGTTTTTGTTCAGTCATTCAGAGGTGGACTTCCTGGTGTTTTGGATAATTGTCCCGCTGTACAACCCAAGTTCACTTCAGCTTGACGTCACAAACAGAGCGCCGGACATTCTCCTTCAGGATTTTTTGGTAGACTGCAGCGTTCATGGTTCCATTTAACACTGCAAGTCTTCCAGGTCCTGAAGCAGCAAAACAGCCCCAGACCATCACACTACCACCACCACCACCACATTGTACTGTTGCGGTATGTTGTTACTTTTACACCAGATGTAATGGGAGACACACCTTCCAAACAGTTCAAATTTTGTCCCGTCAGTAGTATCGCGAGTATTTCCCCAAAAGTCTTGGGGATCATCAAGATGTTTTCTGGCAAAATTTGTCATTCTTATGGTGGAGTCATGAACACTTTTTGCATGTTGTTGTGGGTTCTTTTGTGACCTCTTGGGTGAGTCGTTGCTGTGTTCTTGGGGTAATTTCGGTCGTCCAGTCACTCTTTGGAAGGTTCCCCACTGTTATTGGGGTATTTGTGGACAATAGCTCGAGCAGTGCTTCGCTGGAGTCCCAAAGCTTTAGAAATGGCTTTATAACCTTTTCCAGACTGAAAGCTCCCATTTGTTTCTGAATTTCATTGGATCTCAGCATGTTGTCTGGCCTTTGAGGATCTTTTGGTCTACTTCACTTCAGGCAGTGAGTGATGTCTTGATTGAGAACAGTTGTGACAGTAGTCAGGCCTGGGTGTGGCTAGAGAAATTGAACTTACGTGTGATAAACCACAGTTGTGTTTTAACAGGGGGGCACAACCTTTTCACACAGGGCCATGTAGGTTTGGGTTTTGTTTCATTTATAAACTTCATTTTGTGTTTCCTTGTGTCGTCTATGACTAATATTTATATTTGCTTGATCTGAAACATTTAAGTGTAACAAACATGCAAAACAAAGTAAGAAATTAGGAAGGGGGCAAACACTTTTTCACACAATTGTACATTTATCCTAGCTTTATAAAAACTTTACTGCATATTGATCATTTCCAAGTAAAAACAAAACTTCAAACCTTAAATAGTTCATAGAGATCCTCTTCCAGGTCTTTGATAAAATTTGGGTCCGACAGTTTGGGCAGAACCAACTCTCGGATTTCTTGTGAAAAAGGGACTTTGGCTTGGGAAAGCCACGCCCAATAAAAAGGGTCTGGATTTAGAAACAAAGGCAAAAGTTGTGCATCAGTTATGTGCTTAAAGCATCACAAGTTATCTTAAGTTGCTAAAGAATAAAGATACTTACATGCTCTCCAAGAATCTGGATGTTTAAGAGGAAATGCAAGACCATTATCTATTGCTGCCAACTTGATGATTGGTTCCTTAACAACCACCCAGTCAGTATCCTAATAAAATAAAACGACAATAATGTTGCAATTCAATTAAAAAATATTTTGTGTGTGCGTGTGTCATTACCCTGTTCCCTGAAGAGTCCATAGGGCAATCATATTTAAGCAGCCAGTTGTCATTTCCTCTGTCTACAACAGCAAAGCAACTTAAATTTAAAATCATGCAGGTCTCCTTCTGTCTTTTTAGTTTTTAATATAATTCCTTATTCCATATACATTACTACATTATTGATGCTGAGCCATAGACTTGCCTGTGTTTCTGATGATGTAATCAAGAACAACGAGCCGCTCGAACTGCAGCTGAAGCTGGCGGTTATTATTCTCTGGCAAAGGCTCTGCCTCAAACCTGCGCAGCCAGAAATCTGCATCCTTGTACCCGTCCACAAAGAGTTGGAAAGAACCGACCTGGAAATAGGAATCAAAACGAGGCTGATTATATTAATCAAAGCAAGAAAAAAAAAATCAACAGATTTACGCCATCAAAGCTGAAACTCGGTATTCTCCAAATTAAAACATATTTTTTGTTGTTATGTAGGTTTGTTTTTTACCTTTGGAGGCAGTCCAATTCTATGGAAGCGTTGGCCCACTTTAGGCACCTTTTCCAATGCCAGCCTCTTTCCTCTGGATTTAACCCTATCTATGGCATTGTAATTAAACGTTTCACTTGCCAAGTACACAACCTAAAGAAAAAGATAAAACATTAATTGAAAAAACAAAAGATAATACATTAACATTTGTAAGAGGCCAGTGAGAGTCATTTCAGTTTGTTTGTTTGTTTGTTTGTTTGTTTGTTTGTACGTACCTTTGTTCTGGGAACAATATTTAGTTCAAGTTTCTGGTCAACCAAGCTGGCCCCTGCCTCCGAAAGGTACCCCTGGTTAAGCACTAAACAGTCACGGCCAAAACAGCACGGGCAGCAGAGTTTCTGCAGCCATTTGGTCCATTTGGGGTTCAGGTGACCATAAGGCTCCTCATTCTTTGGCTTAAATACACCAATAATCTTCTGTAAATACACACAGGTGACAGATGAGAATTGATAGCACAAAGTAAAGAAAAGTAGTATGATATTATTACAGTTGCATTGTTTGCTCTTTTCTGATGTTTAATTATGTAATTTGGTGAGATTTTTTTGGAGTTGCTACAAATGATGAATGAACGTTGCATGTGGCAAAACTTCCATTATGACACATGCAAATGATCCTGATTAACAGTGATCACTCATTCATGAAACTTATATCCTCCTAGAAAGCTACCACGTGACTACTAAGCACACTGTGAGGGCAGGTTACGTCAGTGTTTGTTTGGTTAGGACCATATAGTCTATGGTTGGGACATGTTTATGAACATACATGCTGAAAACCACAAAAACAGCTCAAATTGTGAATACTTTTAAATATATTCTGTCCAACAAACATTAATCCATCAAGATTTTAAAACAACAGTACAGTAAAAAGCCAAATAAAACAAGCATCAAGTTGCACTACTTCATCATGAGTTGTAACCATGATTGAAGTAGGACAAGCTTCAGAAACAAAGATCAATGTTTACTGTTTGGCAAGCTTGCAGAGATCAGATAAAAATAACTTCTTGAACACTTAATGGTTGCGTCTTTGTTAAAGGCAAAACATTGTATAATGATAGAAACATACAGTTGGCACATAAATTCACCAGAATGACAGTTCAAATAGACGTCTGTACAATCCGTTTCCTGAGGCAGGCTCTTACCCCCTGTGAGTCTTTGACAAAATAGCTGCCGCTGGATCCCTGGTAGATTCTCTCCGGGTAGATCCCTTCTTCGATTGCTCTTTCGGCCTTTCGGATGATTTCTCTAAACTCGGGGTCTTCCGGGAACTCGTTGTGGTGCGGGTCCCGTGGAGAAGCTCCTCGTTCCAGCAATGGCTGTCTCTCCCGACTACGTCCCGGGCTCCCAGCCGGGACCCGCACCACGGAACCGGGAGTCCCTGTGCCCCGCGGGCTGGTGTGCTCCACGGGGCCGTAGTACTCACCGGAGTCGCGCAGTGGAGAGACAAGCGGGCTCGTCTCATCCATGTTTGAGGCAGGACTCCAGAGGAAAGAAAGGTACAGAAATAAAGAAGTAAAACTAAAAGCAGGAAATGCACTGAGCTGCAATGTTGTTTTGTTGGCCACGGCGCAAGCTAACGGGAAACAGCAGGAAAGTCATCTGACTCTCAGCTTCCGGGCAGAGGCGGGATACACCGTTTGTCTTTTAGCCAATCGGCGTTTAGAAACTCTGTAAATAATCTTATCTGAAAGATGATTGGTCACAATTCCATAAACGTAAGGTTAGGCACGTGAGAGACCCGCCGTTTAAGCCTGCTCGTCTCTTATAAAGTTGACAGTGTAGATAGAATGACTTAAGACATACGTTTAAAACACATAGTAATGCGTAACACAATAAACAACAAAGTCTGGACAAATGGATGATATTTTCTCCAGTAGTTAAGGTTCAGTACACTATCGGTTCTGTTCCTGGTGTCCTACATACGCTAGCTGCCAATAAATCTAAATATAACAGTAAAACCCCGGTGAACGTGACAAAATAAACGATAGTAACACGTATGTAAAATAACAATATTGAACATACATTGCAGAAAACTATTATTACCGTTGATTTCAGTCCTTTTTGTTCAGCAATTGTTTAAATGACTGCCAGGAGTAGACGCAAGCGTCCGCGTGAGGGCATAGCAAAGAATGAGAGTGCATTGTAGGATGTCTATGGCACGTTTTAAGTTGTTTGATGTTTTTTTTTTTTTGTCATCTGAATATATATACAAATGTTCTGATGTTGCATTTTTGTTATGACAAATGGTATGAATGCTGTGTGCATCCTTTCCTCTCCCACCTTCTTGTCTGCTCCTTTCTCACACAGAACTGCTCTGTGATTGGCTGAGTCACAGCAAACTGAGGAAAAGGAGTGTGAAGCGGTTCAGTTCTATGCTTCAAAGGATTTTGGAACCAAAGCTCCAAAGTTGCATCGTTGTTTCTGGGTGGTTTTTGCGACGCCAGTACAAATCTTTTGCGTATTTGTCTGCTTTGAAGGGCAGTTATTTTCACCAAATTCTTCGGAAATTCAGCACAGAAGGCATTGGTGAGAGGATGGATGCTTGTAAATTGGTCCTGATCCGCCATGGAGAGAGCTGCTGGAATCAGGAAAATCGCTTCTGCGGTTGGTTTGACGCAGATCTAAGTGAGACTGGCGAACAGGAAGCGATGAGAGGAGGACAAGCTCTGAAAGGTAAGCAGCCATGGAAAATCCCATGGCCTATGGGACACTGTCATTGGATTTAACTTAGCCTGTCACTGCTTATGCAAGAGACTGGAGTGGAGACAAACTACAGCCTGGATCCAGAAGTTAGAAAAAGTAATAACTCGCAATACTGACCTAACCTAATACTGATGTGCAATTCCGTCATATGTGCAATTACTGTTGTGATTCATGTGTAATTACTGTGAAATTCATGTGCAATCTATGTGCCGTCGTGACACATATTCATGTGCAATTACTGTCATGATCACATGCAATGGTATTTATGTATTTATGTATTCATTTATTTGTCTATGGGAGTTTTTATTTATTTATAGGAGATCTTCTACTGAGTGTTTTTCAGACTTCCTATAAGTGATCTGTTCTTTTCTTCTGTATCTACCTCTGTATCTACCTGCGTTGCACCAATGAAATTTCCCCATGTGCGACAATAAAGGAATATCTTATCTTATCTTACATTAATGGAATCTTTTTATTATTATTTTTGTTCTACAGACGCTGGTTATGATTTTGATATTTGCTACACCTCGGTCCTGAAGAGAGCCATTCACACTTTGTGGCTTGTCCTGGATGGCATTGATCAGATGTGGTTGCCTGTTTATCGGACCTGGCGTCTCAATGAGCGCCATTATGGTGGTCTGACTGGGCTGAAGAAGGCTGAGACGGCAGCAAAACACGGAGAGATCCAGGTCAAGATCTGGAGACGGTCTTTTGACATTCCCCCTCCACCCATGGATGAAACACATGACTATTTCCAGAACATCAGCAAGGTGGTGCCTTGGTGAAACCGTGAGATACTTTTAGGGTCATCTGTATGAGTTGTGACCTGTTCATTTGCTCAAATAGGATCGACGTTATGCTGAGCTAACCGAAGATCAGCTTCCAACATGTGAAAGTCTTAAGGACACCATCGCCAGAACGCTACCTTTTTGGAATGAAGAGATTGTCCCAAAAATTAAAGAAGGAAAAAGAGTGCTAATTGCTGCCCATGGCAATAGTCTTCGAGCCATTGTCAAACATCTAGAAGGTATGTACACATGCAGTAAAAAAATTTGGGTCAAAATGCCCATTTTATATTGTGTTTTTTCCTTCATATTTTAGGTATGTCAGAGGAAGACGTCATGGAGCTTAACCTACCCACTGGCATTCCCATTGTGTATGAGCTTGATCAAAACTTGAAGCCTTTAGGACCCATGCAGTTTCTGGGAGATGACAAGACCGTAAAGAAGGCTATGGAAGCAGTGGCTGCTCAGGGCAAAGCTAAATGACCAAACCGTCATTCTAAACACACTTGTAGTAAAAGCTGTGCTCTTAATGAATTGCTTTCCCTTGAAAACGCACAACACACTCTACACAATTTGCACTGTGCTTTTCTTAAGGCATTATCCAACTCCGATACGCACCGATATTTGCATCAAAACATTGTCCAAAAATAAAATTATAGAAACCAGCAAAGAAGACTGTATCAAAGCAAACCAGCAATCACGGGCTGGCCTCACCGTGCATCCTTAATCCGCTGAGCTAAAAAGTTGTATAAAATAATAAATGTGATATATTGATAGAAATAATGTCTCAGACTGTGTGTCAAACTAAATATTTTACATTTAAATTAAGACATCGCATGAAATTAAGCATACAAGCATAATCCATAAATTTAAGGCAACATAATATTATAAATTAATGCAAAAAATGCAGAAAAAGAGAAGATAATTACTGTATTAAACATAACTGTTCATGATATTAATTACTTTATTAGCTTTATTATTTGAGATATTGTTGAGCGATTGAGCATATGTTTTAGTTCTATGGTTAATATTTTGAAAAGAGGTTTGCTATTGGAGATTTGGATTTGTGTAAATAACATTTCCCAAGCAGAATAAATAACTACATTTAAATTTGTCATTCTTTATGATAGAAGTTTGTGATTATGTTTGAGCAATCCATATGAATTCTTACTGTTGTTTTCTGCAAGATTAACGTTTTATTTACATTCATAAAAATATATGAAAAAGGGCTTCTTCCTTTCTGTGACAGAATGTGCATTTTGAATTAAATGTATTTGAATTTAGAGATGAACAGGATAAAATCTGAATTATTGTCCAATATGTTTCTCTTAGTAAGCAGTATTTAAAGGGGGTTTAAAGTAGTGCTTCAGTTGACATTCATGAAAAGGTGTTTCAATGACTTTTCTGTCATGTTGATACCATTGATGGACAGTGGATCTGCAACTGTGGTTGTCATTAGTTCATTGGACCATTAGGAATGCTTTTGAATACATGAATTAATTTGGATTGGAAAAGTGTGATATCTTATGAAGCCATCATAAGGATACAATTTCCCATCAACATTAAATAAGTCTTGTAGGTGTGTTATTCCTCTTTAAACCAATTTGTTGAGAATATTGTTGTAGTGTTGCTAAACTTCCGTTAAAACTATGTGCTTTCCATCAGCAAGCCTTGTTGGCATGGAAATTACGCTTCAAGCACAATCTCTCCTCACAAGGAATGCATTTTACCCCGATCCATGATTTTAATTAGGTTAATTTAATACACCCAGGGATTTTACGCACATTTGTTTTGCCCTTACTAAATATGGCGTCACGTGTGCCCTTTCTTTGCCTGTCCAATCAGAGCTCACTCGTGCATGACGTCACAACCAATCGCCCGAAACTCTCTTCTCAAAAACATGTCGCCCATGAAGCTGAGTGTTCCAGGTGGGTCCCGTAAATGTCTACTTTAAATCCTTTTAAAACGTTCTTTCTTGTACGCAAATGTGTATATTAACATGCAAACTAATGTGAAATGTATTTGGATATTCTAAGATATTCAGAACTGCACATAACTGTTAGCATCTGCCAGCATGGGGTTCATCTTTTCAAAGCGATGTATATAACTTCCTTGCAACATGAAAGCGATGCATGAAATGGCACCAATCTTACGAGACTTTGGGGGGAAATAATAATATTTGTACATTTCCATGCATGTCAGCGTTTATGTTCTATCTTAAGACTCAAACGCCCTGCCCATCGCCTCGGGCAGGACGAGGCAGCATTCCTTCACTTTTTTTTAAACTCGGGCTCCTGTCAAAAGCGAAATTTCAAGCAGGTTTTTTGAGCCTTTTTAAAAGCCATCATTAGTTATCACATTTGATGTTCACGCAAATGTCAGACCTGCTCCGCAATAGACAAGATATAATGGTTTATCTGGATGAATAACTTAATGAGGAAAAGAGTCATTCTATTTTTTTTTACCCCTGAATTGATAGACAACACAGCTATTCTACTACAAATTAGCTTAACTTGCATAATCATAAAAAAGCCATGTAGCTTAATGATGGTGGTCAAAAGACTTTCTGTACTTGATTATTGTTTATTTAAAATTGTCTACTGATGTTTTTATATTTGTGATGAATGCATTTATTTTTACTTTTTATGAACATGAGCTTAACAAACCATATAAAACCCAAGTCACCACATTGTTGGCTTTAAGATTGGTAATGCTCAGAACAAATGGCCACATAATATGTTCCATCTGATTTGTGTTTTTCTGCAGGTGACAAGCTCTGCAGCATTGAAGATTGTATTCCTGGAACAGGAGTGTATCTGCGGCATGGATACATCTACTCTGCATTAGCAGGCTATGTACTCAGGAAAAACGAGGGCGAGGAGGTAAGCGTTGAAAGTCTTAAGATGTCAACCTTGCCAAGTAATGCAGTTGCGCAATGATTGCTCAGCCTGTCAGCTGAAATATACGACATATTTTTGTGTTGTGTTTTCAGACTATTTTGCAGGTTGTGTTTGAACTGGTCCTTTTTTAAAGTCAATACATTTTTCTTTTTAGTTGCCGGTGATCTCAGTAGTGAGGGAAACAGAAACACAGCTGTTGCCAGATGTAGGTGCAATAGTCACATGTAAGGTATGTTATGCAATACTTATTTTTGAGTAACTCTCTGCCTGATACTCTATGTATTTCTTGTGGATTGGACAATTTATTTAAATACTGGCATATTATCAGGTAACCAGTATCAACCCGAGGTTTGCGAAGGTCCACATTCTCTATGTAGGCTCCACACCGCTAAAGGATCGCTTTAGAGGAACAATCAGGTATCTTTAAAGCACACACCAAACCAATTATGCATTAATTTGTGGTCCATAACAAACTTCTATTTGATCTACCTTGACAGGAAAGAAGACGTGCGTGCAACTGAGAAAGACAAGGTGAATGTGAAGCTTCAGAATGAGATATTTGGAAATGTTCAATGAAATTAATTATTTAAAGTAATTTCTTTACTTTTAATTTAGGTTGAAACCTACAAAAGCTTCAGACCCGGTGACATTGTTTTAGCCAAAGTTGTATCCTCTACTTCAGCTGTTAACCTTTTTTATTTGCAAAATCTTGTGAATGAACCTTGACATGTTGAGATTTCTCTGGGTGACGTGCAATCAAACTACTTGTTGACCACTGCAGAGAATGAACTTGGAGTGGTAGTGGCCCACAGTGAAGCAGGTAACGGCTCTTCTTATCCCAAACTGTTCTCACCGAAAAATACAAGACATTAGAATATGTTATCTATGTAATCCCTCTATCATAAAAGCAAATTGAATTAGGGCATCTAATCTTACAAAAATATTATTACTCCTCTATGAAAATGAGCTAATCTGTTTTTTTTTTTCTTTTCAGGTGCCCAGATGATCCCTATCAGCTGGTGTGAGATGCAGTGCCCTCAAACACACGCCAAGGAGTTTCGTAAGGTTGCCCGTGTGCAGCCTGAGTATTTGGAAGCTTGAATGACTAAAAGCTTCACAAGGAACACACAGCTTCCCTCCACATTCCCTTTTCCCTTGGCATCATGATATGTTACCAACCATTCCTGATGACTTTCAGGAGAAGGGGTTTATCTTCTATATTAGATTGTTGGCTACTTGTGATGGCCAATCTCTTGAGTGTTTCCTAAAGTTTGTTGTGGTGGTGAGAACAAACTGAAACCTTGTCACGTAGAGTAAACAAACTATGTAGCTACTTAGGGAATTCCCTTAACAGCAAATGCTTAACTGTACTGCTGAATGGATACATGAGAGCACAATATTGCAGTATTTTTGTGAGCACTGCATCTACAGTGTCAGCAAAGAACCTTTGAAGTGCTGCTTAGAGTCAATATATTTGTCTAATTTCAATTATCTAAAATGAAAACCTTTATTTTTTTTCTCCACTGACTTTCAGGAGTACCATGTGAATTAAATAAAGTGACTATCAAGAACAATTGTGACATTGGTAATTGGTGTTTTAGTAGGTTTTACCTCATGACAGTACCATGTGATTACTGAGCCAATTTATTTGATTAGGACCATGTATGTTTACAGACCTAATACAGAGATATTACTTTAAACACACCTTTGTAAAGGAAGTAAACTTCCAACAGGCCACAAAGGGGCAAAACATCTAATTGGTGTACATTTATATTTATTCAAGGACGCACATGCTACAAACATCACTTGCAACATGTATGATCAAGGTTATTTTTAAGATTAATATAATTTTGATTTTAATCATCAAAGCGGATGGAGTGAGTTGCATTTGCATCAATAGAAAACTTCTTTGTGGGCTGAGCTATAAAACCAAGTCCAGTTCCTTTATTACTGAAGTCCATGCGTCTCGAGTGAGCACGCTCAAACTCTCCCAGAAGTCCTTGTTGAAGCTGCTGCTGTGCGTTCATTCCCAGAGCCATGTTTCCACCTTCAACACTTGCAGAAGCTGGCTGAAAGCCTTTTTTGAAGCCCCCCATTAAACGGAGAAACTTTTGCTGCTTTTCTGAGCTTCCAAACTCCGCCGTGCTCCACTGTCCCAAACCCTAAGAAATCGCAGAGCACATTGAAGACATTACTCTCAAGCTACATTTTAGCTTTTTAAAGTACTGACCAAGACAACAAGTAGTGTTATTGCGTCAATGTTATTTAATTTATTTTTTATTTGAAAGAGAAACGTGCCAGGGGTTTTGCTGGTTTCTTTGGCTGAGATGCTTGGTCAATTTCCATCTGCAAGGCCTTTCTTCTCTCCTTTAACAAAACAAAGTTAACAAGAATCATTTAAAGTGTAAATACTTTAAATTTGTTATATATACCTTGTTCACGTTTACTTCATCAGTATTGCCAGCCTTTTCTGAAAGGAAAACCACCTCCATGTGCGAGGACTCCTAGGAAATGGAGCATATCATTCATTTCACACAACCCATTTCAAACCCCCCATTTTAACTGTATTCTGTAAGTACCTTGTGGTCAACTTGCTCTTTTTTGATCTTCTTTTTCATACCAGCATCAATGTCAACTTTGCTTTCTACCTTTTTGGAGTGTTTTTTACTTTTTCTTGCAGCTTCAACTTCACATTCAGCCAATAAAGGTGTGTCGTCTCCTTTTGAATTCTTAGTTTTCTTCTTTGGTGTGGTTACACTGAAACTCTCTTGTTTTGTCTTTTTATCTTTATCAACAGCTGAATCCATTTCATTTTCTGGCTTTGATTTTTTGTGTTTTTTCTTCTTTCCTTGTTTTGACTCCATCTCCAATTCCTCATTTCCAACACTTGAACACACTTTGTAGTCATTTATTTCATGTTTAATTTCTTTATTTTCTTCCAAATTTGTTTTGGCTTTTCTTTTTTTCTTTTTCCCTTTTCCAAATTCCATTTCAGAGAGCTCAATGTTTATGCCATTTTCTGCCACTTTTGATTTCTTCTTTTTTGACTTATTTTCCTTTACAGTTTCAATAAGAGAAATGTCCTCTTCTGCAAACTGGTTTGTTTTCTTCTTTTTATCCTTCTTTCCAGTTTCCTTTTTGTCTGTAACAATTTCTTTAACTTTATTCACATTTTTTGATGGCTTTTCCACATTTGGCTCTGCTTTGCCATCTTCGATCTTAGATTTGGATTGCATAGTCTTGTTTTTGATTTTCTTCTGTTTCTTTTTGTCTTTCGGAGACTCAGCTTTAACCAAGTCCTCTGCAGAATCAGTGTGAACATTTTCGACTATCCGCTTCTTTTTACAGACTTCAATATCTGCATCGTCTGTTACATTTTCAGGACATGTAGTCATTTTTCTTTTCTTCTTTTTGATGTCATTGTTGTCAGACATTTTGACCAGCAGTTTCTCAGTCTTGATTATAGACTCGGTATTGCTCTCAGGGATGTCGTCTTTCTTTTGTTTTTTAGCCTTCTTAACCTTTTTTTTTGTAAGAGCCTCATCGTCAATAGTCAATTTCATCTTTTCGTCTAATTCTTTCCCTTCTCCCTTCTCTACAGGAACAAACCTCAGACTTTCCTGGTGAAAAACAACATACAAATGGAGTATGTCTTAATCTTTTGAGCAAACAAATTGATTTCAAAACAAAACTATGACTTACACAAGTTGAATGGGTCAGAGCTGGCAAAGATCCATCATCTATGTCTCGCTGTAGAATCTGTAACCTTCCCTGGATTAATACATACAAACAAAAATATACTCTTGTGTCTTAACAATAGGACGAATGTGCCCGTATCATAATTATGGTTTAATTAAAGATGTGGGAAACGCAGATTTTTAGATTCTTACTGTACCCAATCAACGAGGGGACGAACTTTGATACGAGACTTTTCGCGAACAAAGATCAAGTCTTCAACTGAATCCGTCTGAAACAAAAAGCCCATTTGCTACTGTTATTATTGCATTCAATCCTTTTGTTGAGGTGGTGGACTGGCATCTGGGGATCTATATGTTAGTTAACCATGGTCCTCCGTCTAAACGCTAAAAAGGAACATCTCGATAAAGGAATTAATATACACACATATATAATGTGCCAGCGGACTATGCGAAAGAGAAACACCCCGGTGAAAGAAGTATGCTTACTTTGAAGCTGTCGGTGATAATTCACGTGTTTGAGCATTCGGAGCATTTGAACCATTTGAACCCGCTTGTCGACCCTTGATCCGGAAGTAAATCGGCCTTTTCCGGGTACTGATGGAGTCTTTCTTCTTCTTGTGTTTTTTTGGCGTGTTGGCAACCAACGTGTAGGTGCGCCACTTTCTGTGCTGGAGAGTCAGAGTATCTCCGTTTCTACGTTCTCATCTTCTTCAAATCCACTTTAACAGTTCTGTTTTATAGGAATAATGGATGATTTTTCGCCGATTTGAGAACGCAAGCCGAAGTGCGCATGCGCACTCCCCCCGTTAGCATAATTAATTGTTGTTCGTTAGTTGGCCCCGAGTATAAGGGCCAATCAAAAATAAATACAAAATGCGTTGCACTACGAGAATAATGTCATTAATTAATGAGAAAAAAGACGTTAATTATTGAGAAAAAAGTCGAAGTCAGAAAAAAGTCGCAAATTAACGACAATAAACTCATTAAATAGAGAAAAAAGTCAATAAATAACGAGAAAAAAGTCATTAATTAATGAGAAAAAAAGTCATTAATTAATGAGAAAAAAGTCGTAGTTTAGGCGCCGATTCAAAGTGACGTGAGCAGTTCACTTTCAGCACCACGGTCAGGACGCAAAAGAACGGGCTTGGATGAGTTGACAGTTTAGAACTACATAAAAGCCTGAAATAGATGCTAAAGTTTTTCCTGGTCTTTAAAATGATGTCTTACGTGTGTGTTGATTACAAGACAAGGCACTGCCGTTTAGCAGCACTTTTCCTGTTACGCATCATTCACTGACAGTTGGATAAACCCTTTACTTTCTCCATGGTGCAGCTGTAGTGCATCATGGGCTCAAACACCAGCCGTGCTCCGTGCCACAGCCGCCCGGAGACAGGAGGAGCAGCCTCTGTGTTATATTCACACGTTCTCTGCTCCTCTAAGTTGTTTTTCTACGTGGGCACTTTGAGCACAGTCACTATTCTCACGTGCTTATTGTGTGCACTTAAGTTTTATGCCCAGATTCTAACCTTTTGTCATCCCTTGGACAAACTCAGTGAAACACACAGAACTCAAAACATCCGTCTGCGCTTCCACTCAGCTCCTCCTGACGCCCGGATCGTGTTTGGCACAGCCAAAAAGCGATATGTTTTACGCACACGCATCATCCATACATCATCCATACATCATCCAGATACATCATCCATACATCATGGCATGAGCTCCAACACACGCGAGCACCAACACCGGAGTACATCATTTTACAGGTCCAGGACCTGACATGGGGGCACTGCACCGGGGAAATGATTGTTTGTAATGTCTAAAAGACCCGATTCATAAAGATCGACATCTATTGTGGGCTTTTGTGTTCTCTTTTAACCAAGCGCCATTTGCGTTCTGGTGGTATTGTTTGTGTAATGAAGACTCCAGACAGATGCATCGGACTCACAATTCATACAAAACAGAGCGCTGTTACTGGACTGTACCATTATGCAACACTGGGGGGGTGGAGCCCGTAACATGGTGCTGAAAGTGAACCGCGTATCTGCCTTTATTCTCTTTAAATTATGAGATTTTTCTCGTTATTTAACGAGATTTTTCTCGTTAATTAACTAGAAAAAAGTCATTAATTAATTACATTATTCTCGTTAATTAACGAGATTTTTCTCGTTAATTAACTAGAAAAAAGTCATTAATTAATGACTTTATTCTCGTAGTGCCCCGCATTTTTTTTTGTGGGTTGGCCCTTATACTCCATCGTCATAGGCAAACGCTATGCTGGGGACGAGCCGACGTGGCTGCAACTGTGCAGTAGGTGCATCCTATGATTGACATGTGAATGAACTACTCGGCTGTCCACGCCACGAGGAAAGAGACTCAGATTTGGCGCCAAAAAAATCCTCCATTATTCCTTTAAGAATAACGTCTTTATATCTGTAGACACTCCTCATATATAAGTACAGAAGATTTTATTAATCATATATTATTTAATAAACACTTCCTCTCTGCTCCTTGCAAAATCACTCTTTACATTGTATCTAGTGCAGCACAAGATGACATGTTCCACCGTTTCTGTCTCTGTTCCACACTCGCATATAAAGTTTTATTCAACCCAGTGTGTCCCAAACTTAAAGGCGGTATGGACGATTTTTCGGTGATTTGAGAACGCAGGCGGAAGTGCGCATGCGCACTCCCCCGTGCGGACCGATACAACACACACGTGCGTTTGTTTATTAGCGCAACGGAGCGCATCGCATCGCTCGTCTCCCGTAGATTTCTGTCCACTTCTGCGTCAGCTCGAACTGTCTTTCTCCGTCTTCATTTTGCCCCGTACACTGAGGGAACTATATTATGATAGATCCATGCGCTTAGGTACGCAGAAACGTGGGAACGAGCCTGACGCGGCTGCAGGTGAGCGGTAGGTGCGTTTTATGATTGATACGTGGCAGGACAAATGATTTATCCACGCCACAAGGAAATATGATAAAAAATTTGCTGAAAAAAATCGTCCATACCACCTTTAAAGGTCCCATATCGTGCAAAATCGACTTTTCAGAGCTTTTAACCTTCTTACAGTGCTATTTGTTCCTCATATGTGTGCCCAAAGTGTTTTTTTGATTGATTCCCGCAGTTTTTAGCTACAGAACAGACTATATCCTTTCGTCGAATCTGCACATTGACGGGGGTAGCCAAAACCACGCACCCGCCGCGCTCCGCCCGCACCCGCCGCCTAATGTTGGCCTAATGCTTGTTGCTGATCGAGTTTTTTAGCATTTCAAAACAATTACTGCCACAACGATGTATTGAAGCTTCAAAGCAACAAAAAGACGAAATGTAGGTTCAAAATTATTATCAAATATACCCTTAGAATAGACTACGAAACGGGAAAAAAAGCATGATATGGCACTTTTAATCTTGTAACAGCCACTTGCTCTCTTCTACTCATCCCCAGGGTTTTCACCTTCCCTTCTTTCTTTTGTACCTGATACAGGTGTCTCTCCTTCTGCCCTTCATCACAGCACCGCTGCTGGGGTCTACCTCAAAAACTCTCTTCCTTTAGAGCCTGCTTAGCAAGACAATCAGCCATCTCATTTCCAACAACCTGCTCATGAGCAGGGGCCCACATTCAAGGCAAGGCAAGGCAAGTTTATTTGTAGAGCACATTTCATACACAAGGCAATTCAAAGTGCTTCACAGCAGGAAAAATGCATTCAAATCACAAAGAAATTACAGAAATACAATAAAATTAACTAAATTAAAAATTATCAATCCAACTGATTTTCTAAACTAATAAAATCACAAACAAAAGAGAAGAGTGCAAAGAAAAAATCCTTTTAGTCATATGCGCAGCTAAACAAAACAGTTTTTAGCTTAGATTTGAACATTGTCAGAGTAGAAGCCTGTCTCACATCTTCAGGAAGACTGTTCCAGATTTTAGCTGCATAAAACTGAAACGCAGATTCCCCATGTTTTGTCCTGACTCTGGGCACCAGCAAGAGGCCGGTCCCTGAGGTCCTCAGAGTCCGAGATGGTTCATATGGCACTAACATATCCAAGATGTACTTTGGTGCTAGGCCATGGAGAGACTTGTACACAAGCAGAGCTGCTTTAAAGTCTATTCTCTGAGCCACAGGGAGCCAGTGCAGAGACCTGAGAACAGGACTAATGTGATCATACTTCCTGGTTCTAGTCAGGACCCGAGCAGCAGCGTTCTGGATGTACTGCAGCTGTTTTACAGCTCGTTTGGAGAGACCAGTGAGCAGGCCGTTACAGTAGTCTAATCTACTGGAGACAAACGCGTGACATTTGACATGAATTTGCTGAGAAGCAAGTCTTAACAAATTTCATATACTTCATAGAGTAGGTCTGGTCGGCTCTGCGATGAAATGAGTCAGAACGAATAAAGGCCCATTTCAATTATATTCTGTTCTACCCACTGCAACACCTTCATAATTGCAATCATCTCTTCTGTAGAAAAAGATTCAGCTGTAGTCATATGGAAGGCATCTTACAAAGGGTTAGGTTAACTACAACTGAATCTTTTTCTACAATGAAATACTCCCGGACGAATGAGGGATTACACAGACAATCACCTCTACTGTATAAACTCCAAGGTGATCAGATGTTCTCTGCTTTTTTTGGAAATTTTACTATGGTATAACAAACGCAAAACCTATTTTCCCCGATTCCGGTTCTTTGGACCCATCTGTATTAATGACAATGCAACTTGAGTAAATATTCCGAATTCTCTCATACACAGACACCATTAAATTCCTCCCATCTCTACTTTTCATCTTGTGAACATACAAATCAACATCAACTGTAGCCAAAAGGTGTAACTGGGCCGGACACGGCAGGAATATATTTTCTCCCCTGGATTCCCATCTCAATTACAATTTTACTTGCTGTCCAAGCAAAGCATGATGTCTTTGCTTTTCCACTTTCCAACATGGCAAGAGAGTTTAAACTGCACAATGCCGCTCTTCCCCATGTCCCTGTAAGTTTATCCAGTACTGCATCATGGCTTTGTGTATGTCTCAGATCTAAAGGCAACTCTCCCATCTCAACCTGAACAGCTATAACAGGGGACATCTTTAAAGCTCCACAGCATAATATCAGGGCTTGATTTTGCAAGCCCTGATATTATTACACTTCTCTATACATCAGGCACCCATAATCCATCACTTATCTCATCAAAGCAATGTATATATTTTGAAAAGCAGCTCTATCTGCCCCCCATTCACATCCAGACAAACGCCTCATCCTTATGTGCTCATTCTATAAAAGCTTTGAATAAAAAAAAGTCCCAAAAATCTAAAACCTTTTTTTCCTGCAAAAAAAGCATTGACTTTGTTTTCTCCATGGTGAACTTAAATCCCCAGATGTGCGACCAGTTTTCAACCGTTCTTATCGTTCTTTGGATTTGACTTTGCACATTATTATTCTTATTATTCTTTCCTCTTTTCCACAAGGCTTCATCATCAGCAACTAATGACTGCATAATATCTGGCTCAACATTACTAAAAAACATAATTTTAAATGAAAAGTACTCTTTCACTGAGTTTAATCTTAGGAAGAGTTTTACACGAGAAACTCAAACTTTACTCAGCTCTGTTCTGTTTTCTAACGCGTATCAACTGTTTGAATGTATAATTTTTACAAAGTAAATTCAATTGAACAAATCTCAAAAATATGGCTAGTCTTTAGTATGGTTATCATAACAACGACAATGTATCTTGGCATGCGCAATTGAAAAAGAATGTGCCAAATTGTGTAAGGGTCCAAATCAGGCAATGACAAAGCCAATCGTGGCTAGCAGTTATAGCATTTATAGCAGTTATAGCAGGTAATATGGAGCCGAATTCATTTCTATTTGGAATGAGGGCTAGCGGGGGTTAGCGGGCTAGTGCTATCCATTGCATTTGAAGTGAGTCAAGCCTTGTTTAAGACTATTGCATAATATAAACAATCTCCCCATATCATCTGGGGACCCCCTAAAATTATTATGTGATCCCATGGGGGTCCCCAACCCTAGGTTGAGAGCCACTGATCTAAGGAAGAAGAAGTTATGTACTTGTTTTTGAAAGAAACAAAAATATTCCAGAGTTGTCTTCCGTATTTGAGAAGTGCTACAAATAAGCAGCTGTGATTGTCACGTCCCAAATTAGGCCGTTGTTCCCGACCCTCTTGCATTCGAACAGAAAGTAGGGGGAACTGATCGCCAGCCAGGCCAGTCAAACATAAGTCACACCTAGGTCAATTACATGATTCATTTATTTCTTAAACATTTGCAATGAAAGGGATATATTATTACAAGAGCAACAATGCAAGGATAAACAGCACAGTAGGGGTACGCATTTGCCTAATGAACATCAAAAAAATCATCTATTTGATGACTTGGACCTTTAAAGTTTACACAACACAGATACAGCTGTAAACTTGACTGGTTTGTGCTCTTAAAATATTGCCTGCAACTATTTGTTACATTAGACTTTGACATTTCAGAGTTTGATTGGTACCACCATCAGAAGGCAACTGCCTACAATGTATAAATTACACTGTGCATAACACGTACATCTCATGTAAAGCTGCCATATAACAGTAACCATTAAAATACTGTATTTGCGTATTATACTTTGATTAAAAAACATTCTCACTGATACAAAGATGTCTTAATTATGTCGTCATAGCACAAACATGTAAACATAATCTTTTGAGCACTGAAAGTAATTGCAAAGAATATTAAACACAACAGGATCTTATTTCATTGAATTTATGCAGTTCAATAATTCACTATTACAAACATTTGATTTAAAATACTTTTTTACATATTTCAAATGTTTTTCAAACCCAAAGAAGTTGGAAAAAATAGCTGAATGGTAAAAACCTAAGCTAAATGAATCTGAGCATTGCGTATAAGTTGCTATAGTAAAGTGTTGGCACAAGCCATGTCAATGACCAGGACTTGTAAACATTTAGAATAAGAACATGTATTTCTGTACAAAATACAATACTGAATACAAATTGACTACATCACCCATTTCATGCAATTTGGGTGATTAAAATGCACTCAGGAGGCTAGTAGTGCAACATTCTATATTACACTGTCATATTTGCAGTGCACTAATAGATGGCTTCTTGCTTCACCCCCAAATCTAAATCAGTAACAGAGATATTACATCTATAGTAGCATTGGTAGAGAGCTGGATAGTAATGTTTGGAGACAAAGGCTTTAGGCTTTAAATGCAATTGCAGACTAATTGATGATGGCATCCAAGTTTGAAAACTGTAGGAAGCTACTTTTACACAAAAGTGTACAGCAACCACATTGAACTTGGAGCTACCAGGCAAAATGGCTTCTTATTAATACATTCAATTGACTTTTCTCCCATCATCATCATCATCAGCAGCAGCAGCAGCAGCAGCAGCAGCAGCAGCAGCAGCATAATCTAAAGACCAACTTCCACACTAATAATGATTCTGATACATACCTTATATATTTTGACCCATTTTCCAGATGTCTCAGATTTTGCAATAAAATAAGTTTGCATGTACACAATGCTCAAAACATATCAAATCCATTGCAAAACTTTCATTGTTGTAAGGTTCTCAGTGCAGTTTCTTATTCTTGGCAAACAAAAATGTCTGATCCATTTACCATAACCTTCGCCCTGTGTAGTTAACTGGAGCCGTGGGCATCTGAAAGTAAAAATACAGTTGAGCTGCTAGCCTGATGACATTTGGAAAAAGCTCATAGGCATAGGCCTCACTTACTGTGCCACCATTCATCACTAGAGCCATCTCAGTGGGCTGGTAGACATGGCCTCTGAAGGCAATGCCAGGTCGGACACTTCCATGGCTGCTGTGGTACGTCCCACTGCGAAGAGCTTTATGGGGAAAAGGGAGTAAGAAAAAGCATGATTTATGTATCATATTTACAATTGTAGGGGAAATACTACCGTGACCTATTGTCGAATCAAGTACTGGAACTTTCTCATAATAAATGCAACTGGAGGGATGACATTTCCTAAATAGGTGCAATGAAAGACTGTAAAACACTGAGGATGACAAGTGAAGTCATGCGTTTCAACACCTTTTGTATAATATGCAGCTCAGTTTGAGAAAAGTATGTATAAATATAGAGAATTTACAATAGGATTATGAAAGCTACATTTAATTGACACCCTCTTAATACTTCTCCACAATACTGTAAATTGCGACATGCTTCTCGCTCACTGCAGTGGCCTGTCCCTCCACTTGTTAAGGGCCTTGATTACATAATGCACCTTTTGTTACCTGTTTTCTGTCACAGCATGTACCACAGTACATTTGCTGCATTTTAAAATGCAGCTTTAATAATTTCTCACCACAGCCTGTTCCTTTGTGTTTAACCTCGATGCTTGGCTTGTTCCCCCTTCTGTACCAAGAGCCATCCAAGTGAAATGACTCATACTGTACATACTGCAGAAGATTCAGATGCTAAAAATGGCTGGAGGAGTCTATATGGAAACTAAATGTGAGCTATAAATCAGCCAGAGGCTTCAATACCCTGGTAAGTTTAGAAATTGAACACAATTCACAATAACAAACAAACAAACAAAATTAAACATACACAAACATAGAAACCTACATTCACTCTGTTCCTCCATTGCAAAGGGTCGGTGAGAGTGCGAAGTTTCTTCAAAGTGGGAAGAAGGGTTGCTCTTACTGGTCTCATAGTAGTCCTGTGTGGTGGACTCGAGGGGTGTCCTGAGGTTCAGGTGCACTTCTGGGATAGCATGGAACAAGAGTAAAATCCAGCCCTGGATCACAAGAGCCACTGCTAGAGCAGGTTCGTCCAACACCCTCATGTCTTTACTCTCTCCTTTTCCAGATTTTTCTGCTTTAGCCTTGGTCTTGAGCGCCTGGCTGCCGTACAGATAGAAGCCTAGCCAGGCCACCCAGAGCAGCGCTGACGTGAGGCAGGACAGGAACAGCCAAACAGCATTACACTTCCACCTCCGTTTCTCACTTTCAGACTCTCTGTCATCGTCACTGCCTCCTCCATCTGCTCCCAGCTCCCCTCCACACAGGACCACCCCCAAAGATAGACCCATCGCTATGAGGAGCAATCCCAGTGTGTAGCTGCAAATCAGGGCAAAGTCCAAAGGTGGATATTCACAAGCTGGATGCCCCTCTCTGATCACTGTCAGCAGAACCCACTCAGCAGAAATAATGCCTTGAACCAGAGCCAGAGCCAGACCCAGAGCTGCCAGTGTGCTGCCTGAGGGACTAGACCTTCCAGCCACAAGCCTCCGCAGCCTCACACCCTGCACCACCAGGCTAGAGAAGCACAGGGCAAAGAGAGGTCCCCAGAAGGCCCTGCGCACCACACACAGCCACTGGTTCTTTCCTACCAGAAAGGCCAGAGATATGGTGAACAGACCCAGGAGAGTGATCAGGAGCAGGAGTAGAGGGCCCAGGCCGGAGCGACGAGCTGGGTCCGATATGGAGCGCAGTTTGACCAACATGAACACAGAGACGAACAGAGAGGTGAGCCCCCCACTGCAGGCCACTGCCTCCAGCACCACACCCCATGCGGCCTCCAGGTCACACAGCACTCTGTAGGGAGGTTCCACATCCACACTGCAACCCCGGGGAGGAGGAGGGGAGACCTGGGCCGAAGCTTGGCTCAGCAGAGATACCAGACAGATGATGACAGAGCCAACGGCCATCTTAGAAACAGAAAGAAAGTGAAAACCTATGGAATTGTTGAAGCACAGGCAGCACTGGTACATACTGCTTTGTTAACTGCTGCTCTTAAATAAGAGTCATTACTGTAATGCGCCGATTATTCTGAAAATGTTCAACTCAGACACATCAAAAACACTCACAATGGTGTCACAGATGAGAACTGCATTTAGCACTAGGCACTGGTTTCCATGGAAACGGGAAACAGCGTGGGATGACTACAGCTAATACTGGTCTTTGAGGAGTCGTTTTCAGTCTCCAAAAGCTTAATCAATGCTCAAAATGTATCCTTCACATTTCCCAGGAACACCGTTTGATCAAAACATCAACATCCTCAATCTTAAAAAAAGCATTAAGGGTTTTCACATTGTAAACACATTATGTAAATACAGTGAACAAAGACAAATCAAAATAAAATGTACTCACCTCTTATACCGCAGAACGTTTCAAATCCTGTTTAATTGAATACTTTGCACAGCGCAACAGAGTGCGTTTCCATTTTGTCTGAGGAAAACAATGCCTCTCCTCTCTGAAGTCAGCGTGCCCAGTGATTACAAGTACAAAAGGCTCTACACTTTGTCCAGCCACTGGCGCCCTGCTGCTTCTGTGACTTGTCCGACTGCTCGGAGACAAATCCACAATTATGATGCTTGTCTTGGCACTCCACACACCCACATAGTCAAATATATCTTCTGCCTTCTCCAGCTCCTTCTGTCCTCTTTGTGCTCTGTCTCCCTTTTTCCTGTGTCCGCGGCCCGCTCTCTTTTTCCTTTGCTCTACACCGTATGTGCGGAGGTGTCAGCAGAGATGCGTCTCACCCACTCCCCCACACGCGCAAGCAGATCATCCACCTGTGTCACTGGGAGGGTATAGGAAACGGCATACGCACCTCACTTCACAGCCAGTTTAGCATTACTCACTCGCTTGCACATGTCTGTCATAGCCTTCTGTCATTGCTTCCTCTAATGTTGTATGCATTTCTCTTCTACACAGAGCAACAGCAGATGAGAAGGGACCAAAGGAAGATGGGATTTACACTGTGAACACAGGTAAGTGCTCAACCCACATGGGCAGGTGTCACAAATTACATAATGTGCTCTATAAGTGTCCTTTTGCAGTAATCTTGGTAGCTAGGGCGTGACATCTATGAAACAAAGCACTTTCCGAGCTAATTGAGACAGCTCAGTGAACAGTGAGAGATTGACAGTGACAGAAAGGCGTGTGCTTAAGGGGTCAAACAGGGGGCTTACAAAGGGTTATTACAAAGTGGTGGTGACACGGGCAAGAATCAAGATCACGAGCAGCATTTGTGGGAACTACCTTTTCACTGTTGCGTGTTAAAAACAAGTTAAAAGTCCAAAACGTCGCTCAAAATCTTGGCATAACTCTTTCCTAAGCGTATCTTGATTTATTGTCGTGATAGACATGCAAATACTGTCATTTTATACTCATATGACTGATATGGAGTAATGCGTTTCATTACATTTGCTGAGCTGTTTTGGTCAGCTGTTGTTGGGGATGAGCTCGTCATTGAGAGGACGGCATGTGGGTGACAGAGGAGTGCTGACTAACCCCGGTCATCACTCCTAATCTCTTTAATCCATCGGTCACTTCAACTGGGCTTTTAACACATTTAGTCCCTATATCACTTCGGTCAGATGAACTTTTATGCATAATCTAGTACCTTAACTTTGGAATTTTGCTGGAGTGAATTTGTGGTATGAACATTGTATCGTAACTTGTTTTATTATATATAAATGACTAAACCAAACTGTAGACGGCAAATTTAATGTCTTTGTATTTCTGTGGGTATTATCCCAGTGACAATACTTGGGGATGAGACGAGACACAATTCCCATGAGACGAGACACGAGACAAGAATGGGTCAACGAGAACGATATTTTCATATAGGAAATGGTGGGGTTCAGTTCACAATTTTGAAAGTGCTTTTTGAAACTACAGCTTTTCATGAGGTGGAACACGATGAGCCATTTTTGCCCAAGGCAAATGTAAACACATGGGCTTTTATCGCACCAAATTGTGTACAATATATAGACAACATTTTTTCAGTCCATCACAGAGATCTCTTTACCATATAATACCATATAATAGTTTAAAGACTTAGTATTGGCTATATCCCACTATTGTAATTTTTCATATCACCAAAACAACAGTTGCTAAAGTGTTGCTTTCTTTGTTGTTTTTAAATATGTCTCTTACATCTTAAGGCTCAGCTAACTTGTTTTTAGCTTGTTTTGAATACTGAAAATAGTCCAGTTACATGGCTAAAGATGTATCCGATTACAGATACTGCCAAAATGTTACTTCAGTAAAGGTAAAAAGTATATAAGAAAAATACCACTCACAACATTTTAGTTCAGTATTAGTTAGATCGGTCATTTATACAAAACTAGTTGAATTGGACTGTTCAACATGCACTGAATTAAGTTTTAAACCACATGCAATAACAATTTATGTATTCTTAACACTGTTTAGCTCTGGCTAAACAGTGTTTGTACATACAGAGGCTAGAACTATAATCGACAAAAAAAAAGTACAATTACAAACAACAACAAAAAACCTCAATTACAGCAATGTGAGTATTTGCAATTAGTTTACTTTCCACCCCTGCTTTAACTAGTATTGCAAACATACTTTGACCTTTCAGTTGTAGACAATATCCATTATGCATTAATCATGTGAATGGCATTTAACGACATATCTGACGCCAGCGACATGTCCGGGAGAAGAAGTGAGAAAGACTGTGAACGCTGTCGGAAATATCAACAAGAAATTAATGAGCTGAAAACACGGATATTTGTTTTGGAATCTGAAAAAGTTCTTCACGATACCATCCCTGTGTCAACCGACGGTAAGAAGAGCACACTTTTTACAAGAAAAACTGCTACTTTCAACCTAAACCGCAGTGACTCTGTGTCGTTTCCAAAACTGTCTAAAAACCAGAAAGACCAGGCTGTTTCTTGGAACAAACTTGGAGCAAAGCCTAAACGATACAAAGATAACGTGAAGTCACCTAAAATACAGCTCACCAACAGATTTTTACCACTTTCAGAGATGGAATTAAATGAAAAAAGGAAAGATGACATGGCCAAAATACAGCGAGGAGGATCTGTGCCAGGAGCCAAGGTCACGCAGATTGTTTTGATAGGAGACAGGGCGATAAGTCACGTGACGCATGAAAAGATAAACACACATTCTTTTCCAAGCGCCACTGTTTCTGAGATAACGTCACTCCTTCCAATTATTATGGCTAAGCATGGAGGAGCTAAACAGCTGATTGTGCACGTGGGTGCAGTGGACATGCGGCGGGAACAGACTGAAGTTTTGAAAAAAGACTTCTTGAAGTTATTCGACGTGCTTGATAAAATGGAAATCAAAACTTTCATAAGTGGACCTCTTCCAAACATCGACAGGAGGATAAACAAGTTTAGCCGGCTTCTTCAGCTGAACACATGGCTGTCCAAAGAGTGTCCCCCGAGAGGACTACACTATATTGAGAACTTCTATCTATTCTGGAAACGAGAGGACCTGTTTAAGAGAAATGTCCCCCACCTATGCAGAGGTGGAGTGAGGGTGCTGACAGAGAACCTGCTCCACGCTCTGAGGCATTGGACTGGGCCTGGACAGGGTCCTGAGCAGATAGTTAGAGAAGAGAGGAATGAGAGAAGAATTCATCAAAAGCACCACAACCTCAGCCTCCACCAAAGGATTCATCAGCAGCTGCTCCACCACCACCAGCAAAGGATTCAGCTCCAGCTGCTCCACATTCACCTCCACCGCCTCCAGCAAAGGAACAATCTTCAAAGGCCTTGGACCCATCTGTGACAAGCCCAACAACATCCCTGTCATCGCCCCTGCCTTCACACCAGCCCTGGGTTCCCCCTGCAACATCTACTCCCACTAAAGATTCATCATTCTCCTTCTCATCTCCACTCTCACCCATGGGCCTTCCCAGCCATTTTGAAAGTCTGATCAAATCAGGCATTAAGATGGCTCCACTCACGCCCAATATAGCAAGGGCTATGCCGACTACACCAACAAAAGCCCCACCACCCATCCCCCCTCGCCTCTCACCTGGTCCCAAACTCTCCTTGGCTACAAAAGCCCCACCACCCATCCAACCTCGCCTTTTACCTGGTATCTCCCATAGCTAGGATGCACTGGGTCTCAGCGTTGCCGGGACTTATTGTCACATTAAAAATCAAACCAACCCGGGGCCCTATGTAAAAAGAGCCCCCCCTAGTGCTATTTCTGTAGTCACATCATCACACAGATGGAAAAAAAAAATGAGAGTCAGGCCCAATCTGAGAAATGTGATTCATATTCCCTGTGAAAAGATAAAGCCCAGTCCCACTGAAACTAGTCTGAAACTTGCTGTGCTAAATGTCAGATCCTTATGTAACAAATCTCTCTTAATTAATAATTTTATTTCTTCTTATAATCTTGATTTTATGTTTTTAACTGAAACATGGCTTGACAAAAACACAGGAAATGTAGTTCTGATAGAATCTGCTCCACCCAACTTTAAGTTTGAATCTGAAACACGAGAAAACAAAAAAGGGGGTGGAGTCTGTGCTGTCTTTAGAGATGAAATAATTACCCGCAGGTTGTCTTTTGGGGTGTTTTCATCATTTGAGTATGTATCCTTTAAAATGGAGCTAAAACGGTCTCCATCCATTCTCTTCATTGTTTTATACAAGCCTCCCCACCACTGCCAAAGTTTTATTGATGATTTTACTGAGATGCTTTCAGTCATATGCACAGACTTTGATGGTTTGGTCATTACAGGTGATTTCAACGTGTATGTTGATAATATTTGTGACAGAAACGCTAAAGAGCTTGATGCTGTCCTTGAAACCTTCAGTCTTACTCAGCATGTGAGAGGCCCCACCCACAGCAAAGGACACACTCTAGATCTCATAATTACAAAGGGGGTAAATATTTCAAATGTTAATGTGATCGATGTTGCTCTGTCTGATCATTTCTGTGTCTTCTTTGACCTGTCTGTTTCTCCCAAACCTCCGGTTGGTCCTGCAGTTGTTCAGAGGAGACACATAAGTGATGGCACAGGTGCACTGTTTATGGAAATGATAAACTTTGAAAATGTCTCATGTTATAATGTAAATGATTTGTTGAACTCTGTTACATCTAGTGTTTTGAATGTTCTGGACACAATCGCCCCTATAAAGGCTAAAATGGTTAAAAATAAGCAGAAGGCGCCGTGGAGAAATGATGATTCGGTCAGGGCACAGAAAAGGGAGTGCCGCAGGGCCGAACGGAAATGGCGCAAGTCAAAGCTCCAGGTTCAAAAAGAGATTTACAAAGAAAAGCTGAACATGTACAACCTAATTTTATGTAGAACTAGGGAAAGATATTTTTCTGAAATAATTGGAAGCTGCAGTAACAACTCGCGTGTCCTGTTTGCCACAGTAAACAGATTAACAAACCCTCCAGCTCAGCTGCCGTTAGAACTCATTTCCACATCCAAGTGTAATGAGTTTGCATTATTCTTTAATGACAAAGTTCAGGGCATTAAAAATGCTATAAATCCCACAATGCAAAAAATTACCCTAAAACCACCAAGACACTTAGAGCTAACTCACTTTGCACCAGTAACTGACAAAACTGTCCATGAGATCATCACCAGTCTGAGTTCATCTACATGCTGCCTTGATGTGTTACCCACCAGATTTCTAAAGTCTGTGCTGAACAGTTTGTTAGCACCATTCACTCACATAATTAACATGTCGCTTCAATCTGGAACATTCCCAATGTCTTTGAAAACTGCGGTCATGAAGCCTCTCCTAAAGAAGAGCAGTCTTGATGCCGCAGTACTGAGTCATTACCGGCCCATCTCTAATCTGCCATTTTTGGGCAAAGTCCTTGAAAAGGTTGTTTACCAACAGCTCACAGATTTCCTCTTAATAAACAACTCATTTGATGTTTTTCAGTCAGGTTTTAGACCTCATCACAGCACTGAGACTGCTCTTGTCAAGGTGACAAATGACATCCGCCTGAACACTGACACGGGCAAAGCCTCAGTCTTAATTCTGTTAGATCTAAGTGCTGCTTTTGACACTGTCGATCATGGGATCCTCTTACAGAGACTAGAGGACTGGGTGGGCATCACTGGCACTGCCCTAAACTGGTTAAGGTCCTATTTGGAAGACAGGAAGTACTTTGTTGAAATTGGTAGCTGTGTCTCAGACCACATGACCCTGACCTGTGGAGTGCCCCAAGGGTCAGTCCTGGGTCCCCTTCTGTTCAACCTTTACATGCTGCCGTTAGGTCAGTTGATACGCAGTGAAAATGTGTCCTATCACAATTATGCAGACGACACTCAGATCTATGTTTCACTATCGGCAGGTGACTATGGACCAGTAGATTCACTCTGTCACTGCATCCAACAGATCAGTATGTGGATGCAAAACAACTTTCTCCAGCTGAACTCAGACAAGACTGAAATAATCGTTTTTGGCCCACAGAAACAAAGAGAAAGTGTTAGCGGTCACCTCCAGAGTCTCGCTCTAAAACCTACAAACCAAATTAGAAATCTGGGGGTAATAATGGACTCAGACTTGAACTTTAATAGCCACGTCAAATCAATAACATCAGCAGCTTTTTACCATCTAAAAAACATTGCCAAAATCAAAAATATAGTGTCAAAACCAGATTTAGAGAGACTTATCCATGCGTTTGTCTCCAGTAGATTAGACTACTGTAACGGCCTGCTCACTGGCCTCTCCAAACGAGTTGTAAAACAGCTGCAGTACATCCAGAACGCTGCTGCTCGGGTCCTGACTAGAACCAGGAAGTATGATCACATTAGTCCTGTTCTCAGGTCTCTGCACTGGCTCCCTGTGGCTCAGAGAATAGACTATAAAGCAGCTCTGCTTGTGTACAAGTCTCTCCATGGCCTAGCACCAAAGTACATCTTGGATATGTTAGTGCCATATGAACCATCTCGGACTCTGAGGACCTCAGGGACCGGCCTCTTGCTGGTGCCAGAGTCAGGACTAAACATGGGGAATCTGTGTTTCAGTTTTATGCAGCTAAAATCTGGAACAGTCTTCCTGAAGATGTGAGACAGGCTTCTACTCTGACAATGTTCAAATCTAAGCTAAAAACTGTTCTGTTTAGCTGCGCATATGACTGAAAGGATTTTTTCTTTGCACTCTTCTCTTTTGTTTGTGATTTTATTAGTTTAGAAAATCAGTTGGATTGATAATTTTTAATTTAGTTAATTTTATTGTATTTCTGTTTCTGTAATTTCTTTGTGATTTGAATGCATTTTTCCTGCTGTGAAGCACTTTGAATTGCCTTGTGTATGAAATGTGCTCTACAAATAAACTTGCCTTGCCTTGCCTTGCCTTAACAGAAACAATGTGCTTTTAAATTAATTTCACTTGTAATCAAATCTTTTTGAATAATAATGACTGTTTGTGTCACTCTCCCCTGTACTGCCATCAGCTGAATCTTTTGGATGATTATCCTTGTCGTGTGCGTGTATTTGAGTAATCTATCACAACAAAAATGCTGCCAGTAATTATACTTTACCCACACAATTATACCACATAATTATATAAAAATGAATTATTTCATTTTTAAAATTATTGTGTCCAGGAACAATAAAGGCCATTATGGGCCATCTGCTGATGCGTGCCCTGTAGAGGAAAAGCAGGGCGTGTAAGTTGATCACATGGCCAGTAGATGGAGCTGAGTACTATTTTTAACCATACATTTACATTAATTAATTCATGCGTAGTTCATGAAAATGTTAATTTAGAGTGACATCTTAATTGTTGTTTACTGCTGATTTGTGTTGGTTACCATAAAGACAAAATGATAATATATGAAAATGAGAAAGCATTTTATCAAAAAATTTAATAATGTTTTTTTATGTATCCCTCAATCCTAGTTTTACATCTGTGTTTGAATAACATTAGTAATGTATAAAAAAATCATTCTTTAAATTTACTCTTACATGTATAACATATCAGATCTCTGTGTACAATCCATAAGGCAACAGGGACCATCACTTGCATGTTTATTTAGTGTCCACTGTCTCACATGCGCTGGTAGATGTGAAGTTCAGTTAGGCACTCCGGACACGAGTGATGCACATCTTTACAGGAGTTCACACAGAATGGAATAAAACAGCAGGGCCAGAGCCTGTAGGGTAAAGTTAGAATAAATCAACAATGAATAGATTAAATATGCACAGTATGTAATTGCCTGTTTTTGAATGAAAACAATGAGGCTACTTTTTTTGTCTGAGGTAAAGGTTTGGAGAAAGATAGGGCATTATTGCAGTGGCCACTAGGGGTGTGCTAAAATAGCCACAGTATATATCATGAAATACAGTATCGCAATATACAGTATCGCCTTAACATTTTGTTGGTATATTTGACAAATGTATAATGGGACAACACAAATATTTTACCGGTTTATGGTAAGGGAAGTTCTTCATGCAGTACATTTAAAATATTCACTGTTATGATCATCAAACTGTGTGGATCCATGTGATTCCCAGTGGCCACTCTAGTGAGTGGTGTATAATCCACATGAACCAACCACACTTTAATTCATAAAATAAATCTCTCTCTGGATCTTTTGACGGTGAAGGGCATGGAAATGAGAGAAATTAAACTAAAACATAAAGCTCTACTCACAAGAAGAGACACAGTACTCCAGTGATAGTCCAGGTAAGCAGCCCGATCTTGTGTGTTATTACAGTTACCACAAGTTTTTGACAGCGAGGACATTTCATCTGCCCAGCGCACTCTCTGGGCTGTGGTTGGATCATGACTGTGGTGGTTGGACAAAATTAATTTAACAATCCTCATTTACAATCCTCATTTTCCAGTCGTATTGCTTTCACTTGTGGACATTTTATTTTTGGAGTTACTTACCAGTTGGAACTTGAGGCTGGGCTTCGTACCGATAAATAACTTGCTGAACTGGAAAGTATAGTAAGAGAGTGCTATTGTTAGTTGTGATACCTTGAGGATCTTGTCCATCTGAAATATGGCGCATGACTTAACTCTCCCCTCGTCTTACCTGGTTCCACCTCAATTTGAGTGGTGTAGACCTCTATATTGTGCTCAGTGTACTGGGGATTGCCAGAAGGTGGAGACTGGTAGACTTCAGCAGGTGCAGACGGGTACGGCATGGGCATGGGCATGGGCATGGGCATGGGCATGGGCATGGTCATGGGCATGGGCATGGGCATGGGCTCCTGATCCTTTTCCATGATGGTCACCTATAACTGATAAGAAAAAGAAAGGTGTAAACTTGGCAGTAGTTTCCGATCCAGTTAAGGAGCCAAAGTAAAATCATCAGGAATAAGTAAATTACTGAAAATATAAGGTATTGCGGAAATTTTTTCTTCGGGTCTGAATTTACAAGGAGGATTCTTTAGGATTTAGGATTCCAGACAAAATTTCTGCATTTGAAGTGTGTTAAATTACTTCCAGTTTCCTATATGTTCTATAATTGCACTAAATAGGTAATCTCAGGAGGTAATTATAGTTTATATATCAAACTACAGAAATTAGGAAAGATTTATTGTAAATCGAGCCGTACTTCCTATTCCAGTTGTGCAGCATTTCAGAAGGACTACTTATTTCTAGAGACCAGGCAAGCAACGCATTTGTTAGTTATTCATTGTTGAGTGTGTCAAAGTAACATAAAGAATGTTTAAATCAAATAATGAATACAAAAATGACATGTGCCTATACCTGGCTTATACCGTCACACACAGATCATTGTTTCTCACCTGGTTAAATAAAGGTTAATACATAAAAATAATTACATTTTGTTGGTAGAAGAATCATTTCCCTACTACATGTTATTACGAAGTTTCCGGGAATAGTTTCTGCTATGCTGCCTTTCCAGTTAATCAGGGCTTCATTCCAACCAAATACTAATAAAAAGTATCTGACCCTTTAACTCTCTTTACAAATAAGTAGTAGGAATCAAAGACTTATTTTAAAACAATAGAGATTAGGATTCACCTCACCCGAGTGCAAACGTCTTCTGTTGTTCACTGGTATCAAAAGTATCTGGCAAACGACAACCCTACGACAACCCTAAATGAAGGCGGGACAGAGTGGCTGAAGACACATATTTTCTTTCTTCTGTTTTCTTTATATTTTTTGTAATAAAAACATCAAATAACAAATTAACTTATGAGATTTGTTTTTAACAATAGCCTTGATTTTAATTATTCCTGGTTTAATGCTAGATTTGTTGAGCTTTTGGGGAGAAGTATGCTTGTAACTCTTGTGTGGCGTGGATTTACAAATGATACAATGAAATAATTTAAAGTGCACTGACAAGCTTTTAGTGCTGTTATTACTTTCATATTATTTCAATGGATTATGGTTTCTGTTTGCCTTTCCAACATGAGCTGCCACACAATAATGAGCTCAGTATCCAGTGACGGTGAAAGTGCACCTGGGAAAAAGCATCCTTCAGAGTGTCCAGCTTCTCTCTTTCAACGTGAACTTAAGCTTGTTTTACGCTTGTAATCAGCAATAGACTGTTTGTGATCAGTTGAATACATGTTTTTCCTTTTTTATAAAGTCAAAATTATAAAACGTAAATGTGCGTTTTGTTTTGTAAAAGTGCTCAGTCCTGGCTAAAAGTTGTGTGTTACTTGTTAAATGTACATAATTGGATACTTCCATTCATTTATACAATTTTATTTGTCAACAAAACTTAAGCATATATCAAACACAATACATACATAAATTAAATAATAAATCATTTTTTCTTTTGTGTTACAACATAGACTTTACAGATATGTGTTTTGTACAATTCTGGTTGAAATTCTTATTTCATGAGTAAACCAAGTCTTTTATATTTACTCTGGGCTGAGGAGAGCGTCACAGACCATTACACATGCACTGTACAGAATTGCAGGGTTTCTTCAAAAACCTCATAAAACCACCTGCTGTCACATGTAAATATGACTATAGTAGATCAATATTTTGATTCAAACGTGATTATTGTCACAGCCCCAGTTCATAGGCTCATATAAATACTTTACAGTATCTGACAGGGAACTGTTCACAATTTAATTTGCAGGACGTTTTGACACAAGTGTGTCTCATTAAACCCCCCAAAAAATTTTATAAATACAGATACTAATAGAGTAAAGAACATGAAGATGCTGTTCATGTGCTAAATGCGTTTGTGGATATGAAGGACATTGTAACACTTTGGACAGGTGTGCTCCACGTCTTTACACGCATCAATGCAGAATGGGATCCAGCAGCACGGCCAGAGGCTGTGGACACACATCACAGGATCACACTGATGTTGTCAAAAGCATCAAAAAACAGATACTAATCGATACAAGTGCCATATTCATTTGATCAAGTATTGAAACTAAGAAATTACAACCTTTTTGCACAGTTTTCGAATGCTCTTGAGTGTTGTCGGAACTAGTTAAAGACCATAGAGTTTTAATAAGGAAAGTGCAATTAGGTTGTTATTAAAAATGACGGTCTAAAACCTTGTTCTATTATCATTGTGTGGTATCATAATTGACTTTGAGAATTGATTATATTCCTTAGTATTGAAATAGTTTTATCAGAACAACACTGGATTGATTGACTGAATAACGTGCATTCTGTCACTCACAAGAAAATGCCAATTACTCCGCAGATGATCCAGGTGAGGGCGCCGGGTTTGTGCTCGACCACAGTGACCACGTTGTTTTGACAGTGAGGACAAATCATCTGCCCGGAACAGTCTGTGGGATGTGGCTGCACCATCACTGTCACTGTCAGAAAAAGCACACCGGCTCTGTCACGCCAAGAGAAGATTTACCAATACTTGATCCTGTGACACTGGACTCACCGGGATGCACCACCTGTGGCTGGGCTGCATACTGATAAAACACTGGTGGAGCTGAAAATAATTGATGCATGGTAGAAATTAACTTCCAAAACCAAATAGCACTTTCCAAATGTTGTCATTCAAAAAAGTAAATATTGGCCAGCTAGTATACACTTACAACCATTAAGTGTAATATGTCTTTTACCTTGTTGCTCAAAGTTAAACCCCGGTCCAGGTGGTCCGGGGTACGGTGGAGGGTCCTCGGCCTCTTTGCTCTTGTCCATTTTATTTACCTGAAAAGAGAGACAGGTATGTCCTGTACGGGAGCTAGAACTTACGAAAAGTGCTGAGCTGGTCTGAGTCAGTAAGTATGCACGTACTTGAAAAACTGGCTGTTCCAGTTAATTAACATTTTCCCTGAAGATATTATTTCAGTTGTTAAAAAGCCTATGATTAATTTTGTGACTACATTTTATTTCCCAGCAAATGAAAATGTGTTTCACCCTCCAGCTTGTTGCTCACTGACCTTCTGTATAAAAATACCAAACAAACATAGAATTGTGACCTAACCTAAATATTTTCATTTTTACTATTTGGCCTCCTTTGTGCGTCATTACAGAGAAGCAGTAAAACCACATACGTTTTTCCTGGGCAAATGACAATAACTAGTTTTTTGCCATTGCAGAGATTCAATTTGATATAAAATTATTGATCATAGACAAGTGGATTTGAGTTTACCTTACTGATAAGAGTGAAAGCTTCTTGATTCTAGTCCCGATGATGGTTTCTGCTGATACTTAGGCAGTGAGACAGCAGTAGACTGGAAGGTGTGGCTAGAAATGCAAGTGGAAAGTCAACATTGTATTGAGTGAGGCACAACTCATGCACGTAAACACAATAGACATTTAGTGAGCATGTTAACACTACTTGAGGGTAATTAATAACATGTTTTGGCATCAGTGGAAAATTATGTCATAATAAATATGTGTAATATATATGTTAAATTAAAACATCGGGTAACGAACGAGTTCAATTTGAGACTATGTCCAGTGGTTATACTGGTTACTACCACTGAGTGGCAGCAGTGAGTCTGGAATCTGACAGAGCAACGTGTGACCAAAGGGTGATCCACTCCTGCAGTCTTAGCTCAGAGGGAAATATAGTGATGAAGTTAGATATACTGTGTGTGTGTATATATATATATATATATATATATATATATATATATATATATATATATATATATATATATATATTAATAGGATATCAGGCTCCTGTCAACAAAACTAAAACTACCATTTTACTGTGCTTTAATAAGAATTAAATGTAGTTGAGCAATGACTACTACATGTAATGCTCAATGCTTGTCTTTAATTCATACAGCACATGAATATCTATGGTGGCCTGTGGGGACATTCTGGTGACGTTAATGCACTTCTCCTCCATCAGTGCTTGGTGTGTTCTGTCTCAGCTACTGTAGCAGGAAGAAAATATCGTATTCATTAAATACACTGTAACTGTACTATGTGCCGCGGTCCAGACAGAAAATAAAGAAATTAGTGTAACAACAAAATAGGCTAGATTTAAGTGTAGTTAATGTTTCATTGTAACGTAATGCGTTTATTCAAATTTCACATAGTGTTTCAAAAATATAAACATGTTATTAGTCTGATGTGTGGTTGTTGAGAGCGTGTTACCCTGCTGTAATTGAATGCAAATGGGTGTGGTATTTCTTGAGCTTTATGTCACCAGGAGAATTAGCAACTCTTTTTCAGGAAAGTCTTGGCCCTTAGAGGGGAGGAGCCTATTGTACATGAAACCTATGCAGAACATGCAAACTCCGCACAGAGAGGCCCCACGCCGACCAGGAATTGTACTTCTTGCTGTGAAAAGCGCTGACTGCTGTGAACTTAAGATCAATCAGAGTAAGTGCCATTTATGACAAAACAGAGCTACGATCAGCCACTGTAAAAGCACAAAAAGTGAATGCGTCTGGCTTATTTATTCTTGGGTCAAAAACGTTCCTTTCCAAAAGCTGGTGTAAAGAAGAAAATAAGAAACACTGAAGACCTGCAGTGTACACGTTTTATGTATACATTGATAAAAACCCACTGGAGTCCAAGCAAATAAAAATGAATAAAGTAATCCATGATTGTAGATGTTGCACAGCACGAGCAAAACTTTTTATGTTTCAAAATAGACAGCCAATATTGTTTTATGTTAGTGGTTAAACTAGACACAAATTGTATTGTATTGTATTGTATCAGTAAAAGTGTCTGAGGTAGGACCCGTCTGTGATTTCTAGACGAGAGTTAAAACACTAAAAAGCCACTCTTGTGGGCATTTTCCAGCTTGTTGTGTTATTTTGGAAGGACAAACCACCGAATGCCACTGTAGACCAATCCATCAAACAAGTTGTGGTAAACTGATTCAAAAGCCCTTTTGACATTTGTGCTGGTTGATTTGAATCGAAAATATATTGCCTCCTCGCTTTTTTATTTAATCCAGTGCCTTGTTCCAGCCGCTGTCACTCAATATCCTCAGTTCTCCTGGAGTTCAGTTTCTTTTCGATAAAAGTGGACAAATGAGCAGAGAAGTGTATGCATTAGCAAATCCAGATATGTGTATGGAAATGAGGTCTCAAAGTAAAGGTCACCCTGATATTTTTACATTCAAGTCTAGAGCCCAGAGACTGAGTGGTCTGGTGGTCATTGTAGTGTAGATTCAGTGTTCATGTAGGGGGGGCGGCCGTAGATCACTTTATACTTTGTCCTCCACAGATTCAAAGGTTAGCCATGAAATTAGCCATTGAATCTCAATCCAACTGGTGCATAATGTTTTGGGCAAGACATCATTTACATTGTCCTATTCAAAACAAACACCTTTAATATACATTTTCTGAACATAAGCAATACAGACTTTTAATCATTAATAATTGTCAAATATCTTCCCCCAAAATCTGGACTCTGTCTCATATCATAAACTTTTACTGACAGAATATTGGCTGTGAACCTCAAACCTCAACTTGATGATTGGCCTTACTGACCATCAGCTGTCCTGTCCAATGGAGCCTATGGGCCAAAATATCCTTAAATATCCTTTGTCTCTGTGGAGACAAGCAGATGACACCAGTAAACCAACCATTTGCATTAAAATGCATGCAATTAGATTAATTAAAGATTGATACATTTAACACCATGAGACAAAGGGTGTTTCCCAAAGCCTGAAGTACCTTGTTCCTCCAAAGTCAGTTCCTTCCAATATTCTGGGGGGTCCACATATATTCTGGGATGTAACATATATTCTGGGGGGTCCACATATATTCTGGGATGTAACATATATTCTGGGGGGTCCACATATATTCTGGGGTGTAACATATATTCTGGGGGGTCCTCAAATATTCTGGGGTGTAACATATATTCTGGGGGGTCCTCATATATTCTGGGGGGGTCACATATATTCTGGGGTGTAACATATATTCTGGTGGGTCACATATATTCTGGGGTGTAACATATATTCTGGGGTGTAACATATATTCTGGGGGGTCCACATATATTCTGGGGGGTCCTCATATATTCTGGGGGGTAACATATATTCTGGGGTGTAACATATATTCTGGGGGGTCCACCTATATTCTGGGGGGGTCACATATATTCTGGGGTGTAACATATATTCTGGTGGGTCACATATATTTTGGGGTGTAACATATATTCTGGGGTGTAACATATATTCTGGGGGGTCCACATATATTCTGGGGGGTCCTCATATATTCTGGGGTGTAACATATATTCTGGGGGGTCCACCTATATTCTGGGGTGTAACATATATTCTGGGGGGTCACATATATTCTGGGGTGTAACATATATTCTGGGGGGTCCACATATATTCTGGGGGGTCCTCATATATTCTGGGGTGTAACATATATTCTGGGGGGTCCTCATATATTCTGGGGTGTAACATATATTCTGGGGGGTCCACCTATATTCTGGGGTCACATATATTTTGGGGTGTAACATATATTCTGGGGGGTAATATATATTCTGGGGGTAACATATATTCTGGGGGGTTCCACATACATTCTGGAGGGGTCGCATATATTCTCAGATTCAGAAAAGGGTAACTGGGGGTCACATATATTCTGAGGGGCACTTATTTTTACCTTCTGGGATAGGACTTATTATTTAATTTTAATTTATATTTTAATTTGTTTATTTGGGGGGGGACAGTGAGGACAAATCATCTGCCCGGAACAGTCTGTGGGATGTGGCTGCACCATCACTGTCACTGTCAGAAAAAGCACACCGGCTCTGTCACGCCAAGAGAAGATTTACCAATACTTGATCCTGTGACACTGGACTCACCGGGATGCACCACCTGTGGCTGGGCTGCATACTGATAAAACACTGGTGGAGCTGAAAATAATTGATGCACGGTAGAAATTAACTTCCAAAACCAAATAGCACTTTCCAAATGTTGTCATTCAAAAAAGTAAATATAGAAACATTTATTAAGAAAGAAGTATTTCTAACTTGGCCAGCCAGAGTCTATTTGAGTCGGGCTCGCACTGTTAGGCTTGAGCTTGGCCGCTGAGTGGCTGACCAATCACAGTACAATGCATCCAGAAAGTATTTACTTTTCCCACATATTGTTATCTTACAGCCTTTTTACAAAATTGATTAATTATTTTAATTGAAGTAATTATTTTCCTCAAAATTTTACAAACAAAAATACCCCATAACACAACTTGAAAGAAGGTTGTTTAGATTCTTTGCAATAAAAAAAAAAAAAACCTTTGCCCCAGTCTGAGGTCCAGAGTGCTCTGGGGCAGGTTTTCATCAAGGATGTCTCTGTACACTGCTGCATCCATCTTTCTGTTGATCCTGACTAGTCTCCCTGTCCCTGCAGCTGAAAAACATCCCCACAGCCTGATGCTGCCACCACCGTGCTTCACTGTAGGGATGGTACTGACCAGGTGATGAGCGGTGCCTGGGGTGCTCCCAACACTTGCTATTCAAGCCAAAGAGTTCAAGCTTTGTTACATCAGCCTTTTACTGAGGAGTGGCTTCTGTTTAGCCACTCTGCCACACAGGACTGATTAGTGGAACGCTGCGGAAATGGTTGTTCTTCTGGAAGGTCCTCCTCTCTCCACAGAGACATGCTGGAGCTCTGTCAGTGTGATCATCCGGTTTTTGGCCACTTCCCGGACTAAGGCCCTTCTCTTCCGATTGTTCATAGGAACCTTTAATGCAGCAGACCTTTTTCTGTACCCATCCCCAGAACTTGACACAATCCTGTCTAGAGGTCTACAGACAATACGGTTAAACCGGATAATCGCAATGTCAACTGACAGTGACACCCATCGGATTTGGAGTCTTTGCTCATCCTGAATTTGCCTATTGTGTGGAACCATTGACTGTATACAGAAGAACTCAGAGTGATACACATTCAATCTGAGGTGACGCCGGCCTGTCCACCAGAAATTGTACACAATGTCTTTTTAATTCCCCTTAATTTACATTGTAATCACAGTGTGTTATAATAGTCCAAACCTTTTATACATACATATGATGTTAAGTGTGTGGACTCAATTAGATTTATATTTATCCACATTTGGGACCAGCTCAAAATACTCTAGTTTTCACATTTGGGAACCTAATCTTTAAGAAGGCAGCCCTATATTATCCAGCAAACCACTTAATGGAGTTTACTCGACCAAATATTGTATGAATATTTTTTGTGTTGCCAGAGTCCATGTTTGCCAGTGCTGCTGTGAGAATATAAGTGCTGAAGGAGCATGGAGTTGACATCTCATTAGTAATCATTAAAAAGATGGGCCACCTCCCAAGACCTTTCCAACAACACAAACAGATCCATTGCTCTGAAAATTATTGAAATCTACGTTCCCTGTGAGTCATGGCACAGAGATGATTAAACAGGGACATACTGTATGAGGAGATCTAATGCATTGTATGTTTGATGTTACAATGAAGAAACACTTCACTGTTTTTGTTCAGTGTTCGGACAAAATCAAATAGGATGAAACTTGAAAGTAATGATGTAATGCTTTGGACTAGGTGGGAATTGTATGTGACTATCTCAATAGATAAATGATCATTAAAAAAAAATAAAAAAAACAGGAACATCAGCTTTAGAGTTTGGCAATTGAAGTCAGAATTCAGTATGTTTGTGCTCTCCTTATGCTCCTATAGTTGAATATATATATATATATATATATATATATATATATATATATATATATATTGCTGTTTTATTTTTTGAAATGTACATAAATCAACATGTGCTCTTCACATACCCATAGGACAATAACATACTCGAGTAACTCGAGTAAAAGCAATCAATATGCTGTTTCTCATTATTGACCGCTGACCTTAGGGACAACTGCAGCTAATAAAAGACAGACATACGTATATTAAATGTGAGTGATGGTGGTCAGAGAGACCAATAGTGCAGCCTTTCTTCAGGCAATCTCCCCAAGGGCAAATGTGCTTAAGTGGCTTACCATTATCAAGTGTGAAATGAATGAATGATGACTAATGTGGCGCCTTGTAAAGTGTAATACAAATATAGGGCTTTCATTTGTGTTCATGATCAAATTAAACAATACTTCAACATTATATATAAACACAGAAAACACAATCATGTCACATTGCAATGTTAAACCTCAATCCCAATGTAGACGGCATTATTAAAATATTCCTAAAGCATAAGCATAATCGAACATAATCTCCATAGACATGCAAACACATGTACAGGCAGGTTGTGCTCTGGGGGCACGTCACAATGAGCAGTTCTCACGTTGCCTTAGGGCTGTAACAAGCTTTAAAACACAAATACAAAACACATACAGTAGATGGCTCAGTACATAGAGCAGTTACATTCAAATACATATGCAAACTAATAAGTTATGTCTTTACATTGTATCATAGGCTGTATGCTTGTGCTGTTTATCAAATATAGCAACTAGAGGTCTGCCGTTAGGAGTTTCTGTAATATGTAGTCCTTAGATATAATCCTTAGATTTTCAAACGGTTCAGTTGGTAATAGTTAGTATATTTACTATTTATGCAATAATGCAATAATTAGTATATTTACTTGTTTATGGTTATATATACACAGTTATATACAGTTATTATATAACACCCTGGAAGAGCGGTCAGTTCCATTGACAGGTTGACTGTACAATTGCAGCTGCCTCTGGTGAATACTGCAGGCGCGCCCCCTGTCCCTGTGAACACTGGTGTGTGAATGTGTGTGTGTGAATGTGTGTGTAAATGTGTGTGTGAACGTGTGTGTAAATGTGTGTGTGTGAATGTGTGTGTAAATGTGTGTGTGAATGTGTGTGTAAATGTGTGTGTGTGAATGTGTGTGTAAATGTGTGTGTGTGAATGTGTGTGTGTGAATGTGTGTGTAAATGTGTGTGTGTGAATGTGTGTGTGTGAATGTGTGTGTAAATGTGTGTGTGTGAATGTGTGTGTAAATGTGTGTGTGTGAATGTGTGTGTGAATGGGTAACTGGTTCCTTGATGTAAAGGGCTTTGAATGTCTGGAAGGTAGAAAAGCGCTATATAAATGTTAATATTTTTTACATAACTTTTCCATTACATATGGTCTGTAGACACATTTATTACATACCGGTACTAATACTACATACATTTTCCTGAAACCACTTCTTGACATTTTGAAGCCATGTGGAGGAAAAGGCACTTTTCACAATGATGAAAAGAATAATGTTGGCATGATCCAGAGTGACCTACAGTATTTGAGCTAAAATCCATCACCTGAAGATCTACTTTGTAATGATGCTATGTATTTTAAATGACCCATTGTCTCAGGTGTGTAAATTGAGTTCAAATATTAAAGCTTTACTGTGGCGCTACAGAGGCAGATGAGGGAGTGGTGAGTGCAGTGACACTGGGTGGCTTGTCCTGGTTTACAATGGCAGTGTTAGTCTTTTTGGAGTTTGGTCCACGTTCTGAACCAGCAGAGAAGGCCTGGAGGACTGGAGAGAAGAGGTGCAGGTCATCAGCCGCAGAGTGGGAGGTGGGAGATCCAGAATGCTGTGGGGAAATCTGTGGTGAAATATTTAACAGGAGAGATGGGGGTTGGTACCATCTGTTGTTTTAGAATAAGACACATTTTAATACATTTTGCACACATTTGCTGTTTAACGATATGAAAAAGTATGCTTATGTTATTCTGTTTATTAGTAGTAAATAAGAAAGGGCTTTCTTCTGTAACTTCAACCCAAATTATTTGAGTTTCCTGATCAGGCTGAGTTGGCCTCAATAGCATGCACAACGTTATTAGCCTATTTAAAGGTAAAGGTTTAAACAGAAAAAAACATTACTATGAAAAAAATAATACTATGACATAAACTTTTGTAGAATATTATCTTATCTGAAACCTTTTTCCTAACAGTATTTCAGATGCCACTCTTGAATTGGACAGTGTGCAGCCTGGCCTACCCTCCTTCAACTTCAGCACATCTCAATCACTGCCAGAGTCTACATTTGGCACCCTTTCTCCGATTCGATTAGTTGCCCCTACACCTGTACACACTGGCACCTGTGCCTTGTTGATTTATTCATTTAAGTGTACGCTTCCAAGGCCGGCAGTTACGAACTCACGACGCATGCAAACAGAAGGAAATCTAGTTTGAGTTATGCCTTTAGATAATTATCTTGAATTATTGATCCGTTCATTTCACTGAGCATCAATGATTCACCATTACATTAGTTTAAATTCCTTTCTATTATTTGCAGTGATTTTATTCACAATGCACAGTTAACCTCACCTGGGGTTGGTGGTAGACCTGGTTACGCGGAGAAAGGAAGAGGCTCTCTTTAACTGTGGTGTTTTTTTCAGTTCGAGGGGCGCTGCGATCCCCATCATCCACACCATTGGCCTGACAGCACACACTCTTCACACACAGCACCTGTGAAATCAAACTCAGACTCAGAACAAAATATTACATCTTTTGAATGAACAAAAGTCCCCAAAATGGAAGCTACAATGGGGAATTAAAACCCATGACTAATGCTTGATCCAAGTCTTTTTCACAGTCAATTCTTCTGTTTCCTTTGAAACATATTTAAGAAGTTATAGATTCTGACAATATTGGATGCAATTACTAATGCAAATGAGGTTAATTATGGCTTTTTTTTCTCTCTGCTCTTTGTCTTTGAGCACTCTGGCGTCCTCCCATCATGCACTTATATTCACACGTCTATATTGCTAATAGTGTATGTAAATGTGATTAGTTGGTTTATGTTCTGCTTCTTGCAAGTAGCACTTGGAACAGACTATTGCCTCTGTGACCTCTCAGTGGAAGTATTAAAAGACTGTATGTTAAGAGTCTGTTAAATAGCATGAACATTTTATCTCCTGCATTTTTATTATTTTATTTAAACGCTTACACAAAGTAATATCTAAATTTTACTCTGGTATTTTGCCCCGCCTTTGTGTAACATTGTGCTGTTAAATGAATGACAGACTTTTCTGAAACTCTGCTTGAAGTTGTCGGAGAGGAAGCCATAGAGCACCGGATTGGCGCAGGAGTTGGCGTAGGACAGAATCACGGCGAAGAAGTATATGCCGGCCGTGGCGCTGGACTCGGGAATGATGACCACGAGGTTGACGATGTTGATGATAAAGAAGGGCAGCCAGCAGAGCACGAACACCACCACAATCACCACCACCATACGGGTCACCTTACGCTCCGACCTCCTCCGCTTTGTGACTCCTGCCCGAGCGCTTGAAGACTTCACCTGCACGAAAAGGTGATGGGCAATCAGGTAAGGTGAGCAAAGAACCACAAGGAGTCATCCCCAGAGGTGGAGGCTTCCCAAACAACATACTGATTGCAAGCCATGCATGTGTCCCTTTGCCAGTGGAATCAAAGAGCTCAAGTGTCTTATGAAAAGTACTTTTTCCACACTTGATTTGAAAGATCCAAATTGCTTTACCCCTCTGTTTTTTATGTTAAATATACTTGTGTTGTATGTATGTTTGAATTACTTGAGTAGGCTATGGGTTCTTTTAGAGTGTACTCACGTACTCAAAATTGTTATTAGAATCGAATAAATATTTGAGTGACAGTAGGGAGTGAATACAGAAGGGAGTGAAATAACGAATTAACACCAGACACCAAGTAAAGTATGAAAATAATCTTCCTTTTAATAAAGAAAACGAGACATGTAAATTAAAATAAAGTGTGAATTATTGAGTTTCCTCAGCAAACACAGCAATGCACAGTAAACTCAACTGCACAAAAAGCACAGCACTTGTTGGTGTGTATTACAGGTTAATTACTTCATTAATAAAGTCCTAAAGCCGGGATCTAAATATACCCTATGTTGCAGGACTGTATTGATGCTTGTGGGCGGTGTGACCAAAAACTAATATTACTTTCACTTCATAAGGAAGGTGCCAGAGGAGTGGAACCGTAACCATGGATGTCATGAACAGGGAAACAGTGAGAGAAAAAAGCGTCTTTAAACTCAGATGAGACAGTTGAAATAGATGGCAAAGCAAAGACAAATCTAACGTTGAATACAAATTGGCACAAAAAAGTAATCTTTCTTCAGCCTGAACAGGCATGAACCAGGCTAAAAATCTTTATTGATGGCTTTATATCAGACTTTGAGATGTCAAACACTTTTAATCAGTTCTACCTTAGATTTGATTAATTTGACTTTGGTGAAGACATAAAAAATCTCAAAGCTACTTTAAAGCACAGTGAGCATCTTGTATTAGAGCTGAGGGATGTCGAAAGGGCATTCCTCTCTGGTGCTTTTTTTTTGTTATATTTTTGATCTGTCCTTGACTTTGCAGAGGACATCAAACCTGTGAAAGCAAGCTTTGGTTGCACCTGTTCCTAAAGGATGCCAACCTATGATTTTAGGCCTTTAGCTCTCACTTCGGTACTTTTTGTCAGGCCCAGGTCTACAGGGGTGCAAAAGAGTGCATTGCAACCTCATTTAAAAGTGTTTGCACCCTCATTTCAGGTGTGTTAAATAATGACACTTAATGGAATTGTATTATCTTTGCAACCCTTTTAAACTCGGTTGCACCCTCAGTTAGTTTGGTCTAGACCCGTGCCTGCCTTTTACTGAAGCATTTAGAGTGCAGCAAACCCCTTTTTTTTGGCTTGCTTTTAATTCCATTCAACCTCATATCTAAAACCAAGGACATGTGTGTTGATTTTAGAAAATGAGCCCCTGCCACAGGATTCTACCATCATTAAAGATCCCCTATCATGCTATTTTTCCCGTTTTGTGGTCTATCCTAAGGGTATATTTGAGCGTGAGCGTGTGTCCCCCGCCCACCCTGTAACGTAGTCTCAGCGTGGAGGAGCGCATGACACAACGGTACATGGGAATACAAATTTTATACATCATGGCGGTGCATCAAGCTGAGCCCTATGTCCTGGAGTGTGTGGACATATGAAGCCTGCGTAAATTCAGCCTGGAAGACTTAACTCCACCCATCTACGTCAAGGCCACCATGGAAGGACCCCTCTCCACAGCGCCATCATCGCACTCAAGTGGGCGTCCGCCTGTCCGTCTGAGGGAGTCAGATCCCTCACTTCACCATGGACTCTCCCAGGTTTCTGCGCTTATCCCAAAGAGGTTATGCAGTTTTTCCCGGCCAAGAAGGAGGGTGAAAGGTCAGGGGGCGTCTGTACCATGGCTCTCGCACCTGCTCCTCATCCACAATCAACGCTCTCAAGTGACTCCTCCCCGCTCCCAATCAGCACCAGGCGGTCGCATTTAAACCCTCAGGCAGATGGCTCGGCCGCTCAAACCGTACTGCGACCCACCACCTCCCCTGCTCCTCCTCTGCATTCCCCTCATCCTCTACCTCCTCTTAACATCTACCACCACCAGTCTCCAGGCTCCGGGGGGAGACATCTAATACAAATAGATCATGGAGTGCCCATGATTGCAACGTCTTCCACCGGGGTCTGAGCGCCAAATAACTCACGAATAAAGCTTGCTAAACAGTCCATTTTCGTGGGCTCTTTGTCTCTCCAGGGTGAATTAAACATATACCTGGGAAAAATCATAGACTCTAACTTGAGCTTGAAAGACAACTGTGAGGCCATTTGTAAAAAGACCACCAATGATTGCTTTGCCTGAGGATCGATAGCATCATGCTGACTCTCTTCTACAGAACCTTTATTGAACCTTATTTGTCCTTTACGATTGTGGCTTGCTTTGGCAATCTGGAGAGACAAAAACTGTCTCCAGCAGGTGGTGAAATGAGCGAGTAAACTGGTGGGTTTCCCCTAGCTCAGTGTTTCAGAGCTGTACACCACTCAGCTCCTGCTTGAGGCCAGGTCTGTAACTATGGACCTAACACACCTGCTGCATGTGGAGTTCCTGTTCATTGCTCTGGTTGGTGTTACCTGGCCCCATGGGGGAAACTAAATGGTACAGAGAAAGTTTTGTACCTGCAGCTATCAGAACATTGGACAGGAGTGGTGTTTAGGTGGACAGCCCTGATCATAGCATACTGACCATTACAGGCTGTAGGAAGACGTCTTTGTAGAATGCTGTGTGTATCTGTGTCATTCATGTCATGTGTTTGTCTTGATTTTAATGTTATTGGACTGCAGTGGTCTTTTTGACCATTCTTTTGTTTGTTTAATTTATTGACAGACAAACTCCTAGGGCGTTGGCCTGTAAAAGTTGAAATTTGGTGAAAATGGGTTGGTTGAGGAGTGGGACATAAAAAAATATACAAATAATTCCCAAATTTAAAATTTGCTGCCGTGAATCAGTTGTTAAATACTTCGCTCTAAAGCAACTTGAAGTGAAACAAATCAATTTGGCGCGATAGCACCCCTACAGAGTGAAATTAGCAAAATATTTAGTTTTTCCAAATGTCATGAAATTTGGCACAAAATTCCATTTTGGCATCCCTATCAAAAAGTCAATGAGGCCCATGTCATGTTTGTTACGCCGTAGCCGTAGCAATGCCAGAAAACCTCCCATGTTATTCCAATGGGAAAACTGCCAAATCTCTGAAATTTGCTCACACTTTATACTTCTCCTAGGGCATTAGCCCAATTAACCTTACATTTTGTGAGAATCATCTTCAGGAGTTGACCATCAAAAGTTATCAACATTTTTCATTTAGTGTTGGTCTTTGTGCAGCGTAGCTGCAAATGTGTCCCAAAATATTTACATTTTCAGTACACAATAATGCCCCTATTTGTAGATCCAAGGGGAGAAGGCGCAATATCTCCACGGATTTGGCAGTAGGTGTAATAAAATGAGGAAAACCTCCTCTTGCGTTGCGGGGCGGCGTGGTGATCACTTGCGGCTATATTTTATCTTTGTAATTGAAGTAAACAGAAATAAAATTTACCTGCAGGTACTAATAAAGAAACCTTGAATCTTGAACTGTATTAGACAAGGTGAATGAAAGCCAATTAAGGATTCACTGTTGTTTGGTCAAGGTGTCTGTAATTGTAAAATGGTGATGTTTCTGCTGCTCACAATACCTGTAACAATAAAATTTGACATTGTGACATCCTTATTTGTTTGTAAGTAAGTCTATCTCACCTTGATCACGATGAGCAGGTAGCAGAGGCAGATGATCAGAAGAGGTCCGAAGAAGCCCACTGTGGCTGTGTACAGGATAAAGGCTGTTGACCACACGTCTTTCGGCTCAGGCCAAATCATGTTGCAGGAATTAAAAGTTTCCTGATGATGAAAAAAAAAAACACATTTAGGGACATATGAGAGATTTAAATAGATGAAAAAACAGTATTTTTCCTCTTGCTGAACAGTCAAACTAATGGCCTTCAACCTAATTGGTCTCGTAGCAACATTGCTTTGACGTTCATTTATATAATGTGATAAAATAGTTGAATATGTTTTTACTTTCTATTGTACATACTGAAATAGTACATGATAATTCAATCTGGCCCTCTCAAACACACCTTACATAAGCTGTCTCTTTAATGTACTCTCCCTCTTGCCACAGTCAAAGAGTCAATTCAAAATTCAAAAAGATCAGACTGATGCTTTATAAAACGATCTACATCAGATCAAGAAGATCTGATAGATCTTAGAACTATTACTTATTTTCTTGTTTGATGCGGAAGGGCCTTTTCCTTAATGTATTCCTCTTTGTCAACAATCTGATTAAAGGGAACTGTACAGCTTCTCTGCATGTTATAGATTTCTTCCTTTTTATTTTTTGTGTGAAAATGTCTTCAGCTTTGAAAGAGGAATTGTTAAAGGATTAAGCCTATTTATATATTTGTATGTTCAAAATCACATTTAATGAATATTTGTCCATCTTGATATTAATCTTTGAAAACAGAAATTTTGAAATTGAACTAAGGCTAACAAATTCTCAAGTACGGATGAGGCGAGACACAATTCCCACACGATTTTGAGATTTTGATTTGATTATGATTTGATTATGTTCTTGCCATGTTTCTTATTACTGACACGGGCAAAGCCTCAGTCTTAATTCTGTTAGATCTGAGTGCTGCTTTTGACACTGTCGATCATGGGATCCTCTTACAGAGACTAGAGGACTGGGTGGGCATCACTGGCACTGCCCTAAACTGGTTAAGGTCCTATCTGGAAGACAGGAAGTACTTTGTTGAAATTGGTAGCTGTGTCTCAGACCACATGACCCTGACCTGTGGAGTGCCCCAAGGGTCAGTCCTGGGTCCCCTTCTGTTCAACCTTTACATGCTGCCGTTGGGTCAGTTGATACGCAGTGAAAATGTGTCCTATCACAATTATGCAGACGACACTCAGATCTATGTTTCACTATCGGCAGGTGACTATGGACCAGTAGATTCACTCTGTCACTGCATCCAACAGATCAGTTTGTGGATGCAAAACAACTTTCTCCAGCTGAACTCAGACAAGACTGAAATAATCGTCTTTGGCCCACAGAAACAAAGAGAAAGTGTTAGCGGTCACCTCCAGAGTCTCGCTCTTAAACCTACAAACCAAGTTAGAAATCTGGGGGTAATAATGGACTCAGACTTGAACTTTAACAGCCACGTCAAATCAATAACATCAGCAGCTTTTTACCATCTAAAAAACATTGCCAAAATCAAAAATATAGTGTCAAAACCAGATTTAGAGAGACTTATCCATGCGTTTGTCTCCAGTAGATTAGACTACTGTAACGGACTGCTCACTGGCCTCTCCAAACGAGCTGTAAAACAGCTGCAGTACATCCAGAACGCTGCTGCTCGGGTCCTGACTAGAACCAGGAAGTATGATCACATTAGTCCTGTTCTCAGGTCTCTGCACTTTAAAGCAGCTCTGCTTGTGTACAAGTCTCTCCATGGCCTAGCACCAAAGTACATCTCAGACATGTTAGTGCCATATGAACCATCTCGGACTCTGAGGACCTCAGGGACCGGCCTCCTGCTGGTGCCCAGAGTCAGGACAAAACATGGGGAATCTGCGTTTCAGTTTTATGCAGCTAAAATCTGGAACAGTCTTCCTGAAGATGTGAGACAGGCTTCTACTCTGACAAGTTCAAATCTAAGCTAAAAACTGTTTTGTTTAGCTGCGCATATGACTGAAAGGATTTTTTCTTTGCACTCTTCTCTTTTGTTTGTGATTTTATTAGTTTAGACAATCAGTTGGATTGATAATTTTTAATTTAGTTAATTTTATTGTATTTCTGTTTCTGTAATTTCTTTGTGATTTGAATGCATTTTACCTGCTGTGTGAAGCACTTTGAATTGCCTTGTGTATGAAATGTGCTCTACAAATAAACTTGCCTTGCCTTATCATTGGCTTGAGCCATTCCATGGAATGGAATGCGACGAGTCTTTGTTCTCGCCATGTTTCTTAATATTCTTATTGGCTCGAGCCTTCCAGAATGGAATGGATCGAGACATTGTTCTTGCCAGGTTTCTTATTATTGTTTTGCATAGTAAAATGTTGCCACAACTCGGGCATTTTTGACTCCCTAACATTGATGAATGTCACACATTGGAACATAGACGCAATCGGCTCGGCCCGAACTCCAATAAAATGGAGGTTGCGAGAACCAAGAAACATGAAACTCTGAATGCAATAACATTCATTGAACGCAATTAATGCCTTCACTTCCTCTTCCTCTTTTATTTTGATGGAACATTTCCTCTCGTGCCGTGGTCTTAGCATTAGCGGTAGCAACAGCATTAGCGGTGGGTCTCTGTTGCTAGGTGACGGGGGTACAGGGAGGAGGGGGTTCAAAGACTAAAGTCTAAATAATAAAGTCTAAGATATGGATGGAATGCAGTATCGGGACAATGTAAAAAATAAAAAAATAATATATTTTTTAATATATATATATATTTTTTTTAATTTTGATTTAATTTTGATTTGATTTTTGCCTTGCCATTTTTGTATTCATCAACTTTTTCTGGTGTCATTCTAACTTTTGTAAATACGGTCAAAATGTGTAACATTTCCACCAAACATGTCCAAGCCAAATGTAAACACATGGAAAAAAAATGAGACAATCTCACTATATAATTCACACTCAATCTAGAGCAATTTTATTAATTTTATTGTAGCACTTCTTAGCACAAAATCTTATCACGTCCCCCAATAACCTCACATAAATTACTTTTGACTAAAACTGTTTGAATATTGGTCGCCCTTCCACAGATCTGACCTAGTCAGATCTATGTGTCTTCATGGAGGAAAAAGCAATAACATCCCTGTGGAGACAAGCAGGCAACAGACCCTCCACTACAAAGGTTTTATAGTCCACATTTAACAAAGAACTGCGGTGTGTCTAGTTCTCTTTATAACCTGAGCATTTTATCATTTGTAAAATGAAAAGCTAAACTGGCTTGGTAATTGACTATTCAATCTGAGAAAGTTAAATTGCACAGTAAAAAACTTAAAATGTTCATTCACATGTTTTTATTTTAGAAGAATTCCTACTTTTTTAACTCTATGAATGAGTCAGTGTTCTATTTTTTCAAATAAACACAACTAAGTACAAGGATGTGGGCAGGGATAAGGGATAGGTGAAAACAGGAATCTGAGCATTCAAGCTTCAAACGCAGGACAATAAAGGATGATTGAAATATGTGAGCTAATGATGTAGAAATACAGTTATAACATGGTCAAACATGATTGTATTAAAGATTTTACTAAAGATTTTGCCTATTTTTTCCCAGTTTGACCATTTTGGTGCCATTTATGATATTCCTGTGAAAATCCATTTGACAAATGTATATGGATGTAATGATGTTTGATGAATAATAATTCCCGATAACATCTTTATTATGGTCAGAAGCTTGTCGGAAAATTGTGTCAGTTGCGTGTAAATGGTCGTTTTTGATTCAATGTCGCATATTGATGACATCACAGAGAGATTCTGTTTTAGACATCAGCTCTACTTTCTGCAATTTTCAACTTAAATTTTTCAATTTTTCTTCACAAACTGCAACCACAGGAACTATCCCACCAAACAAATACATTGGAAAAACTTGAGTTGTATACACTCTAAGTAATTGGACTCTTTTTTTTTACTTTGCAATATCCCTAACGTTTATCAAAGAGTTGTACCTGCACATCAGAGAAGATGACCACGGGCAGCACCACAATGAAGGACAAAGCCCACACAGCCGCGCTCACCAGTTTGGCCACGCGCGGGTGACGCCACTTGGTGCTTCGTATGGGGTGCACCACGGCCAAGTATCGGTCTATGGACATGACCGTGAGGCAGAAAATAGACGTGAACTGGTTCATCGAATCCGCTGTCATGACCACGCGGCACATGAACGAGCCAAAGGGCCAATACGAGAGCACGTTTTGGGTTGTGAGGAAGGGCAGTCCCAGTATGTACAACTCATCCGCCACTGCCAGGTTCAAGATGTAAATATTAGTCACAGTTTTCATTTTGGCGTAGCGCAGGATGACGTATATGGCCAAGGTATTTCCAACCAAACCGGCCACGAAAACGGTGATGGAGATGAGCGCAGTCATGAGGGTGCTGCTGCCCTCAAACGGGACGCTCTGAGTGGACATGTTGACCGAAAAGTTGACGTGGCGTGGATATGAATACTTTAAAAGTGGAGAGGCCAAAGAGGAGTTATCAAAGTCGAACGAGACAGGCGGACAATGGCTCTGGTCCAGCTCCATCATGCAAGACGCGTTTAATGACATCGGTCCGTTTGTTTTATTTGTCCAAATACACCACAAATGCAAGTTAATTTAGTTTTCCAGTTGAACCATTCAGGGATGTGACACAGTGACACAGTTCATAAATCTACTCTAATACAAAGAAAAACGGAATGCCAAAAATACATCACACAGTGCGTTTCTTGTTTGTTTGACTAAAATAAGAAGTGAAAAACAAGCAAGTGTTTGGAGAAAGCGACACAAATCCAAATGTCTTCACTTGATAAAAGGCAACATAAAACTTGGAGACGTCCGATCGTGATAAAATCCAGTTTATGATACAATATTGACGATGCGCCACGTGCGTCTTGTCGCTGTCCGTGGTGCTGACTCCGAGGCGACCGTCGCGCTCCGTTTCTCCAACCCAACTTTCTCCCGCTCGTCCCCGCTTCTTTGATTTGCAGAGAGAGAGTGGGAGAGAGAGTGAAAGAAAGAAAGAGAGAGAGAGAGAGAGAGAGAGAGAGAGAGAGAGAGAGAGAGAGAGAGAGAGAGAGAGAGAGAGAGAGAGAGAGAGAGAGAGAGAGAGAGAGAAAGAAAATTATTTGAGTACCATTGACAGAACATAGAAGCAGCAGAAATAGGATCTTTGTCTGAGTTAGAATATTCCACACTTAACGGTGTATGTACACTTACAGTAACAGTGATTGTTTAAGCATTTTTGAAAGTATATAATGGTAAGAATGACCTCTAGAAAGACTAAGCATCACTTTTTCGTTTTAATTTTTTTTTTTTCGATTTCAAATTTGAAAATCCTGGAGCAGGTCAAATCTGCCAAGCTCCATTGGTTTATGCAATAGTTGATGAGTTTTATATTCACCTATTGTCCTATTTTGCTTGCTGGTATGTTTGTTTGTTTGTTTGTTTGTTAAATTATTTTACTTAATTGAAAAAAAAACTAAAAAACACACAGACCAATCAAAACGTATGTGTAAATACAGATACAGTAACAATAACAACAGCAGCAACGGCGGGGAGGGTGTATTTTATTTGAGATTACAGTTTTAAGAAAAACGCATCAAGATGAAAATAAAGTGCAAGGTTATGTCCAAAATTTGAGTCATATTTAGTCCAGCTTATGTCAAATTTGTCCATTTCCAAGTTCAGTCACGTTCAAGTTCAGTATGTGATTTTTTCAATTTTCCGTATGTCCATTATGATGTCAGTCCAGCCAGTCCTTTATTGTTGGTGCAGTTTGTGTCATCCATTTGTAGTGTCAGCCAGAAGTATCCTTCAGAGAGATATCCATTATCCATATTGTCTACGGCAGGAGTTCTGAGAAGTCTGATGGGATCGTAGTGTCAAAGATAGTCTGCAGTACATTTTTAATTTCTCTCCAATAAATCTCTGCAACCGGGCAGTCCCAAAATACATGATAATGATGTTCCTCCTGGCAACCACACTTTCTCCAACATTCAGCCCCTTCCAGTGAGTAATGAGCACTTTGACATGGTGTTATAAAGAAATGGGTCAAATTCATCCAACAGAACTCCCTCCAGACATGAGATCTTGTGGTTCTCCATTGTGAAATACACTTTCCCACTCCTCGTTCGTCAGATCGAAATTACTCTCTTTTTCCGATTTAATTTGGATGTATTTGGTAAATTAGTTGTCCAGGTTATTAATCCATTTATATACTTTAGATATTATTCCCCTTGAGAGTTCTGATTTGAATGCCTTGATAAAGAGTTCAGTCAGGGGGTTATAACTATCGTTGTGAAGTATCTTAAAACTGCATAGGAATGTGTAGAATAACAGGAGAGGCTTCCTGGTCGAAAAACAGGAAACGTTGAGTTACTGGGCATAAGTTAATATGTAAGTTAAGTTTCCAGCCTATTTTGGGTTTAAGGCGTTAGCCGCCAATTTCCATCAATTGTCTTCAGTGTCATCCCTGTGGGGCAGAGGGCTCACGAGGGGGTTTTTCTTTGTCTTCTGAATGCCTATAAAAAAGCTCTCATGTCAAAAAGAAGGGGTCTTTTCTCAATTCGGCTACGAGGGGACCCAGATTGTCGACATCTGTATTTGATAGCTGTTTATTCATGATTAAAACCATTTTCTAAATCACGAAGCAGTGTCAAGCGAGCTATCTTTTGTCTACCCAACGCACCTTCGAAACACCACCTCTGGAGAGGCACCACAGTTGCTTTGTTTTATTTCTTGAGTATAATCACTTCTTATTTGTAAATATCTATAGGAAGGGGAATGATGAGAGAGAAAGGAGGACATGCAGCAAATGTCGGAGTCGGGATTCAAACTCACGATACTGTGGCTAGCCGTTCATTTTACCTTTCGCCTGTAATGCCCACATTTCCCCAAGAGATGGCCACTGTTCCCTCTAAGCTGCGCTCCTGAGCAGCACATAGTGCACTGCTCGCACTTAGTGCACGCACAAGAAAATCTATGGCGCGCAGAAAATAAAATTCACCACAAACGGCCACCGGGGCCAATCAAGCAGGAAGCGCAAGTGTTTGACACTGAAGAAGACTCTTGTGGACAGTAGAAGACCGTAGATAATTAATCATTATTTAATGCATTTGGAAAACAATTTGTACATTGAGCCTTGCATTTGTTGCTTTGTTACAGGTCAAATCTTGCGTGTAATTTATAGTAATTCATTAGTTCACACAAACACACCATATTTTCCTGGCCCGGCCCCTCGGCCAAATTTTAGAACCCAATGAGGCCCTCGAGTCAAAAAGTTAGCTTGGCTTAAAACCTTGGTCACAAGCTAACCAGCCCAAGACTTTAACATCTTAGTTTAATTTATATGTTTTGAGTAGCTTTTTCCAGGTCATAAACACAGAGATTCTTTTACCCAGGGATTCTCAATTTCCTCCAAGTGATTGAGCCATTTGGCATCTGCCAGTAAGGCCTGCACAGGGACCCCAGGCACAACATCACGCTCAAATACTTTTCCATTGTGCCTCATACTCCGGGTTGCACCGGTACAGCAGTGCCCTGATTTGAGCTGAAATATAGTAGTTTTCCAGACAGGGTAGGCTCCAACCCACTTTTTATTTTGGCAATTGTAGAGTCTTAAATCGGATACGTTTTTTTTACCCTGCCATACAAATCTTGAGATTGTTTTATTCCATTCATCAAACAGGCAGTTGGGTACGGAAATTGGTAGAGTTTGGAATAAATAGGTAAATCTGGGCAAGAAAGTCATCTTCTGTGGGATAAGGTTCAATTTTTCAAGGTCATTCTTCATGGAGGAAAAGAGGTAGATGTAGTTTTTCTCCAAAATTAATGTCAAGTTTTTATGGAGAACCACTTCTAAATATTTGAGGGATTCCGTTTGCCATTTGAATGGGTAGGTCTCTCTAAATGTCGAAGGGGGTCTGCTGGTGCCATGTTTGAAGAGCGTTTGACAAATTCCCTGCCAATGATTTAATGATGAGTCATGCATTTCAATGAAAGTCAATTTGATTATCAAGAGCCAATAAAGTTATCCCTGCATATGTGCTTTGACCTAACCAATGGAACACATTGTAAAGAATTGAATGTTTGAGAATTGTAGATTAGCTTGGGCCATATGATGAGTCTAAGCTGTGGTGTTTGAATATAAAAATGCCATCATGGTGGGGAAAAGTACAGATGTTACTTTTTACCATAAGTTCACTAGCAAGGACCACAACCCCAGATACGATGCAAGGTGTTTATTGGCAGGGGAGAAACATGAACACGAATGTACGAAGTTGATGCCGTTTTGAGTCTTCTTGCGATGAGGGCTGAAGGCTCCCGGGCCTCGATACCCCCAAAAGAAGCTTAACGAGGCAGTGCGGATTGGCAGAATGGAGGACGAGGAGGTAATGGTGTGTGTAGACCTGGAAAGTCATGGAGAACCAGTGCTCCACGATTTAATGCGGCGGTCAACGACTCCTTAACTGGAGGCAGATGTGGCAGCGCCAATGTGGGAAAAGTTTGGTAGGAAATGTGGGGACCAGACTTTAAGTAAAGGATGAACCAGATCCTGAGTCCTGCTGGGAAGTGCCACTTGACAACCAGTGCACAAGGTCTGGACGGATTGCAAAGGGGCTCGGAATAGATCGTGTTACCACAGTAGTCCTGCTGTTTTAGGGGAAGACTTCAGCGTTGGTTGGAGGTCCTTGATGCCGGGGTGAGGAGATCTATTGTGGACAAGACAGCCTCTGAGCAGGGGAACGCGCCTGAAGAGACGTCGATGCCACTCGGGTAGGTTTGAGTACTTGCAATGTGACTGGTAGTCGAAGGTGAATGGGAAGTAATTAGTTAGATAAGAATAAGACTGTTAAACGTGGTGAGGGTAGAATGAAGCCATGATGGAAGGAACGTTAACTGAGCTGGATGGTCTAGGAGGACTGAAGCACCTGAAGCGGAGCTTATGTGTGAAACGTGGTAGCTGAGGTTGGAGGAACTGGGGTCGATGATGTTCCACCTCGGTAGTAAATGTTCTGAATGTATTTGTTGATGATACAGGGTCATCGGACTGGACGGCCATGAACATGAATGGCCCGACAGGAAGACAGCAATCCTTATAGCATTGGTCTTAAAGAACCCCCAAAACGGCTGATAGAACGGTGTATCAAAGTGCAGCAGCAACTTGGACTGGATGAGAATGACGACGCTTTGGAGTGATGAACCGAAGACGTTAGGGTCAGGAGGTGGGAGATACAGGGCTTGTCCCAAGGGAATGATCTGCATGGTAAAGTTGGTATAACCAGCTGCTGTTTGGAGGACTCCAAAACATGGCGGACCGGCATCCCGGTGCCCGAAGGGAGAAGAGGCGGCCTCCCGGTGCCCGAAGGGGGAAGAGGCGGCCTCCCGGTGCCCGAAGGGGGAAGAGGCGGCCTCCCGGTGCCCGAAGGGGGAAGCGGCGGCATCCCGGTGCCCGAAGGGGGAAGCGGCGGCATCCCAGTGCCCGAAGGGGGAAGCGGCGGCATGGGGGAAGAGGCGGCATGAGGGAAGAGGCGGCATGAGGGAAGAGCGAAGAGGCTGCATGAGGGAAGAGCGAAGAGGCTGCATGAGCCTCACGGAAGGAGGAGACATGGCATCCCGGCGCCGGGGGAAGGGGGGGGGGGGGGGGGGTTAGAGGTGGGGGGGAAATAAAGTAGACCTGGCATCCCGGTGCCTAGGGGGGAAGGAAATAAAGTAGACCTGGCATCCCGGTGCCAAGGGGAGAAGGGGGGGAAAGACAGTCGACCTGGCATCCTGGTGCCGAGGGGGGAAAGAAAGTAGACCTGGCATCCCGGTGCCGAGGGGGGAAAGAAAGTAGACCTGGCATCCCGGTGCCGAGGGGGGAAAGAAAGTAGACCTGGCATCCCGGTGCCGAGGAGAGAAGGGGGGAAAGAAAGTAGACCTGGCATCCCGGTGCCAAAGGGGGAAAGAAAGTAGACCTGGCATCCCGGTGCCGAGGGGGGGTTAGAAATGGGGGAAATAAGACCTGGCAACCCGGTGTCAGGAGTCAGGAGAGCATGAGAGACAGAGGAGGGGGGGGGGGGGGGGGGGGGGGGGGGGGGCATGAGGTACAGATGTTTAGTAAAAGGTAGTGTTCATTGTTAGGGGGAAGGGCGAAAAGGAGATCTGGCATCCCGGTGCCTGAGGGGGAGATATTTAGTAAAGGTAGAGTTCATGGTTAGGGGGAGGACGAGGAGGAGATCTGGCATCCCGGTGCCTGGGGGAGAGAGCATGAGGGGGTAGAGAGCGAGCATGAAAGAGGGGGCATGAAGAAGAGACACTTGTTCGGAATTGGTTTAATTTAGAAATAAATGAGAAAAAGTGAGGCCTAGTGATCCAGGAAGAGAAAATTGCAACCTTTCGCTGGATAAGAGCGGGGCCTGGCATGAACCCGGCGAGAGGGAGGGAGAAGGAGGAAGGGGGAGAAAGAGAGCGCGGGTGAGCGAGAGCGAGGGTAAAGGACGGGAGGAAAAGGAATGGAAGGAATGAGGCTGGAACCTGGCGACGTAAAGCCAGAGGATAAAACGCTAGAACCTGGCGATGTAAAGCCAGAGATGAAACGCTAGAACCTGGCGACGTAAAGCCAGAGATGAAACGCTAGAACCTGGCGACGTAAAGCCAGAGATGAAACGCTAGAACCTGGCGACGTAAAGCCAGAGATGAAACGCTAGAACCTGGCGACGTAAAGCCAGAGATGAAACGCTGGAACCTGGCGACGTAAAGCCAGAGGATAAAACGCCGGAACCTAGCGACGCAAAGCCAGAGGATAAAACGCCGGAACCTGGCGACGCGGTGCCCGAGGATGAAATGCCGGAACGTGGCAACGCGGTGCCCGAGGATGAAATGCCGGAATGTGGCAACGCGGTGCCCGAGGATGAAATGCCGGAACGTGGCAACGCGGTGCCCGAGAATGAAATGCCGGAACGTGGCAACGCGGTGCCCGAGGATAAAATGCCGGAACGTGACGCGGTGCCCGAGGATGAAATGCCGGAACGTGGCAACGCGGTGCCCGAGGATAAAATGCCGGAACGTGACGACGCGGTGCCAGAGGATAAAATGCCGGAACGTGGCAACGCGGTGCCTGAGGATAAAATGCCGGAACGTGGCAACGCGGTGCCCGAGGATAAAATGCCAGAACGCCCGAGGATAAAATGCCGGAACGCCCGAGGATAAAATGCGGGAACGCGGCAACGCGGTGCCCGAGGATAAAATGCGGGAACGTGGCAACGCGGTGCCCAAGGATGGAAACGTTAGAACCTGGTAAAGACTGTAACCGAAGCTATAAGCTGGCAACTTTGAGTCAGGACGAAACGCGGTAACGAGATGAAATGCTGGAACCTGGCACGCCAAGCCAGAGGATAAACCGCAGGAACCTGGCGACGTAGCCAGAGGATAAACCGCAGGAACCTGGCGACGCAGTGCCAGAGGATAAAACGCAGGAACCTGGCGACGCAGTGCCAGAGGATAAAACGCAGGAACCTGGCGACGCAGTGCCAGAGGATAAAACGCAGGAACCTGGCGACGCAGTGCCAGAGGATAAAACGCAGGAACCTGGCGACGCAGTGCCGGAGGATAAAACGCAGGAACCTGGCGACGCAGTGCCAGAGGATAAAACGCAGGAACCTGGCGACGCAGTGCCGGAGGATAAAACGCAGGAACCTGGCGACGCAGTGCCGGAGGATAAAACGCAGGAACCTGGCGACGCAGTGCCGGAGGATACAACGCAGGAACCTGGCGACGCAGTGCCGGAGGATACAACGCAGGAACCTGGCGACGCAGTGCCGGAGGATACAACGCAGGAACCTGGCGACGCAGTGCCGGAGGATACAACGCAGGAACCTGGCGACGCAGTGCCGGAGGATACAACGCAGGAACCTGGCGACGCAGTGCCGGAGGATAAAACGCAGGAACCTGGCGACGCAGTGCCGGAGGATAAAACGCAGGAACCTGGCGACGCAGTGCCAGAGGATAAAACGCAGGAACCTGGCGACGCGGTGCCGGAGGATAAAACGCGGGAACCTGGCGACGCGGTGCCAGAGGATACAACGCAGGAACCTGGCGACGCAGTGCCAGAGGATAAACCGCAGGAACCTGGCAACGCAGTGCTAGTGGATAAAACGCAGAACCTGGCAACGCAGTGCTAGAGGATAAACCGCAGGAACCTGGCAATGCAGTGCTAGAGGATAAATGCAGAACCTGGCAACGCAGTGCCAGAGGATAAACCGCAGGAACCTGGCAACGCAGTGCTAGAGGATAAAACGCAGAACTTGGCAACGCAGTGTCGGAGGATAAAACGCAGAACCTGCCGGAACGTGGCAACGCGGTAAAACTATGTAACTTGGCGACACGGTGCCAGAAGATTAACGATGAGCAAGGAGAGGAGGGGGGAGAGATGGCAGGGTACGTTTTTTTTTTTTTAATATACGTTTTCATTATTATTTTATAATATACATACATACGTTGTATGTATTTTATAGTTATTTTGAGCGATGCGGGAGGGGTGAGCGAGTAAGGTGAATTAATTTCTTGAAAGAGGTGAGAGAGTCTGGCTCCAAGGCTTGAGTGATGGGCAGCTCTGTGCGGGAGGAAGGAGACAACGGAGGAGGAAGGAAACGACGGAGGAGGAAGGAGACGAGGGTGAGGATACTTTACCTGGAGGAGCCGCTCCTGCCCGCGAAAGTGGGCGCGCTCCGCAGTGGAACGAGAGTTAACGGGAATTGTGAGCGCAAAAGAAGTTTAAAACATCATGATTTGATGACGGTGCCGTGGTCTGGAGACCTGCCGCCGTCCACGTGGACGGTCAATGTAGAGAGAAATGACGAGCGCGTGCGGTGGGCGCTTAACGAGCGAGGCCGCGGGATGAGCGCTGGGATGACGCGGGCGCTGGAAAGACCGGGGCGCTGGGAGGAGGGCGCAGGACGCACGGCGATCTCAATACCGGACTAGCAGAAGTGATGCGAGGTGGGACGCCGGTCTGCTGACGGGAGCCTGGCCGTGAGCGAGAGCTGAGCCTGTAAGAACAGCTGATGGGACCGGACCGGTCCTAGTGGGACACCAGTGGAGGATGGCCCGGTGTGGCTCGCCTGTGCTGGGCCGATGCATCGAAAGGAACGATGTCGAGTTGATCCATAGAAAGGTCGGGAACGAGTTTTCGAGCGAGGCTCCCGCCGCCATGGAGCGTGTGCACGAAAATCACGAACACAGGTGTGTGATCTGGATGATTAAGTAGTGTAGCCGCAGGAAGGGGCGTGGTCCTGCTCCCGAACTTAAGATAACAAACTTATCTTCATATAAACTTTGTCACTTCAACATAAATCAACAGAAGAAAGAAAAGGAGCTTTGTAGAAAATACAGTTCCCATACAAACATTCATTAAATGTCCTTGGCTCAGGTCGCAGTCTTCTTCAGTTCACAACAGCTCCACACCAACAATATTGTATAATCAATAATTATGTTGGATTGAAAACTTCTTAAATTAGAATTAGAATATCAAATTTAGCACCGTCATTGCAGTGATTGCTGCTGAGTTGATGTGGTTGAGCAAATTTCGCGTTCGTCATCCCAATGTAAATCGCTCGTTTAGTGCGCACTTTTGCATGGGCTTCGCCCGTTTACAACGGATTTCCCTACTACTAATTAGTATGCACGGGGCGTGCGTGAGTGGAGGAGTGCATTAGTGAGCGTTTGGAAGTGGGCGAGCGCTTTGCGCTCGATTTCGTGCACACTACTTGCGCACTTTCGCAGCCGTGCTTTGCACGGCCTTACGGAACTAATAGGCCTCTCGCCAGCTTGTGGCGCTCGGGCCTAATAATAACATTAACATAAACAACACAATATAACAAAACATGGATAAAATCACCATTTAGTCCAAAGTCTATCAGAGAGTCTGAATGCCATTTTTTCCATTTTTCTGATGTCCATTACCATGTCAATCTAGTCCTGGATTATTTGTGAGGTTTGTGTGTTGAGCAAATTTCAATATGTTATGGCTATATATATAGCTGCAGAAGGGATGTTTATAAAGTGTTGTCTCACACATGCAGTATACTGTATACTGCAGTGTATAATGGCTTTCGTTTTGTTTTTCAACTTTCAGTAATACTTGAGTTCTCATCACTAAAACTGAATAGCATGAATACTTTCACACGTCACTCAGGTTCAAAGAGGCAGAATATACTGTATCCGTAGCCTCCTTGTATTCAACACATTTGATACCACATAATAAGACACACTTTGACACAGAGATGTTCTGAGTAATGTGGCCCACAGTTCAAGTGCTTTGCTGCTTTTGTAAAAAAAAATACGGACTTGAGTGCCAAGTTGACTGCTCCTATGCTATTTAGGTGTTAATGTTGGTTGAAGGACACGGGCTGCACCGAACACATATTTAAAACCTTTATCATCAGCATCATCAGTGAAGGATCTTCCCTGATGAAAATCAGGATTTTATCAAGAAGTGTCTGTCTTTTGCATAGAGGGCACCAAAGATCAATGAGAGGGATTATTGTGCATAATAGAGAAGCAGAGCATGTCAAGCCTTGGATCAGATGGGGTTTATCAAGTAGGAATAATAATATACCAATGAATAGAATATGAATGTATTCATCTCAATATTTTTTAGAGAAGCATCAAGTTGCCTCAAATCACTTAAAGTCCATAAAAATATTGACTTAAGTCTGATTCGAGTTCAAATCACTACTTCCAGTGTACATGTCTGCTGAAATACACACAGAATTAATGCCTTTATACATCAAATTATATGTGCAAATCTGTTAAACAGAAAGAACTACAAAAACCACGATCCTGCAGCCAAAAACACAAGATAACACAGACAATACCGTTTACACGGCTTTATTATAGCCTCTACTTATATATGTCCAAATATAAAATCCTTTGAGATTAAAACCATGATAATCAATTCATTATGGGGGCTTTAACCCACGCCCTGCTCATTGCTTCTACTCCTGCCGTCAGTTTTACTGTTTAGTATTTTTCCCAGTAGGTTATCTTTATGAATCCAGTGTTCCCTTGATATGTGATTAATTAACACTATGCCATTGATGTGTGGAATATTTATTAATTCAATAAACCAAATACGTACATATGCTCCTCATTACATACAGTATTATTTACTATAATGGACTGTTCTAACAGCTCAAAGGTTTTCTTTTCCATTTCTATTGAAATGTGCAATTATTATGCATCAGTGAGACATGTGTGAGTAAATCTATATTTACACCTGCATATAGATGCTTTGGAGAAGTAGAAAAGAGAGAGAGACTCAGTAGTCTCTACTGAGTCAGAATAGGAAACCAAAACATCATAATCTTTGTGAGATTAAGTGGATCTATTCATGGTGTGAATTTAATTTATAACCATTCATAAGTGTGTTTTTAATGACAGATGATACGTCTTAAAGTTTAAGATGTTTCACTAAACAAATCAAATATAATTATATATGCAATCTATCTGGGTCAGGAGTAGAGCAAAAACATTGTGGAAGAATATCAAATTGCAATTTAATTTATAGTATTTAATTATGATTTCCTTTCTCTCTCCAGTTTATGATACAACAATATGATAAATGACATATCTATAAAATCCTGCCAAATCACCATAAAGGGTAAGTGGTCATGGATTGTGTTTAAGACGGGGGCACATAGTTTGAGAAGAGGACAAATTATTTTCTCCAACAGCCACTTACAGGGAAGGCTGAAAGCAAGACAGTTCAACTGTTTACTGTAGAGCCTGAATAATGGAACAGGCCATCATTATGCATCAGTGTGAAATACATGTGGCACATGTGACACACATTCCACTTTTCACAATATCAAACCTCTGAGACAATGAGACGTACGGACCCCCCCCATCTCCCCTACTTCTCACCGAGACGCCCGCTGAGATGACCTTAGCAGCCTGTCATATGGCATTACTGTCTTTAGCGTGTTCATGCGAAGCAAACAGGGCAACAGGTTGTAGGAAGTGAAAAGTCAATTAACCAGTGGTGGAAAATAACAAAATAAATAAAATTTGTGCCTATTCTTCCCCAGTTTGGCCATTTTGGTGAATTATAATTAGACTTCCTGGTTGGACATGAGCAGCGGATGTGACATGGAGGTAATTCCACAACTGTTACCTAGCAACCAGACTGCAAACAAGGGTCAAAATCCATGAATTTAAACTGAGCACTATGCAGTCACTATTTCTTCCTGTTTCTTCATTATTATTAGGCCCGAGCGCCACAAGCTGGCGAGAGGCCTATTAATCTCGTAAGGCCGTGCGAAGCACGGCTGCGAAAGTGCGCACGTAGTGCGCACGAAATCGAGCGCGAAGCGCTCGCCCACTTCCAAACACTCACTAACGCACTCCTCCACTCATGCACGCCCCGTGCATACTAATTAGTTGTAGGAAAATGGAACATTACCGTTGTAAACGGGCGAAGCCCGTGCAAAAGTTCGCACTAAACGAGCACTTTACATTGGGATGACGACCGCGAAGCGGTCGTCATCCCCATATAAAGCACTCATTTGCGCTAAGTAGCTCACGAATACGTTCCCCATCTCTTGCATGTTCCGTGCATATAAGCATGTAATGCAAAAATTGAACATTATTACTGTATAGAGGGCCAAAAACACAAAGTGGGCGGAGCCCACTCAAAATTATCGAAAGTACCCGTCAGTGACCAGGGACCCACACCATGAGGTAGGAAAGCGCGAGCGCTTTCCGAAAATGTATAGTTTATGATATTTGAAAAATGGGAAACATTGTTTTCGCATCGGAATATTATTCTTTCTTTCTTTCTTTCTTCTTCTTCTTCTCGGGACCAACCCCCCTATTTTTCACCCAGTGAACATTGACGAAAAGTCACAAAAATTTGCACACCTCTAAAAATCGTGCCTCTCTACATTCTGGCTATTTCCCTTTTCTAAAATAAAAAAAATTGGCGCGTCAGCGCCACCAAATGTACCAAAAATGCATTGAGAGATGGGAAATGACCCAAAAAAAATCTGATCGTAGAATCATGAAATTTGGCGCAGAGGTAGATGGTGACAAGAGAAGTAAAAAATATTATTACGGCAACGCCGTCCCCCGAACCAAATGTCGGCCATATTGCTTCAAAAATGGCTAAACATGACTTCGGAGTTTTTCCAAACGTCGTACTTTTACGAACTCCTCCCAGGGCGTTGGCCCTAAAAAGCTGAAATTTGGTGAAAATGCTACTGAGGAGTGGGACATCAAAAGTTATCCAAATTACATTGATACCTCTCACGGTCTCTGTGCGGCGAAGCCGCAAACTGTAACTAAAATTTCAGAAATCTCCCATATTTAAAATTTCTGCCGTTTGCGCAGATAAAGTCCGAATTGCATCAAATTAGAATCAGTTGTTAAACTCTTTGCCCTAAACCTACTTGAAGTGAAATAAATTAATTTGGCGCCACAGCGCCCCCTACAGATTTTATATGGAGGTTAAATGTTTAGTTTTGCGAAATTATATGAAATTTGACACACAACTCAATTTTAGCATCCCCATCAAAAAAGTCAATGAGACCCATGTCATAATTGTTATGGCGTTGCCCAACGATGACCGAAACCTTTCATGTTATTCCAATGGGGAAATCGCCAGAACATGTTTACACTTTAGACTTTCACAAACTCCTCCCAGGGCGTCAGCCCTATTAACCTGAAATTTGGTGGGACTCATCTTCAGGGGTGGACCATCAGAAGTTATCCACATTTTCATTCAAAGAGTCACGGTGTCTGTGCGGCAAAGCCGCACATTTTGCCAAGAATCCAAAATAAAATAGCTTTTTGATGGTAAAACAAAGGGGAGAAGATGTGACAGCGTCACAGATTCAGCAGTAGGCGTAATAAAAGGACAATTGGGGCGCGTTAGCGCCCCCTCCTCTTGCGGCGTGGCGGCGGTGTGGCGGCGGCGTGGCGAGGGCCGATCATTGCCGCTTGCGGCTATATTTATTGTTATTATTGTTATTATTAGGCCCGAGCGCCACAAGCTGGCGAGAGGCCTATTAATCTCGTAAGGCCGTGCAAAGCACGGCTGCGAAAGTGCGCACGTAGTGCGCACGAAATCCAGCGTGAAGCGCTCGCCCACTTCCAAACACTCACTAACGCACTCCTTCGCTCACGCACGCCCCGTGCATACTAATTAGTAGTAGGAAAATGGAACATTACCGTTGTAAACGGGCGAAGCCCGTGCAAAAGTGCGCACTAAACGAGATCCCAATGTAAAGCACTCATTTGCGCTAAGTAGCTCACGAATACGTTCCCCATATCTTGCATGTTCCGTGCATATGAGCATGTAATGCAAAAATTTTACATTTTTACTGTATAGAGGGCCAAAAACACAAAGTGCGGAAAGGAAAGGAAAGTGCGAGCGCTTTCCGAAAATGTATAGTTTATGATATTTGAAAAATGGGAAACATTGTTTTCGCATCGGAATATTATTCTTTCTTTCTTCTTCTTCTTCTTCTTCTTCTTCTTCTTCTTCCCAAATCCCCCCAAATGTACCAAAAATGCATTGAGAGATAGGAAATGACCCAAAAAAAATCTGATCGTAGAATCATGAAATTTGGCGCAGAGGTAGATGGTGACAAGAGAAGTAAAAAATATTACAACGCCGTCCGCCCAACCAAATGTCGGCCATATTGGTTCAAAAATGGCTAAGCATGACTCGGAGTTTTTCCAAATGTCGTACTTTTACAAACTCCTCCCAGGGCGATCGCTCTAAAAAGCTGAAATTTGGTGAAAATATTTCTGCCGTTTGCGCAGATAAAGTCCGAATTGCGTCAAATTAGAATCAGTTGTTAAACTCTTTGTCCTAAACCTACTTGAAGTGAAATAAATTAATTTGGCGCCACAGCGCCCCCTACAGATTTTGTATGGAGGTTAAATGTTTAGTTTTGCAAAATTATATGAAATTTGACACAGAACTCAATTTTGGCATCCCCATCAAAAAAGTCTATGAGACCATGTCATAATTGTTATGGCTTTGCCGTAGCGATGACCAAAACCTCCCATGTTATTCCAATGGGGAAATTGCCCGAACATGTATACACTTTATACCTTCACAAACTCCTCCCAGGGCATTAGCCCTATTAACCTGAAATTTGGTGAGACTCATCTTCAGGGGTGAACCATCAAAAGTTATCCACATTTTCATTTAAAGAGTCACGGTGTCTGTGCGGCAAAGCTGCACATTTTGCCAAGAATTCAAAATAAAATAGCTTTTTGATGGTAAAACAAAGGGGAGAAGATGTGACAGCGTCACAGATTCAGCAGTAGGCGTAATAAAAGGACAATTGTAAGGCCGTGCGAAGCACGGCTGCGAAAGTGCGCACATAGTGCGCACGAAATCGAGCGCGAAGCGCTCGCCCACTTCCAAACACTCACTAACGCACTCCTTCACTCATGCACGCCCCGTGCATACTAATTAGTAGTCTATGGGGAGTGGGTGGGGCACCCCGACGGGAAAGGGAGTGACGAGCGCGTGAGCGCTCGTAATGATGATTCCACCCCATGGCGGCATCGGGACGGCTTAGAGCTTTCAAACCATGTATAATTTGTTGTTATAGTCGAAACAGCTATATTGTTTTTGCTAAAAATATTATTGTTTTTATTTTTATTATTAGGCCCGAGCCCCAGCAGGGCGGAGGGCCTATTGCTCCCGCAACGCTGCCGAAGGCAGCGTTGCAACTGTCTGACCAAACATGCGGGCGCAGCCCGCATGTTTGGTACCCCGTCGCCCCTGGCAAGTACAGTGAACTAGCCCATGCCGAAGGCATGGATCATGCATACTTACTCCTGCTATGACAGAAATAGTCAACAATGAGTGAATGGGCGTAGCCCATTCACAAATTGTTGACAACAGCAGCGCAAAGCGCTGCATTCCTCCAAAAACCCTCCTGGCATTGTCCTGTACGCGAGAATCCATGCCGCAGGCATGGGCCATGCTTGTATCTGCTCAAATCAATGGAAGTCTATGGGGAGTGGGCGGGGCATCCCGACGGAATGGGGAGTGACGAGCGCGTAAGCGCTCGTAATGATGATTCCACCCCATGGCGGCATGGGGAAGGCTTAGAGCTTTCAAACGATGTATAATTTGTTGTTATAGTGGAAACGGCTATATTGTTTTTGCTAAAAATATTATTATTATTATTATTTTTCTTGTTCTTCTTCAGCGCTTTGAACTCTAATTTGACCCCCTGAACATGCTCAAAAACTCACCAAACTTTACCCAAAATTCAAAATCGGCGAAAAATTTTGTTTTTTCTGGGCCATTTTTTTTTTCGTTAAAAAATGGCGCGACAGCGCCACCGACAAAAGTCAAAATACATTGCGCCTATGGGAGACGCCCCGAGGTCAACTTTGTCGTAGAGCTACGAAATTCGGAACACGCATTCCTCTCGTGAGGACAAAAAACAAATATTATTGTGGCCACGCCCCCAGAATTACCCTATGCCCGCCATCTTCCTTTGAAAATGAAAACACGCTGTCTTAGCCATTTTGTTCACGTCAAACTTTGACGAACTCCTCCTAGGGCGTTTTGCCCACCGACTTCAAAATCGGCGGACGTCCTCTGGACAAGTGGGGCATCTAAAGTTATCCAAATTTTAAGGATAGCTTTTACGGTCTCTGTGCGACGGAGCCGCAAACGTTTCCCAGAATTCTGACTGTGCGGCGCAGCCGCAAAGTTGGACAACTTATTTTGGGATATTGCAGATCTAAAAATTGTTCCCATTTGATCAAAACAAGTCCGATTAGGTCCAAATTTGAATCAGTTGTTCAACTTTCTAGTTTGGACCAGTTTATGATGACAAAATTGAAATGGGCGCGATAGCGCCCCCTACAGAGTGACCTTTAAATTAACATTGAAGGTCAAAAATTAGTTTTACCAAAATTTTCTAAACTTTACCCAAAATTCTATTTTGGCGTCGCGATCAAAAAAGCCAATCAGACAAATGCCTTAATTTTTACGGCGTAGTCGTAGCGATGACATAAACCTCCCATGTTATCCCTATGGGAAAACCGCTAAATCTCTCGAATATCCACATTTTTATGTTTTACACTTTAACGAAGTCCTCCTAGTGCGTTTTGCCCACCGACCTCAAAATCGGTGTACGTCCTCTAGACAAGTGGGGCATCTAAAGTTATCCAAATTTTAAGGATAGCTTTTACGGTCTCTGTGCGACGGAGCCGCAAACGTTTCCCAGAATTCTGACTATTTGGCCTTCAGAGTGGCCTATAAACAATAGAGTTTTTTCCAAATGACATGATATTTTGAACAAAATTCTAATTTGCCATCCTGATCACAAAAGTATGAGAGCCAAAGTCATATTTTGTACGGCGTAACCGTAGCGATGACAGAAACATCCCATGTTATCCTTATGGGAAAATCGCAGAATCGCTCAAATCACCACATTTTTACGCTTCACACTTTAATGAACTCCTCCTAGGGCGATTGTCCGATCAAGTTCATATTTGGAGAATATCATCTACACAAGCGGGGCATCAAAACGTATCCATATCTTGATTCTAAGTGCTACGGTCTCTGTGTGGCGGACCCGCAAATATATGTCAGAAATGGGAAAACAGCGAAATCTCTAAAATGACCACATTTTTACGCTTCACACTTTAACGAACTCCTCCCAGGGCGATAGCTCGATCAAGTTCATATTTGGGGAAATCATCTACACAAACGGGGCATCAAAAGTTATTCATATTTTGATTTTAAGTGGTACGGTCTCTGTGCCGTGGAGCTGCAAATATACTGTCACAAATGGGAAAAACGCCAAATCCTTGAAATGTTCACATTTACGCTTCACACTTTAACAAACTCCTCCGTGGGCAATAGCTCGATCAAGCTTTACTTTGGGAAATATCATCTACACAAGCGCGGCATCAAAAGTTATCCATATTTTTACTCCAAGTGCTACGGTCTCTGTGCGGCGGCGCAGCAAATTTGACTGACACTTGTGTTGATTTGCACTGGATTGGCCATGTCCAATGTGTCGCCGTCTGTCAAGTTCTTTTTTACTTCAACACACAATAAGGGCGCCATCTTTATCAAGTCGAAAGCGCAGAGTCGGAAGGCCCGCGGCCCGCGAGGGCCGTTGGATGCCGCTTGCGGCTTTAATTTTTCTTATTTTTCTTGTTCTTCTGCTTTTTGATCTCTAATTTGACCCCCTGAACATGCTCAAAAACTCACCAAACTTTGCCCAAAATTCAGAATCGGCGAAAAATTTGATTTTTTCTGGGCCATTTTTTTTTTCGTTAAAAAATTGCGCGACAGCGCCACCGACAAAAGTCAAAATACATGGCGCCTATGGGAGACGCCCCGAGGTCAACTTTGGCGTAAAGCTACGAAATTCGGGACACGCATTCCTCTCGTGAGGACCAAAAAAAAACATTATTGTGGCCACGCCCCCAGACTTACCCTATGGCCGCCATCTTCCTTTGAAAATGAAAACAAGCTGAGTTAGCCATTTTGTTTACGTCAAACTTTGACGAACTCCTCCTAGGGCGTTTTGCCCACCGACTTCAAAATCGGCGGACGTCCTCTGGACAAGTGGGGCATCTAAAGTTATCCAATTTTTTGAGATACCTTTTACGGTCTGTGTGCGGCGCAGCCGCAAAGTTGGACAACTTATTTTGGAATATTGCAGATCTAAAAATTGCTCCCATTTGATCAAAACCAGTCCGATTAGGCCCAAATTTGAATCAGTTGTTAAATTTTCTAGTTTGGACCAGTTTAGGCTGACAAAATTGAAATGGGCGCGATAGCGCCCCCTACAGAGTGACCTTTAAATTAACATTGAAGGTCAAAAATTAGTTTTACCAAAATTGTCTAAACTTTACCCAAAATTCTATTTTGCCGTCATGATCACAAAAGCCAATCACAAAAATGCCTAAATGTTTACGGCGTAGTCGTAGCGATGACAGAAACCTCCCATGTTATCCTTATGGGAAAATCGCAAAATCGCTCAAATCACCACATTTTTACGCTTCACACTTTAACAAACTCCTCCTAGGGCGATTGTCCGATCAAACTCATATTTGGGGAAAATCATCTACACAAACGGGGCATCAAAAGTTATCCATATTTTGATTTTAAGTGCTACGGTCTCTGTGCCGTGGAGCTGCAAATATACTGTCACAAATGGGAAAAACGCCAAATCTTTGAAATGTTCACATTTGTGACTGACCGTGGCTAAACCAGTTACATGTCTACCCGGAGACATTTTGAGTTATTCTGAAAGTGTGAATTCAAAGCTTTCCAATGATGTCTCACTCATGTAGATCTGATAATATTTGAGTAAGTTGTGGTCATTTGAATGTATACAACTCTCAAACCCATTCACTGAGAAAACGGGGCTCAAAGTTTCTCACCGGAGTGAGCCCAGAGTCACAGGGGGGCTCATTTGCATCTCATTGAGATAAGCCCTCCCCCCTGTCACACTGACACCACCTTCCCCCTACAGCTGTCACTGAAGACTCAAGAGGAGTGTTGTTATTGATGGTAACTGGACTTGAATCAGAATTAGAAGTTACTATATTAAAATGGAAATACTTGGATTACAAAAGGCCCTGAATAGAATCAAAGAATCAGAATCAGAATAGGGTTCATTGCATTTGCCGATAAACATAATTCACAGGTGATTCAGTGCCAACAATGGTGCACTGAATGATTCAACACAAACAGCAAAAGATAAGATAAGATAGCCTTTAATGTTACAACGCAGTAGATACAGGGGGAAAGGACAGTAACTTATAGGAAGTTTAAAAAACACTCTTAATAGAAGAACTCTTATAAACAGATGCCAGGTATACGAACTGCAACGGGTCCATGGCTTTGAATATATGAGATATGAGATAATAGATATGATATGTACACCACCAGAGTCCAATTACATCAGAGATCACATCCTCATCCTCTTCTTCGTCTGTGCACTCTTCAGTGCTGTGACTCTCGGCTCTTGGCATCAAAGCTGTAAACAAATAACAGGACATTTAAGAAATGGCTAACTATTTCACATAAAACACTCATTAACTTTTTTTTTTTTAACACAATGTGAGAGTTTCAATATAAATACCTGAAGTGCTGATAACTCTTGATCTTTGGAAGCCGTCTGAAGAAGGGACTCAGATGCTTCTGCCAGTCCAAGTTCTTGACAAACACTTTGCCATCCGCCGTTCCAACAAGCTGTGGGATATTGAAGTGAGACGTTGGCGGTGAGGGTCCGAAAGACAGCACATTAGATTCTGTTGTAGAGATCTGTGCGTGGCCTGCAGCTTCTGATGTGTGGGAGAAGCTGTTTCCACAGTGATCTGAAGCTTGATGTACAAACTGCAGGCTCACCTGAAAAACAGATGTTGCTTATGGTTAATTATACTCTAATCATTAAAACATGAAAATCACCAAAATAATGTTTTACACCCACCACGCTCCTTAGCAGACTTCACGTAGAGACAGGTCATGTCAGTCAGGGTGTCTTTGCCAATTCTGAAAAGGGGGATAAAAGGATTAGGGTTAACAGTAATATGGGAATAACACGCTTCACAGATAACAGTTCACATTGTGACGTTAACGGTGTATTTAAGATGCAAAACGCGGAGATATTGGGACATCTGCCCTCGGCTAGCGGGGCTAGCTAGCTCACTTGAGATAACACTGCTCGTAAAAGCAAAACACTTGCAGAACAGCACACCAAAACATAAACATACACTCGAGTTTAAAACCGGCGCACATTAAAGTGATTAAAAGCGGGTGTTTTAGTCGCAAAGCTTACCTGGTTCAGCCGTCCTGTTGTCTCTCCCAACACAGTGCACAGAGAGACACACAGGAAGCTGATAATGGCCAGGCAAGCGCGTGATTGGTTCGAGTGACGCAGTACGTGCGTGACGTGCAACATACGTAAGCCACGTGACCAGAAGTGGTATCTGGAGTTGTAGTTTTTTTCTCTTCCCACGCCGAAAAATAACCCGATAACATAGCAAAGTTTAGCTTACAACTTAGCTCCGAATAGCTGCGTTTAGCTCCGGGCTGTGGGGCTAACAGCCGGTTTAGCACCATAAAACAGACACAAAGCACGACCCACACAACCCACGGGCCAACCCACGCCAAAAAATAACCCGATAACATGGTGATAACAGCAAGTAGTCACATTAAGCCCGTATTGCAGAGTGCACTGAAGCAACATGTTAGCTTAGCATTAGCTCCACCGGAGCAGACAAGTAAGATTCTAAAGTGATCACGAGACCGCCTTAAAACACAGCGTTAAAGCAATAATTTAGTTGTAAAGTAAAAGTGTACCTGAGTAAACAGTTCCGTTGTAATGTAGTCCAGGAAATGTAAGCTCTGAAGACTGTGCTCTGCAGACGGTCTGAAGTGATGAGAGGAAAACACGGAGCACGCAGAGCACGCAGCTGGCCATGCGGATCACAGCTGATTGGTGGAAAATGTAAAAAATACGTTGGCTAGAAAAAGGTGACGCCCCCCAGGAGAGCAGGAAAAAGACCCCAAAACTCCACATTTTTAACAGCTTAATGTATATGTTTAAGACAACCAATAGTGTTATCTGAAGCACACAGGGGCTTGTTCATAACTTCAACTAGCACATTCTGCAAAAAAATGAAAATCACAAATTTGGGGGAAAAAAAGTAAAGTGCTGGTTTTCTCAGTTTCATTGAGGCCGACATGGTCCGACAATTGCGGCGGCGGGGCACATTTACGCTTCACCTTTTAACAAACTCCTCCTAGTGCGTTTGGCCCACCGATCTCAAAATCGGTGTACCTCCTCTAGACAAGTGGGGCATCTAAAGTTATTTAAATTTTATGTATAACATTTACGGTCTCTGTGCAGCTGAGCCGCAAACTTTTCGCAGAATTCGGACTATTTGGTCTTCAGAGTGGCCTATAAACAAGAGTTTTTCCAAATGACATGACATTTTGCACACAATTCTCATTTGCCATCCCCAAATTAAAAGTATGGGAGCCAAAGTCATATTTGGTAAAGTGTAGCCGTAGCGATGACAGAAACATCCCATGTTATCCCTATGGGGAAACCGCAAAATCTCTAAAATGACCACATTTTTACACTTCACACTTTAACCAACTCCTCCTAGGGCGAAAGCCCGATCAAGTTCATATTTGGGGAGAATCATCTACACAAGCGGGGCATCAAAATTTATCCATATTTTGATTTTAAGTACTACGGTCTCTGTGCGGTAGAGCCGCAAATATATGTCACAAATGGGAAAAACGCCAAATCCTTGAAATGTTCACATTTATGCTTCACACTTTAATGAACTCCTCTGTGGGCAATAGCTCAATCAAGCTCATATTTTGGGAAAATAATCAAGCGGAGCATCAAAAGTTATCCATATTTTTATTCCAAGTGTCACGGTCTCTGTGCGCTGGAGCTGCACATTTGACCGACATTTGTGTTCATTTGCACTGGTTAAGCACAGCATTGTACATGTCCAATGTGTCACTGTCTTAGTTCTTAGACAATTGCGTTAGCGCCATCTCTGTAAAATGCAGAGAGCAGAGTCGGAAGGCCGGCGGCCCGCGAGGGCCGTTGGATGCCGCTTGCGGCTTTAATATTCTTTCTTCTTCTTCTTCTCGGGACCAACCCCCCTATTTTTCACCCAGTGAACATTGACGAAAAGTCACAAAAATGTTCACACCTCTAAAAATCGTGCCTCTCTACATTCTGGCTATTTTCCTTTTTCTAAAATAAAAAAAATTGGCGCGTCAGCGCCCCCAAATGTACCAAAAATGCATTGAGATAGGAAATGACCCAAAAAAAATCTGATCGTAGAATCATGAAATTTGGCGCAGAGGTAGATGGTGACAAGAGAAGTAAAAAATATTATTACGGCAACGCCGTCCGCCCAACCAAATGTCGGCCATATTGCTTCAAAAATGGCTAAACATGACTTCGGAGTTTTTCCAAACGTCGTACTTTTACGAACTCCTCCCAGGGCGTTGGCCCTAAAAAGCTGAAATTTGGTGAAAATGCTACTGAGGAGTGGGACATCAAAAGTTATCCAAATTACATTGATACCTCTCACGGTCTCTGTGCGGCGAAGCCGCAAACTGTAGCTAGAATTTCAGAAATCTCCCGTATTTAAAATTTCTGCCGTTTGCGCAGATAAAGTCCGAATTGCGTCAAATTAGAATCAGTTGTTAAACTCTTTGCCCTAAACCTACTTGAAGTGAAATAAATTCATTTGGCGTCACAGCGCCCCCTACAGATTTTATATGGAGGTTAAATGTTTAGTTTTGCGAAATTATATGAAATTTGACACACAACTCAATTTTAGCATCCCCATCAAAAAAGTCAATGAGACCCATGTCATAATTGTTATGGCGTTGCCGTAACGATGACCGAAACCTTTCATGTTATTCCAATGGGGAAATCGCCAGAACATGTTTACACTTTAGACTTTCACAAACTCCTCCCAGGGCGTCAGCCCTATTAACCTGAAATTTGGTGAGACTCATCTTCAGGACCATCAAAAGTTATCCACATTTTCATTCAAAGAGTCACGGTGTCTGTGCGGCAAAGCCGCACATTTTGCCAAGAATTCAAAATAAAATAGCTTTTTGATGGTAAAACAAAGGGGAGAAGATGTGACAGCGTCACAGATTCAGCAGTAGGCGTAATAAAAGGACAATTGGGGCGCGTTAGCGCCCCCTCCTCTTGCGGCGTGGCGGCGGTGTGGCGGCGTGGCGAGGGCCGATCATTGCCGCTTGCGGCTATATTTATTATTATTATTATAGTAACCCCATTTTTCAGCATGTATCATAGGTCGCCTCTTTTGTCCGATTGTCGTCATCAGTTCTTTTTGTAGATATTTTGGTCTGATTTTTGCTGTGAGCAATATCATTTTACAGTACAGCGTAAAACACATACTTTGAAGATGTACAACTACAGTAGGTGGCGAAAATCTAACACTTGAAACCACATGTAAATAATCAATTATGTTTCCCTTTAACAAGTTTTGGCCCTTAGGATTTATCGAGCAGGACCAATTTATTTATTTTTTGGGAGTGTCTACAGAGCTGCGGCGCGCGGCCGAAACTGCCATTGTTAATTTGTGCCGTGGCTCCTGAAACTGCTGCGCTATTTGACCAGGCCGTTTTAGACCACGCCGGGTTAAGGTTATCATTAAGGTTAGGGTTAAGGTTAGGGTCAGGGTTAGGGTCAGGGTTAGGGTTAGGGTTAGGGTTAGCCATGAAGCTATATGGCAGTGCCGCGGTTCCTGAAACTGCTGGGCCATTTGACCGCGCCGCGGCTCTGCAGCCACGGCCATATTTTTTACACAGTGAAACAAAACAAGACCAGAGAGAGAGAACTTACATCAACCCCAAAATCAATAGACATCCAACAACAACAAAAAAGATAAATCATGGCACACAGACCAAAATAAAGTCCCATTTGGTCCACTTTGTCAAATTTGTTAGTCCAGTCCTTGATTTTCGGTGGAGGAGGCTCCAGAGAGAGCTGCCGGTTGTGTCCTTGGCAGGAGTCCTGAGGCCCAAATACATAGTCCTGAAATCCAGTGGGATGGCGATGTCAAAAGTCATCTGTAAAGCTTTATTGATCTCAGTCCAATAATTGTTAGCATCAGGACAGTCCCAAAACACATGATAATAGTTTGCCTCCTGGCTGCCACATCCTCTCCAACAGTTAGAATTTCCCTGCGAATAATGGTCACTTTTACATGGTGTTATAAAGAAACATTACATATTTTTCCAACATAATTTTGTGACCCTCTCTTTCCCATTTATCTTTAATGTAATTTTCCTTGAAAGTTCTGCTTTATAAGCCTTAATGAATATTTCAGTCAAAATGTTGGTCATTGCTTGTTTAATTTCTTGGTTATAATAACTCCTTCTCCAGATTCTCCAAGTTAAAGGATTCTTTCAACATATCAAAGCTATTCAAATTATTTTTCTTTGGAATCTGGTAAAATGGAAAAAAAAACGTTATACCTTTTGTTCTCCAGACATAAATTGAAGCGATAAAATGTGTACGTGATACCTTGAGACTAAAACTACTATAGCAATAATTGACTGAAAAAAATGTATATGAAGATTCATATTCATAAACAGCCTATAAAGGGTTACATTTTGAACCCAGAAGGACTATGGCAACTTGGATTAACAGCTTTTTAAACATAAATATGTTTGCTATGTTTCGAGATAACATTTTTTTTAAAATACAAACGCTTGCCCCAGACATTTGGGTATAATCACACCTCTTGTTTGGAATTCTACCCTCTGCTCTGTCATTAATCTCAAGGTGTGACGAAATGAGCGCCTCCGCGCCCACGTTAACGCTACCTCCGGGGGTAAAATATGCCCCTAAGGTCCTATAGGGGTTGCCTTCTTGTGTGTTCCCTGTTTACTCATCCCTTGTTCGTCTCTGGGATTATGTGGATCAAACAGTGATTTTAAAGCAATTTTCTGCAGCTATACAACTGTCTAGCTCATCACCATAACAAGATGTCAGTTATTGGTCGGACAGAACACATTTTGAGCTCTTTAATAGTTCATTTAACATTTTCTACTGTGTTTTATTGATTGAAGCCACCTATGATGATGGAAATTATCCCTATTTTTAATTTTTTTTCATTTCAAACAATGAACGCTGTGTCAATACCACATAAATAAGCATAACAGCAGTGGAGAGCGGGGAGCTGAGGCCGCCAGTGGGCACAACATAAACAACATAAAGTGCTGTCTCCAATATTGCGGCACAAAGCAACATATCTTAATGGTACACTCAGCTTGATGCTTCCTGTCAGGCTTGTTATTTTGTTACTTATCTATTTTTTACCCTCTCTCCTTCATGTTTAAGTCCCTTTGTGTTTTGGTGGTCCTCGTCACCACTCAAGCCATCAGATCTAGTACTTTTTGTCCTAGGTACTGTCGTTGCACATTTGACGTTAGGAGTAGCTTGTTCGTGTGCTGATTACAGTCTTTAGTCTTGACAGATATTTTAAAAACAGCATTTCTACGAAGATACTTTTCACTCCAAAACCATTCACTCAACATTCAGTGGGTTTACATGCAAACAAAAAAAACTAATAGTTGCTTTAATCCGATACAATCAGACATCTTCGTGTGCATGCAAACACCTTACTCTGACAGAAATCGGCGTTCAAAATCTTCGATTGAGACACCCAGATTATGCGGTTGTGTAATCGCACTGAAACTGAAAAGTATACACTGAAATGTATACTTGGACAAGGTCAGAGCTTGTCCAAGACCTCAAAACCGAATGTTATAAAAAACTTTTTTTTCGTTTGCATGTAAACGCACTGATTGATTTGCCATAACGATTCAAGTACTCAATAAATGCAACATAATGACTAATGACATAATGACGTAATGAGTAAGTTCACCATAGCATTCAAGCATAATTCAGCATTCAATTATGTTATCCCGTACTTTGGGTTTCTATGCTTCTCCTTGAAAAGTTTTACGTTACTTTACCTAATTGTATCAAGACCTCTTTTATATCGTATATGTATATTTGATGTTAGTTATTCGCCTTCCACTGTACACTGTAAACCCAGCACGGTGAGCCTAAATGTTTTAGTGAAATTACTCAAAACAATGAACTCAAAGTTCACTCAACAAAAAACTTCAGGATTAATATAGTTTTATTTCTATTGAAGTAAATTACTTAGTTCAGTAAATTTACGATATGTCACTTGTCTTACATCTTATTTTGGGATTCAGGAGCCGCCGGGCCGCAGAAAACAATAATAAACAATTTCAAAACAACTAATGCTGCAATTTTCTTAAAGCGCTTGGGGATTTAAAAAAGTAATTCTCATTCAAATCATCCTGATAACCTCATACATGCTGCAAATTGACAAAATAAAGAAACAGAACTTGCAATTGTGTGCATATATATACATATATATATTTGCAATAGTGAATATTATTATTATGATTATGGTTTGTTTTTTTACACAAAATAAAACTCAGACTAAATAAAAGCAACAGAAACAAAACATTAACACAGCAAATTTAAAGGAGGTTGTTGAAGTCAACTGTTATAAGGAGTAACAAATATGGTCTAAGTCCAATACACTAGTTCAATTCTCCTAATCACACGCTGGTGTGATATGTTACGACAATAACACTTTGAAATTCTTATGTTATTAGTTTCCATTGAACTTAATTGGGTTTACACTGTATTGTTCTATTTCTGTTACAAACTGTAAGCCTTCATTTTGTTGACCCTCTTTCGCACTCTGCTCAGGCATTTTCTTCTCATATCTTTCTGTACCTCTGCTTTCCCTGTAGCCCTACAATAACACAGACTTAGGCCTCTCTAAATGCTTTTTTCCTGGCGGTGCAGTGAACCCTCCCCATAAGCAAACAGTGGCTCAATTTACCTTCGCCCAGCCCAAAGGAGACCCGCAGACCCAACATCACAATATACAGCACACGAGATATGAGGCATAGCACGGCTCAGAGCTCAATCACACTTCAGAGTGAAGAACTGGGCCGGATTCAGTTCACTCAAATTGATATGTATCTTTACAGTAGTCTTGAGAAATCATAAAATAGAACAGAAAAACACAAACAAACAGAACACAACCAGAGGGAGAACAAGAAAAAAAAGCTGCAAAAGATATCCAAAGAAATTAAGGCACATTTTGTCCAAAGTATGATGTTATTATGAGTATTTGTCCATTTTTATTCTGCATGAGATTTATTTCCATGTATTAATGTCAGTTATAATTTAAGTCCAGTCCTTCAATTTTACTTACTTACTTATTATTAATACTTCACATTCCAAAGCAAAGTGACAACCCATGAGCATGTGGCATAAGTTGAAAAGATGAGTCGATACATGATATTGATTTTTTTACAGTTCTAGAGCAATCAGAAAATCAACACTTCACTTGCTGGCTTGAATAATTTCCTTCTATTTACAGGTGCAAACAATCATTTTGCTAATTGAATAGTCTAGGGATTATTCTTTTGGATTAATTGTTTGTTTAAAGCACAAAAGTCACGTGATGAGAAGATTTTTAATCAATTTGTCTAAATGAAGCTGAAGTGAAGCCATGGAGCAAATGGACTTCATTGAATTGTGGCTCAATTTGCATCATTCATATTTTTTTCATCAGTATATGTATATATATATATATATATATATATATATATATATATATAAATAAGTTAATATTTATTCCATTACTAAATTAGTTGAAGATTACTTCAATAATTGATTAGTTGCGATTGATGATTTAGCTTGTGGTACTACTTCTAAATGTAGTATTATTCAATTATTGTTATTATTATTATTATTATTAGTCACTCACTTTATGGCGTAACTGAGTGACGCCATAAAGACATTTTATTTTAAATTCCTTCTCTGTACAATAAGCCAACTCTTCAATGTCTTAATGAAGAAAGGCCTTTACCCTTGAACTTGTTTGAGGCAACATGATCTGAGTAGCAGCTTTAGGGAAAATTAAAAGATGTAGGTCAACATACTGGTAGTTTGATTATTCCATTATTGGCCATTAAAAATACAACAGTACATCTAAAATGAGGAAGATGTCTTCACAGAATTTGCTGGGCTGATGATGAAGTGCCACAAGTTATTACTGAGCTGATCTGACACAGCAGCAGCAGCAGCAGCAGCAGCAGCAGCAGCAGCAGCAGCAGCAGCAGCAGCAGCAGCAGCAGCAGCAGCAGCAGCAGCAGCAGCAGCAGTAATAGCGTGCTGAGTGGAGTGGAGCGGTCAGTGCTCATGGGTCATTGCAGAGATCCGTGACGAGCTCACAGGTGGACCAGATGGATGCAATTATGGGAAAGATGTTCATCCACATCACATCAGAAGTGATGGCTTATCTACATTTCAGTATTCATAGGAAAATTGTATCCACCAAAGCTAAAATGTGAAGTAATTATTAAAGAAAACTGACATTTAAAAAATATCTTTTGTAAAGAAGAGCAAGGGCATCGGGTCTCAATTTGATATAAAAAAAAAAAAAAACTCCAGCTCCACTGCCCAAAAATGAATCAATATCATATTTCAACGTTTAGTGGAATCACGAAGAGAATAAATGTGAATCACTGGTGCCTTTTAGCATTCAGTACATTCCTCTCTCAGCTTTTTTTGTCAGGGCCATTTCACTGTGCTGCTAGTGAAGAGTGAGAGACCATGTGTGTCTTGAAAGAGATCTGTGACCAAAATACAATTTCCAACTCGCGCCACAGCTGCCCTGGGACTGTCTGATGGAAATGCGGCTGCAAATGTGGCCTCCCCAACCCCTTACTCCCTCATCACATCCACACAGAGGTGTATACCACCCGAGCCACTTTATCTGTTTGTCATTTTAATAAAAAATCATTTTAATCATGTGCAAATACACTGATACAGATTCTCCAATACCCACACTGCATGTTTGCCTAACACCAACCCAGTCTTCCTCAGACTCTATCTCTGGTCATGTCAGAGCAGTTAACAGGCTACCATATGGCTAGTTTTAAGTTATGGCTTATATGCCAACATAAGGGGTTTACCCTAAGTGACATATATGACATATATGTAGATAGGTAATTAGTCCCCAGCCTTTTTAAGCAACACACAGAAGCAAAAAAAATGAATATTTTTCTTTAATCAATGATAAACATTGACTTCTAGACAGGCTTGACTGATGATCCTTTGGTTTCCCTGATCAGACGGAGACCCCGGGTTATTTATCCTAGCGGTGACTAGCAGAACTGCCTGAGACAGGAGAGGGAGGAGGAGAGAGGAAGTTCTCCTAAACTTTTTTTCCTGAAACAGTCTTGGAGAGGTTCCGTTATTTTCGGAAGAGGAGCTCTGATTACAAGGAGTAATAACTAGGATAAAACCACCCAAAACAGCACGTTAAACACTGTCAAGCTTGTCTTTTCACATGAAAACCTTGACGGCTGGTCGTGCGCGTTTGTTTTCCTTCTCTTTGTGTGGACTTGCACCAGCAGAGGCGATGCGATGTGAGTAAAGCTATGCCTTGTGGAAATGGACTGACTTTATCCAAGCGAAAACATGGCGTCTGCGTCCCGGGGTTGGGTCTGTTCTCCAGTGTACTTGTGGCGCTGTGCTGCCTGGAGGTGTGGGGCTCGGAGCCGCGGGAATGCACTCCGTGTCCGCTTAACTGCAGCTGCGCGATGGCGGGGCCCCTGCGGCCCTGCGTGGTTAACTGCTCCAACACTGGACTGGAAAAGGCCCCGTCCGCTACAGACCTCCCGCTGGCCACCAACGTGCTGTGAGTCCAAAACACACCTCACAAATAAAGAACACACACACACACACACACACACACACATATATATATATATATATATATATATATATATATATATATATATATATATATATATATATATATATATGCTCCACACTGGAATCTAAAGCTTCTACTTGTACATTGTTTAAACTAGTTAATACTTTCACTGGGTTCACCTTAATTTGTGGTAGTGGGGGTAATGTTGTCATCATCTGCCATTACAGTGGGACAAACTGCTCATGAATCATGTTTAATGGCGTCATTGCTGCTTCTGAGGTGCATGAAACAGATGTGTGACTGCACGGCAGCCTTTCAAATCCCTCTGTAGAATATATATTATATATCCATGTAATAATTAGATAATAATATCCAGGTAATATAATTGTGACTGTACTGTGCATTTGGATAAGGTAGATAAATACTCATTTCCATATAGTTACAGTTGTGTCTCTGTTTGGATAAAAGGTCATTTTGATGTCAGTTTCTGGACTGAGAAGGCTGTTTAACACCTTTATTGCAGTATCTTTTACCAAAAAGGAATCCCAGGTTGTCGCCAGATGCGGCTTAGAGTGTGTATTTCTCGCACGTTTTATCTGCTGAGATGTTAGAACCTCCTGTTTGCATGCTCTTGTTGCCGGGGTTTCAAGACCTATACTTCTTTGTGTTGTTTGGAGGAACTGTCAGACTGTCAATGGCCTGGTGTTTTTACATGCTTCTTATGAGCCTGAGCCACTGTTGCAGCCGCTGCTGTGAGAACATTATGTTCTGCACCTTCAACACCATATGTTATCAATTACATAAAAGCCCCTTGTATTGGAATTAAAGCTTTAACTGAAAAGCCATTATTATAATCAGAAGATATATAGATTGTTATACAATTTACCAAAATAGACAGCAAAAATCAACGTGAAATTAAAAATGCTGGGGCTCTGTGGACATTTATGGCTGCAGCTGGACTCTAATGACCGCTATGGAAGACTCTTGAGGTGGTCTAATTGCATCAGTTTATAGGCCCATTATAGCTGAAGCCATAGAGGGAATCAACAGCAATCCTATTTCGCTTTGTGACTGTTGAGACTGCAGACACTGGATATTATTTAGTTTCAATGGGCAGCTAGGAAAAAGCTTTTATTTTAATATGCAATAGTGCTGCACTAAATACTTATGACGTTCATGTGATTTTGAGCTTGAAGTACTTTCATGGATGAAGGTTTTTGCCAGTTAAAAGTCACGGAAAAGCCCTGTAAGACGTTAGTAGGCAAAAATTGACACCTTTCACCCAACAATTTTGTTCAGTGAAACGCTTCCCGTAGAAACAAATTATGTCACCAAACAGCCTCAATTTTGTTCTGTTATTGATATGTGATCTGTTGTGGAAAAAATATAATCTGGCCCTTTACTTTTTAACTTTCAATTCTATTTCTAATCAGATTTAGTTCTAACAGCCTGACAACCCCTTTTGGCCTGGAAATTTACATGTCCGGACTCCCTGGAGTGGCTAGGAAGTCCCACGTTATGTTTCACACTAGGCAAGACATGTGAATTGAATTAATGCAAATGTTATGTACTGTCTCCTTCCTGAAACCACTGTTTCTTTGATGTCCCATTTGCTCCTTGGTTCCTTTGTACCTGAGAGACCAGTGACCGGGAACTTCTGTGTGTGTGTGTGGTCATGTGACCATCTGTGATTTAAGGAAGGGGACAGAGGTGGGACGGGAGGATTTGGGAGACAGACATTTTGGGAAGCAGGCAAGAGACAGACGCGTGGACTCGGCCTTCTATGAGAATGGCCGAGTCCACACAAGTTTCTTTCTGATTCAGCCACAAGATTAAACAGTTTACTTTTGAAACGAGACAACTTGCTTCTTTGTCTTATCTAGAGATTTTTGCCACCACAAATCATAATCCAAAAGTAAAATATCCTGAAACTGGATCAACCTTTTAAAATAAAATCAATATAAAACTGTAATAAATAATAAGAACACAGTGTTTAAGAAAAATAAATTACTATTATTTTTTGTTCAGAATGGCAGTCTACAGTGTAAAACCTTAAACATTTCTAATTATTAGTGTGGTATCAAAATCTGTCATTAAGAATCGAGTATGTTCCTTGTATGTTAGTATTGTGACAACACTACTGGAGGACCTGAGACTGCTTTTTTCTATTATTGAAATATTTTTTTGTAGTTTTTGAACAGATAAAAGTAAAAGAATGTGACAACCCACCCGGCTCGATTCAAGTACTCAATAAATGCAACATAATGACTAATGACATAATGACGTAATGAGTAAGTTCACCATAGCATTCAAGCATAATTCAGCATTCAATTATGTTATCCCGTACTTTGGGTTTCTATGCTTCTCCTTGAAAAGTTTTACGTTACTTTACCTAATTGTATCAAGACCTCTTTTATATCGTATATGTATATTTGATGTTAGTTATTCGCCTTCCACTGTACACTGTAAACCCAGCACGGTGAGCCTAAATGTTTTAGTGAAATTACTCAAAACAATGAACTCAAAGTTCACTCAACAAAAAACTTCAGGATTAATATAGTTTTATTTCTATTGAAGTAAATTACTTAGTTCAGTAAATTTACGATATGTCACTTGTCTTACATCTTATTTTGGGATTCAGGAGCCGCCGGGGCGCAGAAAACAATAATAAACAATATCAAAACAACTAATGCTGCAATTTTCTTAAAGCGCTTGGGGATTTAAAAAAGTAATTCTCATTCAAATCATCCTGATAACCTCATACATGCTGCAAATTGACAAAATAAAGAAACAGAACTTGCAATTGTGTGTATATATATATATACATATATATATATTTGCAATAGTGAATATTATTATTATGACTATGGTTTGTACAGAAATATAGATCCTTCTTCCAGCCTTGGTCAGATGTACTAAACAAGACATTTAAAACTAAATCCAGTCATATTGGGCTCTGCTTTTTTTTTACCATGTACATCTCTGTCATTTCCACTCAAAACCAGAGAATTTGTTGTGTTACCATGGCTATAGGCAACAGGCATGATGACATCATCGGCAAAGGCTGAGACATTCCACAAGGTCGAGGATAAAGACAGACCAATCATCTTTCTGCAAATGTTTAGCTTTACTCGCATTAAGAACTTGAAAATGTCCATGGCTCTCTCTGCTCACGACTACAGCCCATCATGAAAATATTACAAATGCCTGCAATATTTGTTACACCAAACCGACCTTGAAACCGGTCTCGATGGCAGCGCTGATTGTCGAGTTGAGCCAAGCTAGAGTTGCTAAACTATTTATTGCAGGAAGTTCAATTCTTTGCTTAACACAAGAGCTATAACTTTAAAGAAAAAACATTAACTATTAGTTGACTTTCCCCGATACAATGGTGGAATATATACATTCAAGGACAGTGCGATTAATACATTTTTAACAATTTGAAATCAAATTGTTTGCCGATATCATAGCTTTTTAATTGAAGCAGAGTTCAGATTTTTAGAGAAATAAATGTTTTTTTTGTGACATTACCAAAACAATTGTGTTGTCTATGTTCATGAACAAAATGTTTCACCCTTAATTTGTTTTAAGAAATAAATGGGATCAATCAATATGAGGGAAAACAATGGATACATTTTGTGCCGTATCTTCCACAGCCTTAGTTGATAGTCTCATTCCTACTTTATCATTTATCACATCAAACTCTAAACTATATGTATCACTATACAGTTATACATATAAAATGTTAATAACATATGAAAGTACACATACAGATGTCAGTACTTTGTTATTGTCTGCATCACAACATCAAAGAATAATTGCAAAAACCATGCAGTAGCTGAGATCTTTAATTGACATTAATTCCGTATAATGTGAATAACAAACTACTGTACATCTTGGAGAAAATTAACCTATCCTTCTCAGTTTCATGTTTTATTCTGTTAATCAAGCAACTTATCACTTGCCATTGTTGAAGTTTATTTTTTATACATAATCATATTGGCCAGTGTATAAAGCGAGTACTTAATAATACATTTCACCAACTTATTTTTTCTGTTGTATGTGACCAAAGATGGCAGTCATTTTCAACTTTTTTATCAAAACACTTTGTTTTTTGTGGAACGTTTTATGGCTGTATAATTTGGGTAGAAATCTGCTGCTGCTCTACTTGAACAAAATAACAGCAGCAATTTAGGACAAAGAGCAATTTTATGGCATGAGGAAAAATACCAACTTTGACATTTAGTCAATGCACATTGTTTGACAACATAAAACTATGCAGCTGTTCATGGTTCGCTGTTTGTTTAGCTAAAAATTTACTTGTCACTGGGAATGTGAGGGATGACACAGATTGAGGATAAGCAATTAAAATTGACTGTTGTGTTATTTCACAGATGAAAGGGTATCTATTAATCAATCAAACTTTTTTTGTATTGCGCTTTTCATACATTCAAAATGCAGCACAAAGGGCTTCACACGCAACAATTAGCAACAAACAGCACCTTGACTGCAGTTAAAAAAACGAATAAATAAAGAATTAAAGAATTAGACTGCTATTTAGGGTATAATAATAATAGTGTTAATAATAAAAATAATAATAATAATAATAATACATTAAATACATAAAAACCTAATTAAAGGTTGAATGGACGATTTTTTTGGCCCAAATCTGAGTCTCATTTCCTCGTGGCGTGGACTGCCGATTAGTCCTGCCACGTATCAATCATAAAACGCACCTACCGCTCACCTGCAGCCGTGTGCGGCTCGTCCCCAGGAGAGCAGCACGGTTCCGCGTGTTTAAGCGCATGGATCTATCATAATATAGTTCCCTCAGTGTACGGGACAAAATGAAGACGGAGAAAGACTGTTCGAGCTGACTCATGAAGAGACTGAAATTTATGGGAGACGAGAGATGTGATCCGTTGCGCTAATAAACAAACGCACGTATGTGTTGTATCAGTCCGCACGGGGGAGTGCGCATGTGCACTTCCGCCTGAGTTCTCAAATCGCCGAAAACTATTTTAAGTTTACCTTTAAAAATGTGAATACTGGCAGTAAATTTTAGGACCTCACCGTGAGTTTTATGTTATGCATCCGTCTCAACAATATTAATGTAAATATTGCAATATTGTATTGTCAAATGTCCCACAATAAAATTGTGGACTGTCAAAATATCAAATTACAAACTCCATGACCTAAATGCATTGTTTTGTTGCAGCAATTGCTAAAACAAATGGGACTATAGACTATGGTACTTGAGGAAAAAACTGTTTTTAAACCCTTTTGTACTTTAATTATTTGGGAAAATCACAGTAATAATTTACATCAATGTCAAGGCAACAGGTCACAACTACAACTCAATTTGTCTTCTCAAAATATCGTACCATGAGATGCATATCATGATGGTATTGTGTCAAGAGTTACATCCCTAAACAGATGAGTCGTACAGTAGGCACAACTTGGGGAAAATTGCGATTAGATTTATAATTTATTCATGCAGAATCAAGATTTAGAGCACAGTGTGCGCACTAAGCAATTCTGGGAACATGAACATTTGAGGAGACTGAAACACAAACAGATAATCTTATACAAGAAACCCATGCATTCCAGAACATGTTTATGGACATGTAAATTACAGGGTTGTTTACATATATTGTTTTCAGATGACGTTCTATTATTTTAATAATTGCAGTCTTTGCGATTTGACCCTTGCCTCAATCAGACTCTGATTTCAAATTGACTGTGTTGTGTAGCCTTGAAATACTGTGGAGATGAAGTACTCACTAACAACTCAGCAACTGTTGCACTCTTGTGCAACTGTAAGTGTATTTGTCTTTAGTAGACTCTATTGACTTATCATTCAATAAATGTAATGCAACAATATTTTTGGGGGTGTCTGTACTCTGTACCTTTTATGTGCAGTGACTCAACTGTGTTTCATTCTTATTTCCACGTTTGTTTGTTTTTTCTTTTCAGAAATGGAGGTTTAAGGTTCAATCTACCAATAGTTTACAATATTTTTTTTAAGCCATGGGGCGGCATCAGCCCCGCAATTTTGATGCTAATCAGGTACTCATCAGTGATGAGGGAGCTGCGGCCAGCTAACAATAGGATTTATAGTTTTGTGGTTAAGTTTGTACTAAATTTAAATTGCGTAATTTTGGGGAAAGGATCAAATCAACCCTACATATTGTCCCAAAAAATATCGGCAGAGCTTATCGGCCATTTAGTTCTCTGGCATTGGCCATGAAAAAAAATTGTATATATATATATATATATATATATATATATATATATATATATATATATATATATATATGTATATATATATATATATATATATATATATATATATATAACCCGCGAGTCGAAATCCGCGAAGTAGAAACCTTTATTTTTTTACAGTTATTATACAATGAAATACTCTATAAAACATTGAAAGCAAGGAACAAAACCTTTTTAAAGGCCCAAGCATTTGTTTAACAAATAAAAGTACTGTATAAACGTTTGTACTGTACTCTCACCGCTCTCTCCCGCAGCTCACACGCGCGCTCTCACCGGCCGCTCACACGCGCGCTCTCACCGGCGTGTCCCGGAGCTCACACGCGCGCTCTCACCGGCCGCTCACACGCGCGCCACGCGCGCCACGCTCACCGGCGTGTCCCGGATTTCACACGCGCGCTCTCACCGGCCTCGCAAACTTCAATTTGGCAAGCGGTTTTACGTACGTGTACATATTAATCCATAACGTTATTGACACACAGGTAGAGAAGACGCGGAGAGACTGTTTAGCCAATCAGAATGCAGAACACAATGCATGATGAAAATCCGCGAAGCAGCGAGTCCGCGAAAAGTGAACCGCGTTATAGTGAGGCCATTACGGATGATGGTTTGATAAAGACTATATTGACAGTTAATCTATAATAGTTTTATGAATTATTTTATGAAAGACCAGAATGAGCCTCTTTGAGAGAACTGAGAAAATATGGATATATTTTAGGAGAATTTGAAGGACAATTTAGAGATTATTGATTATCTAGATTGTCAATTATCTGGTTAGTTGGAAGTGATGGAAAAATATTTATTGTCATAATTTGAAATACCTGTATTTTTTACCAGACTATAAGTTGCACCGGAGTATAAGTCGCACCAGCCAAAAAATGTATAATAGAGAAGAAGAAAAAAATATATAAGTTGCACTGGAGTATGAAATAAGGTTGCAAGTGTGAAAATAACAAATAATATCACATATAAGTCGCTCCGGAGTATAAGTATAAGTATATAAGTATAAATATAAGTACAAGTCGCGACATACCCCAGCCAAAACTATGAAAAAAGACTTATAGTCCGGGAAATACGGTTGGCATCTTATTAAACTTTGGACTTTTTGCTCTGGCCACAACGTTTCAACTCTCATCCAAGAGTCATTGTCAATAAAAGAATTTAGATCGAGAACTCCGATATTAATACTGTTCTGTGGTAAGACCCACCCATTGGGCGGAGCCTTCCTGAAGTAGAAAGAGTTGTTAGTTTCAACAGAAACTCCCCCCTTGTATCTACCGAGGTAGCCTATTCAGAATCTTAATGGGCTATTAGAATCCTCTTTGTCTTTGTGAGACCCTGGCTCAACCACCCTGAGTACCTGATTAGCATCTAAATGTCCTGGTCCTCTACCTTTCCAGGGGTTCAGTAACCCATTATAAATAACAGGAAGATTAAACCTTAGCCCTCCATTTCTGTTTAAAGAAGGTCTTTCTTTTTTAACAAAAACACCCTTCCTTCTCTGTTCAGTTTCCCTTTTGTCCTGCAGGACAAAAGGGAAACTGAACAGAGAAGGAAGGGTGTTTCTATCCCTTATGTGTCTGGCCTGTCGGAAAAACTGCTGAGAATTTTTAGACAACACGAAGTCCCTGTTTATTTTAAACCAGGAAACACTTTAAGACAAAAACTGGTTCACCCTAAGGACAAGTTGCCGACTCAAAAACAAAGCAATGTAGTTTATTCGATCCAATGCAGTGAAGAAAGCTGTAAAGAACGGTACATAGGCGAGACAAAACAGCCTCTACACAAGAGGCTTTATCAGCACAGAAGAAATACAAGTTCAGGACCTCAGAGTGCCGTGCATCTCCATCTTGAAGCCTCTAATCACTCGTTTGAAGACGGTGAGGTGAAGGTTTTAAGCAGGGAGAAAAGATGGTTTGAAAGAGGAGTTAAGGAAGCTATTTTTGTTAAAAAAGAAAGACCTTCTTTAAACAGAAATGGAGGGCTAAGGTTTAATCTTCCTGTTATTTATAATGGGTTACTGAACCCCTGGAAAGGTAGAGGACCAGGACATTTAGATGCTAATCAGGTACTCAGGGTGGTTGAGCCAGGGTCTCACAAAGACAAAGAGGATTCTAATAGCCCATTAAGATTCTGAATAGGCTAGCTCGGTAGATACAAGGGGGGAGTTTCTGTTGAAACTAACAACTCTTTCTACTTCAGGAAGGCTCCGCCCAATGGGCGGGTCTTACCACAGAACAGTATTAATATCAGAGTTCTCGATCTAAATTCTTTTATTGACTATGACTCTTGGATGAGAGTCGAAACGTCTATTTTTCAAACTGAGTCCAGATGACTACAACTGAAGCTTTTTCTACTATGGAACACGCCTGGACGAATGAGGGATTACACCGACATCTAGCCACAACAGCATAGTAAATATTCATCTTCAGTAAGAGCAAAAAACAGTCAGTAATAATAAATAAATCATGAAGTTGTTAGGAGTTAAAGTTTGTATATTTTTCTAAAAGAGTGCACATATCACAAATTAGTTGTAAATGTCATCTATTATAAATATTATTTTCACTTTCATCATGAGTGAATTTATTGCTTTTTGAATGTATTTTTGTTTTGTCCTTGATCCAAAGATGTCCTTATATTCTGTCACAGCTTGTCTGGAGCTACAAAGCTGCAGATGCAGTGATGTTATTTCCGTCTGAATGGTTCATGCATCTGGCTCTTGGGCTTGTGAAAAAGCAAAGGAGAACGACGTGATTTGCATTTGAACTTTGTCCGGTCCGAAGCAGTGTTGATGCAGCGTAGAATGGACGAACCGGAGGGACAAAGCTCACAGGTCACAAACACACAAATAAAGCGCTCTCATTATAATTTCTTTCATGTAAAAAAACAAAACTTGTTTTAATTTATTGCAAGTTTGTGTCTTCAAAAGATTTTAACAATTATCATAATGTATATATCTATTGAAATACGATCATATGTTAAAGAAAATTTGATTCAATTTTGTAACAATACTGGCATTGTTGTGGTGTGTAAATTGAAATGTAGAAATGATAGATAATTAGGGCGCTTAACTGAGGGCTAAAAGGTTTTTGCTTCTCAATTTTTCCTCTCAGGACGGTTCACCACCTGCTCGGCTCCATGGCGATGTTATTACTTTGCACTAAAGTATGACACTAAACTATTCCATCTTGTATTTATTAAATTATGAGGGGTTGAAAACAGGGTCGCCACTCCACAGATCTTACCTGTAACCATGAGATTAATGCTATACTGTGGAATATTTTATCTTGGCAAAGAAATGACGTTTCAATTCAATTCAATTCATTTTTGTAACGCCCAAAATCACAACAGCAGTTGTCTCGGAGGGCGAAAGTGAAAAACAGATTAAACAATGTCCATAGGGACGAGGGGCGATGTCCCAGGGTCCCCTGTCCTTAGACCCTCCTTCTCGGCCGGGAAAAACTACAAAAAACCACCACGTTTCCATGGAGACAGTGGCGGACCTTCTGCCAGAAAAGAGACACGGTGCACCATATAATAATCTTATTTATATCAAAGAAAGACGAGTAACACTGTGCAGTTACAATGAAATGACCAGCCTCTGCTCACTTTGATTCTCTCTGAAGATGTGAAAACACAGGAACAGGGACAGGCTGCCCTCTTTCCTATATATGGCTGCTTTGTTTGCCTTTGTATATTTACTGTGCGCGCTTTTTTTTTCTTTTTTGATGTTGCCATTTTATGCTCATCTGCTTTGTGGCATAAAGGCTTGAGGCATGATATTGAAATTTTGTATCATGATTATAACAAACAAAAATAATTGCGATTAATGATAATAATTAAACAATAATGATTAAAATTCCTGACCGTCTAAAAATGTAAAGGATATTAATATCTATAATGGAAATATTATGAATAAGTTCCATGTTCAAACAGCCATGATCTATGATCAGATGTCTTGTCTCGCCAGCTGGACACCAGACAGTGACTGTAGCAGCTGGAAAAATGGACACAATGTTCTAGAGAGAAGCAAAATAAATACAGAATCAAAACCTCCTCCACAAGATCCTCGAGCCCCTAATTTCATCTTCAGAACGGGGAAAAAGAACCGGCCCCTTTCCCCAGATCTATGCCCCAGACGAGGGACGGTTGGCAGCTCTGATTTAGGCTACGTCAGTCTCAAAAGTAGAAGCTTAGTCACAGGCAGCTCACAGTGGAGCGATTGTTCACAACTTTTACCTGACGTCCCAACCGCAACAGCCAAAGCGCTTCTGTGAGTCAGTGGAAATGATCAAATTACCCAAAATCCTCACGTTATTTGATCTCTATCTCAAGCAATGCAAAATCTATGTTCAGTTGGAATACCACACAGTAGGCAAGTATAATAATTAAATAAAAATGTAAATACTAATTGTTTGTGCTCCTGTACGGCCAAGGGGTTTGGTTGAAGCACATACATGTTCCAATTCAATCCAACTTTATTTTTTAGTGCATTTTATAAACAAGATTGCTGCACATAATAGTGATATAAAATAAAACATTTAGCTCTAAATTTAGAAAAAAATTATAATTTCAAACAAATGGAACTACGCCTAATAAAATCTGCAAGAACAATGAAAAGCAATAAATTAAGTAAAAATCTGCATTTATAAACAACGACTAAAACAAAGCAAACTTAAACATACATATTGATGTTTGTGATAGTTGATAGTAGCTGTCAGCGATAATTACAAAAATAAATATCTCAATATCTTTTTGGAGTTTCCCCGATACTTTAAACTTGTTAGTTGGAGTTTCATTATCAGACAAATGTGAAATGTTTGTAAAATTAATCACAAAAGTGCAGAAATATCACCTTATGAGGAATTAAAATTGATGTTACCCTATATCCTTTACTCCCTCCGTGTGTGTCGAATTTTGTGTTCTTTTTGTTTTGTTTGTATACATTCTGTTTTAAAGAGTTGAGGATATAAAAGTCTAAGAAAAAAAGAAGAAAGAAAACTCACCGTAAGAGTTTAATTTTTAATAAACAATATACCCAATATTAAAATTTTACAAATCTTCAAAACAATCACATCATTTTCCAAATGTTGCTATATTGCCCACCTGTAGTTGATATTGCATTAACAATACTTTTGTGATATGTTGTGCAGCACAAAGTCTAGAGTAGAAGTAGTTCTCCTCGTCATCTTGGAGCAATTTTAGTGGCTTGTTTAGTCCCCATCGCGGCTCTTTCTTCACACGGCTGACTCCTGTAGACGGCACATAAACACTGAGAGAGAGAGAGATGGAGGAAATACAGGAAGTGAGTGGAAGCAATGATTGGGGGAGGAGGAGGTCGATGAAAGAGACCACAGAGCAGACTGTTCTTAGTGGGTTAGTGGAGTGCAGCCCATGATTTACTGTGACCAGACCGACGCGCACCGACAATGCAACATGTGTCCCTCCAATCAGTGCACTGCTAAACCTGTTTAGATCTTCTGCATTTGTTTATTTGTGCAAGAGACAAACACATGTCTATGCCATCTTGTTTTGAATCCAGTATAGTTTAGGACAGGGGTCTCCAATTATATTTTCCAGGGGGCTAGATCTTTTCAGAGGGTCTTATTGGACCACAATTTTATGTTTTATCTCTATAAGATCCACAAGCATCTCACAGTGGAATCATACAACAACAGAAATTTACTGGCTTTATTTTCAGAATTGTAAAAAATATCACATTACTAAAAACTAAAAAACCCAGTGTTTACCAGAAAACTGACTTGACTAGTGCAAAGCCGACCTAGGACAAGACCAGGTTTAAACCAAAATAAATTAGCCATTTCTGCTTGTGAGTATTGGTTAAGGTTGACCGAATAGAAGTTTTATGCAGCTTCAAATACCTGTTTGCTGCTTTGTAATGGCATTTTAGAATCTGATCTCTTTGTGCCTTTATCTGCACAAATCCGTGTGTGCTCTGAATCAGCTACAACGCTTATGTTTTCGTGAAATATCTTAAGGTTGTCCAAGTAATTTCACGCTTTTCAGCACTAGACATTTTTTTTCTTTCCCATATTGCTTGAAAATGATACCGTGGAACGTAATTTTTCGTTGAATTGAACTTACCTGCCAAACAAATTGAGATTGATTTAACTGACCCAAAGAGCCCAGAGACACAATACCATCCATGAGTTTCACTGGAAAACAAACAATAATGACCTTTATGACACTTGAACATGATTTGCATAATAATTTGAAACACGGTGTAAGCTGCCGCGGAGCTGCCGCTGCAGAGCTGCCGCAAAGCAGCGCAGAACGTTTAAATGTTTTATTATGGGAAACTGTCGTTTGATGAAGACAATTTTTTATTTATTTATTTATTTATTGAGACAAATGCAACTCTGGGCAATGCTGATTTCTGGATGATTTTCAAATAACCTCCAAAGGTCCCAGGGGTTTGTCTCAGTCGCAGACTTGTATGGCATCTGAATTTTAGAGAAATAGTGGTTTCTCTTTTTGCTGTATTGCCATTTAGTGGAGGAACATTGTTGATTTTAAATTAGTAGATGCTATAAATATGGGAGATTTTTATATTTTCCTACAATATAAATAAAAAAGAATTATAACAATTATAAACAATATAACCATTTCTAGCCAGAAGACCTGATGACTTGAAAAGCATAATCATATAAATGAGTCTTTACTACAGGGCTCTGGCAAAATGCAGGAAAGTTCCCAGGTCAGTGAATGAGACTTAAGAGTTCATTATGTTTCACCAATGCCAATCATTGACTAGCATAACTGTCTGCAACAGAGCCAAATTTGTGTTTTAAAATGTATGTAATAAATGTCAGAACCACAGCTCACAGTAAAGATTAGGACTGTTCTGATATTTGAACAATTTATGCAGATTTCGTTTGGAGTTTACAGTTTGTTTACATTAGGACTTGAGCCAAGAAGGCAGCAGATGGTGAACTGGTCATGTGTCTGTCTGAACCAATACTGACCAATTGTCCACGTGAGAGAGCAGGAAAAAAGAAGTTCCTTCTCTGGCTGCTGTTTTTCTCGTCCTTCTTCAAGTTGTAATTTGTGCTTTTCGGCCACAAAGCAGAGATGTGCAAAAAGCCTGTGTTTTCAGCTGCGCCGCATCTGGCACTGAAGTGCCACACAGCCTCAAGTTCCGGGTCGCAGCGGAAGCCGGAGTACACCAGCTCGAGGCTCGCACAGTGAAACGGGTTTTAGTCAAAATACATAGAAAATGTGCATTTACTGGTGCATTTGGACGAATAGAGTAACACAACAACAGAGCTTTTTAAATGTATTTTTTAGCGTGAGAAAAGGCCATCAGCGTGTGAGAGCATGAGGCAGGTCATAAATGCGTGAGTCTCACACCAAATGCGTGAGACTTGACAGGTCTGGTTTAAGAACGTGCTATGCATTCTTCCTTATCTCTCTGTGGTTCTCAAACTATGGTATGGCAGGTACATGTAGTGCACATGCTTATTATGTTGTTACTATGGTGTTTGAGTCAAGTCCTGCTTTGTAGCCTGTGAACATGTCTTCTGGGGTTTAGTCCTGCTTGGTCTTTCCCATGTTTGTATACGTAAAAAAATAATGTCCGTTTTACCAATACCTGGAATGTGAAATTATGTTTTGTTAAGTAAAACAATAAAACAAATTTTAAAACATAGTAATTAAATACTACAGATGTTTGCTAGCTATTTTCCAATGCAAGGCTAAAGGATAGTGATTGGAGGTGTTCTAGAGCTGTTGACCCCTGGGCCTTCTGCTCTTCCACGATGGCCGGTCTGTTTCTGGAAAGTAGGCTCTGACACTGACTTTCAGTTGTCCTGGTATTAATCAAAAGTATGTTTTCTGTTAGTTTGAGCAATTTTTTTGACGTGTATTTGACGGATCTTTGAGTTAAACAGGGCTATTGACTGACACTGGTGAGGGAGAAACGTGTCAGCAAAGAGAGAGTGCGAGAGAATGCTTAACCTGATAAAATCTGTACAGTACAACAAAACATACGGCATTTGAGCACATATACTGCAGTTTGAACTTCTCCCAGACTCAGAAATGTATCAAATGAATAAAAAGGAATAAGACTGATTGCTGGAAATATTGTGGCCTAGAATTGTCCCTGCCTGCAACTGAGGCTTAACGTGGCTCACGCTAGATTGATATGTGTATCACTGAATTGGGTTCTACACTATATGAATCTGGACAGGCTCTCGCCTCATTGACATGACGAATATTGAATCTGATTGGTCAAAGCATTACAACAGCAGCAGAACAAGCCGAGAAAATACAGACTTCTTCCCCGTCCTCAAATAAACAAAGCGTGTTGTTGCATGTTTTTTTTTTTAAAAAAAGTCTGTGAATCTGCTAAATAGGCCAAAGTACAGTACGTTTGCCGGCGTCGCCATGTTTGTTTAAGTTCATCCTTTTGACTTCCACCCAAACTACAAGCTCAAACCGTATAGTGCAAGCCAGTCCAGATGGATTCTCAAGAGTATGTGGAACAAAGAGGCTTGAGTGCTTAGAAAATTCCTGTTTTCACTTACCCCCAATGTTGTGATTATTTGAAAATTAAGACTCACAATGACACATGTAGGAGCTGTTCTAAAATGTCACAAAGCCACATTTCAATAATTGAAAAAATGTAAATGACAATCTGTTGCTTGTTAAAATAAATGTCACAATGAACATTTCTGAAATGATGAATAGGAAATCAATGGGCCTGTTTCTATTTCTAAGTTGTTTTAGAACAATATTTTGGAGGAAGCATTATATGAAACCTAACTAACAATGTCGGAACTTTCTTCCAAATTTACTCAACAGTTTATAATACTTCTTTCCCTCTAACTTGATCATGAATTGGTCACTCAACTGCTGGTTATTATTTGATTTCAGTATAAATCTCCAACCTGCTCCCTTTCATTAATTTCCTTTGCAAAGCTGCGCCAGTGAAGGCTGTAGTGTGTTCTCATCCTGAAGCTCAGAATAAGTGGCACCAGACGGGCCTTATAAGGAGTGGTTAGATCATTGGCCACACTGTAAGTAAAACAGAACCATATGTGCGTGTGTGTGTGTGTGCGTGTGTGCCTGCGTGCGTGCGTGCGTGCGTGCGCGCGCGTGCGTGCGTGTGCGTGTGTGCAAAGCCAGGCCATGTGTGTCCAGGCAGGAAGCACAGAGAACAGGAGCCTGCTGCTAATCAATGGAGAAGGTCACATTATATGGTCATAGTAAACACATGAATGTTCTCTAATCTCAGCTCCCTTATGTGGTCAGCAGCACCAAGTCGAGTGTTCACCAAGGGCTGTCGCTAACAATTGTTTTAGTTATCAACTAGTCAGTGATTATTTTGTCAATCGGTCGACTAGTCAAACGATTACGTGTGTTGTATGTATAGACTTTTTAAATACATCACCAACCAAATAAATGCTGAAATATGGTGACTGAAGGCTTCTGGATAGAGAATAGTTATGAAAAAAGTGTATTATTGATCAAAATCTGTAATTGTTTATTGATTTGATTTAATTTTTTATGTATTTTAGAGTCTGTATAGTCCAGATAACGATTAAGATTTATTTATTTTTGTCGACTTGTCATAATTAGTTAATTGTTGCAACCCTATCTTGAGCAGTGTTTATGTCACATTTATTGCATTGTATAATATCAACCCAGGTAACTGAGCTCAAACCAGGAAAAGTGTGAATGCACCCCAAAATGTGATTTTATCTAGAACTGTACATGATTCCTCTGTACAAACAGCTAAAATTATTATTAATATTTTTTTTTATTTTATTTGACAGGAACAATGCAATCATACATAGTTACAAAACAAAGCTTGTAGCCGATGTGATGCATACAAAGTTTATAGCCAGTGCTAATTTTCAACTCCCATCCCTGGTTGGGCATTTCTAAATCCCCCCCACAGATATAAAAGGCATTGAAACACATTTTCATTATTACAGATGAATAAATAAATAGAAAAAAACATTGAGATCGAGACATCTTTTTCAAGGTTGACCTGGGACAAAGGGAACCGCACGACAGCACACAAATCACAAAAACATTTACACAAATAAAAGCCATTTTAGAACAAAATTTAGTTTACATTTAAAAGCCCAGAGAAAATTAGCTAATCATCAGCAGCAGTTATACATTGGTTTGAGGTGTGACCTGACTTTTGGTGGCAGGGCATCCTTTTACTGAGTAATTTTGTTAATTTTATCAGAGTTCTCCCTTTCTCTCCCCCTCTCCCCCTCTTCATTTCTCCCTCTCTTCCATCCATCTTTACTCAGCGTGTCTGGAATGTACAGATGTTTCCTTCTGGGAATGGGCGTCTTTTCACACACACACAAGCACAAAAGAGGAGAAAATATTCCGCTATGTTCCCATGTACTTCTTAGTCTATTTTTTTGTCCTCCACTGTCTTTATTATAGTCCTAGAAATGGAACAGTACCTGTAATCTTGGCCTTATCTTCTTCCTGATTGCTCTGTGTATGACCTGTGTGTTTGAAGGATCACATTTGTCTGGTCTCCTGCTATTCTTATATATTATATATATTCTTCTTGCCTTATTTATTCTTACTCCATCTCATTAAAATAAATTAAAGCTATACTGCATAAGATTTCGTGTCTCCATGGAGATAAATCAGCATTTGGAAAATTCTCCATGTACATTCTCCGTTTTATGCCATTCTTCGGACTGTTAGTCAAGTGACACCCTTACTTGTCTTTCCACAGACCTGACTTGTAACTTTTCTGCTACTTGTCTCCATGGAGATGTTCCACAGAATAAAACTGATCCATCTCTATGAGAATGGTCCAAATTTTGGTTTTAACTTTCTATCTCCAAGTAGTGCCCTCCACCAGGAATCTTACGCAGTGCTGTTTTAATCATTAAAGTATGACGTACGCTCTGAATATATTACATAATGAGTTGAAGCCCATTGCGATCAAGAATCTAATACATGTATATATAATCAATAGAATATAATAAAGTGCTGCATTTGTTACAACTCTCCTAAGACAAATCTTAAAACCAGTATAATGAAGTAATGGTTTAATTGCAACTGAATCTGAATGTTTTCATGCAAATACTAATGCTAATTTTGATGCATAATGAATATTAGAATGTGTCCACAAATCAAAGTAATCAAGATATGAATACAGTAAGTTCTTATTTCCCGCAAATCGCTGTACACTGCATGATCTGTCGTTTAGCGTGACTCAAAACTCCCACAAAGATCGTATAATGGGGCAGAAATATGGCTGACAACAGCTTTTTACTGCTTCAGTCTGCTGTACCTAGAACACTCTCATCTCCTGCCCATATAAGGAATTATTATCAATATTGCAGAGCAGAGAGGACATTGTTTCTGTATGTGTTCTTTTTGAATATTTTCCATTTTACTCAATGCATTATATGTAATACTGTGACTTGACTCTTGAGCTTTAACAAGGTATACTTTTACTCACACAGTTTATAGGGCCACGGTAAAATGGTGTCTGACACACACAATGTATATGTGTCATCAAAATCACTTGAATAATCTTATGTTTTTCTGCAGAGACCTATCCAAAAACCACATCTCCTCCCTCGACACCAGCCTCCTCGATCGACTCACTGACCTCCGCGAGCTGTGAGTATTACGAACACGGTGAAATCCATGTCTGACTTTCATTTACATCTATATCTATGTGTGTCTCACTGTCAGGTATCTCCAGGGCAACAGGATCAATGTTCTGCCCAGAGGAATCTTCTGCTGTGGGCCACTGTCTGTGCTGTGAGTAATAATAACACTATAGTATCAGAAGCACAAAATAATAATAGTAGTGTCTGTAATATTACCAAGCACCCTTATATTCCTGCATTAGTATTTCAAAACAAGACATTCGTCAGCAAACGTATGTAGGGCAGATTTTGAACATTTTCCCCACATTATGTAATTTAAATTTACTACAAACTCATCCACAGCCTTGTTTTACCACAGACCTATAAAAGAGAAGTGTAGTCACATTAATGGTGTTTATAATAAAGTTTAATGCGTATTCATTAGGCAGCAGGTCGGCCAAAACAAAAATTGGCCTATGCCGGAGAATTAAAGCTGATAAAATGGCGAATATCGGCCCAATATATAGGTCTACATCTATTTTATAGTGTACCTCAAGTCATGGAAAATAATTAAATGATTTATTTTTTATTTTTCATTTAGCTCTTGGTCAGCCATTTGACAATGCTTTAGTATTGTTATGTTACAATTTTGATCTTGTCTTTATTAATGCTGAAAGTATACAAATTGGTTTACAGTTTATATAACATTTCCTGTTGGAGAGTGTATTTTCAAGTATGTGAATTGTGCAACAGGGTCATTATATTTAGCAGTTTTTTGCATCATGTTATTGACTATTGACAGCCCTACTGTCTGTCAATGTCTGGAGTACATTTAGAACAGTTTAGTTTAGACTGAATTCAAGAAGGCAGAACTTTAAACAGCAGAGAGGATTAGAGACCATTTACCAAAAAGCCTTCTCCCCTCCTCCAACTATTAGCTTATTTCTTCCACCCATTTAGCCGTGGTGAGCGAGAGCACCGGCGGTTTCCATTCGGCCCTTCCAAAACCACCACACAACGGCCCCATTATGACGCTGACACAGGCAAGATGGAGAGTGAAATGGGACAAACGTTAGTGCGGTTTGAAGAAGCAGACAAGCAGATAAACAACCCTTGTAAATATTGAGGAAGTCAACTGACTTAAATACAAGGAGGAGGATGAAGAATATCACTCAGGAGGCTTAAATCTATTTCTTTTGGTAGAGATGGGCGATATATGGTTACAAATATTGACATTGAATGATGTTTCATAAATAATATCAGTATTGTATAAATCAGTACTTTTTATTTTATTTTATTTTATCTTTATTTTTCCCCTCCATTCCTTATTAGTAAATGAGAGGTTTTGTCTATAGGAGTTTTTGTTTATAAGAGTTTTGTTTATAAGAGTTCTTCTATTAAGAGTTACTATTGCTATAAGTTATCTGTCCTTTTCCTCTGTATCTACCTGCGTTGCAACAATGAAATTTCCCCATGTGTGGACAATAAAGGAATATCTTATCTTATCTTATTGGTAAAATGTACTTATATACTTGGCTGATATTTGACAGATTTGTTTGGTTTTCTACTTAAAATGGAAGAGCAATGACGCTAAAGAAGTAGATATATTGTTAAACAATCTTCATAAACAGTCGAGCAATCAAGCAATATCTTAAGAAAACTTGTGAACTTATCAACATGGAACTGATATGGGCAAATATATATCAGTCACAAAAGATTGTCTGAAAAACTAAATGTATATCGGACCATCCCTAGCTTTTGGTATTGTCTCTTTGAATAACTGAAAAAATATATATATTTGCTGTTTAATAAAATGCTCAAAAAAACCCCATTGAGCTTAGTACTTTTTCACCCCAAACAACATATTTTCATTCACATTGTAGCCTTAGAATTGTACATTTATGTATCTTTCTCCATATTTCTTTCAGAGATCTGAGCAACAACCTAATCATCACAGTGAAGGAGCGAATATGTGACAATCTGTGCAATTTAACTCAGATGTAAGTAATCGTGTGGTGACTTGGAGTGTATACATTTGCTGAAATAGAAGCGTGCTCACCTTTATACCAGTTGGAGCATATGCGTCATCGTTTACATGTTCAATTAAGCACATTGGGATTAAATGGACGGTCCCGGTTTGTGCGCCTACACGCGGGATGAATGGAGTTCTATATCGGGGCAGAGTGGGAGTGTCAGAGTGATAATTACAGGTTGAGTCCAAATACTTTTTCTACAGTATTTATTGTGATCAACTAAACTTGTTAAAGGATTATACGTTTATTTCATCTTACAGTTGTGTTCACGAGGTCAGAATTGTGGACTTTGCTGTTTCACTGTCACTATTTAAGGTTCATATCTCTACAATTACTGGACCAATCGACATGAAACAAAAACTGGCACAAAGTTCAATGTATTTTCTGTCAGTATAAATAAACAAAAATAGTAGTACTCGTAGTATTGTAAGTTTGTTGAGATTATTAATATTATGACTCTAGAACTTTTCCCTGTCTACTATTTTAAGCTAAACAATATTTTTTTTCTCATACAAAATAAATAAACAAATCCCTGTCTGAAAAAAATAATTGTTAAGTTAACGTGTATGTGGACTCGTATCTCCACATACCTGGCTGACATGTATCTTTGCCCTGTGGTATCTCTTGCTTGTCTCCATGGAGATAGATACATTTAATACCAGACTCCATGCAAAACAATAGCATTTCCATGGAGACAAGCAGATGGGAGACCTTATGGGCGAGTTTGCAGTGCTCAGAAAATCATAACTAACACAGTATACGTCAACTTGTTGAGGCTTTGTTGCCGCTGAATTTGAAGTTCATAATATTTCTGTGTTTTACTTTTCCTCCACAGTGATCTGAGCAATAATCCCTTTGAGTGCGACTGTAAACTCTTCAGACTGGTGAGCTGGCTCCAAAAGAAGGGCGTCCGAGTGCGGAGACCTGAGTCAATGCTGTGTAAACACCGTTCGGAGCTCCACCCCCATCCACTACTCAACATCAGCCAACTCACATGCGGTACACTTAACACTTAACCACTTCAGATCTGGCTAATAAGGAACAAGGATGAACTCTACAGGGAAAGGCATTAGACCACAATTTAAACACTCTTAAAATGGGAAAGATGTAGACAGTAGAGTAGATCCCACAGTGTTTTAGGGTGTTTTGAAATGGTTTTGTGTAAAGCTGGGTGATATGACCACTATAGATCACGACTTTTGATTTGATTTGATTTTGTTGCATTGCAAAACAATAAAAATGTCTTTCACGGTCCCTTAAAATTGTATTAAATACCACCCCTCAAAATAGAAGACTAATATTTGTTTATTGTGTAGGTATGAACTATGTAGCCTGTTTGGAGGACAGCAGCAGTGTTGCAGGAGGTCGCAATGAGCTTGTGATCTTCTCCTCATCGACTCTGGGAAACTTCAGCCGGGAGCAGTGCACAGGGGTCTGCCTGTTGTCATCACATCGTTACGGCGGGCTCGGGGCGAGGAGAGAGTGTCTGTGCAGCACCAACTCTGAACCCAACTTCATCAGCGAGTCCGACTGCTCTGCTGCCTGCACCAAAAAACACGTCATGGAGGTAAATATTATTTTGAATATCTCATGAAGACTTTATTTTTCTAAAATACATCATTTGAATTATTCCTTCAACCAATCAGAAAAAAATCTGTAATCTAAATCTGAAGGATATACATTATAAACCCTAACCCTTTTCCTCTTCAAGTTAACTTGACAGCATTTAAAAGTAATAAATCAACTAAATATTGTGCTAAAACAAAGCCACTAAAAATATACATTAAGACACACATTATATGAAATAAGTTTAATTACAAGTTTGTTTTTGTCACAATATGATTATATTGACTGAACACCTTAAAAATAGAAAGTTAAGTATTGCTTTGTTTGGTTGTGTTTATTTTGTATATTAACAGAACAACTCTTTTGTTCTCAGGATTGTGGCTGGACTCGTGCCGATGATGTGTTTGCAGTGGATTTCACTGTCTCAGTTAAGCCACTTCGTCCTCAAAGTGTCCACGACCAAATCGGCTTCTCTGCTGCGTCCTCCGTCAGCCCCGTCACACTGTCCTGGAACTTTGGTGATCAGTCCCCTCGGGTCAACTCCTCCGAAACCGAGGCGACCAAAGCGGTGCACAAATATGGACTTCCTGGTCAATACAAAGTGGGCGTGACAGCATGGATTGGACATAAAGAGGTAGGGAATGTTATTCCATGTAGATATTAAATGTGTAACTTAGAGGGTATTAGTGAAAAGTTTAATACTTGATGGGAAGCCAGCAACTTTTCACTTAAAAGGCTAGAGAAACTCAGTGTCTCCAATATGTTTGGAATGTACAGTACTTTTCGGGCTATACAGCGCTTCTGAATAAAATCCGCCCACACTAAATTTACGATGAAAATAGAACTGTCAATAAACCACAGGTGCATACATTGTAACATGAGATATTTACACATAAATAAACACAGTAGTGAACCGGGGTTCTTGCACCCGCAGTCCGCTGTACTACTTGATTACTATTCCGTTTTACTTTTCAGCAGGTGTCCGCGCAGGGCGAGGTGACAGTGATGCTTCCTGCCAAACTACAACTGCTCTGTCCGGATCTCGTTGTGGCCAATAAAAGTCTGGAGATCTCTCTTCTGAGCTGGGGTGCTTTGGGTTTAAACATAGACTGGAAAATCACCAAGGAGAGTATAGAGGTGGCAAAAGGTAAGCGTTCTGGGTGAACGTTTACAATGAAACATGCAATCACACCCTATTACAATCAAAGCAATATCCCCTCTCACCTGCATGCTGTAATCAATAATCAGCGTCCTTCCTGTCCTCATTCACATACATCATTAGACGTACGCATTGATTTTCTGTCTATTTTTTTCCCTCTTCCTCCTGTAGACTAAACATAGGGCACTAAACTACAAAAATGGTTAGGTTTTATTTACTTCAACAATCATTTTTAGTTGTTTCACTCCAAGGAAAATCTTTGCCCTGTGGAATTTTAGACTTAGACAGCAGTGATTATAGATTCATGAACATTGAATCATTGAACTGAATGAGCGCTGAGATGGTTACCAAGTAGATGGTGTGGGTCCTATTAGCTGATCGTGACGTTGCTTTAGGATATAAACTATTTAAGGCTTGATGATAGAGAAAGCTTCAGAAGTAGCTTTTTTGACTTGGTCTTGTTTATATTTATTTTAGCCCATTATTGACAATCCTTGGACAGACAAATATTGTCGGAGTTTGTGTTTTTTTAAATAGCGGCTGGCACAATAAACAGAAACTGTTTGTCTCTTGGCAGCCTCTCCTCACTGTCCTGGCGGAGTGGTCCACAACGAGACGTCCCACTGTTTTCAGATCCTTCCCGAGGAGATGAACTGGACCGATGCACGACAGCAGTGTTTAGACCGCGGCGGGGATCTGGCTATAGTGAGGACTGACACACTGCGTGGACTGTTGGCCCTTAATGTCACACAGTGAGTTTTCTGCCTGCTTTAAATACATGTTATATTTTAGAAAGTATCTTACGCTTTTTTGTTAAATGCCTCTGGACTAACCCCGTTTAAAACCGTAGTCAGTTGGTTGAATAGGCTCTTGTAAAATGCAGAATATGGATGAATTATGATTTCATTAATTATTCTTTGAATATTTCTATTATCACTAGCTGTATTAACGATGCACATTGCATAATATGCATTATTCTTTTAAAATTAGTGTTTATCCTAGACTGTACCTTTGCTCCTAGTACTTCTAATACACATTAACGTATCCAGAAATGACCCCATATACCTGACAAAATTTTTGTCAGGTATATGGGGTCATTTATGGATATGTCTGGAGGATATTTCTGGCATTGCTTTACTTCCAAGGCTTTGTGTTTGCTGTTTAGTTCACAAGGGGTTACACCACTTACATCTGTACTTGCACAGCTGCTCTGTAAGCTGTGCGTGCTAGTGGGGCCCATGTACTCTCCACAACACAGTGAATTTTAATGGAAATTACTGCAGAATGTAGAGGCCCCAGAAAAAATATTGGGGTACCAAAAAATATGCAACAGATATATTTACAGTAATCCCCTTCTTGTGGCCCCGCCTCTCCACAGTTATATAACCATACCTGGTTTTGTCAGTTAATGTTTTAGTGCGCCGTCAGCTTGAAATCAGCCCACACTCCTCCATCTAGTATTTTGCCGCTGTTTTTTCAGATGTTACTACGAGATGTTTAATAGCAGAACATTTATAAAATGGGAAAAGAAAACACCACAGTTCTGCCACACAATGTTATAAGCAACTGCTCTTTGCTAGTCAAGCCAAGAAAAAAGTATTTTCTTTTCTTTTTTTACATTAACATGGCAGAAGTGTGGTCCATTTGTGGGCTTTCAGTGTGTTTAAAAAATACATCATAATCAGTGGATGCATTAGACACACAGGTGCTTTAACAACACCCCATAGTGTTTCAATCAAGACAAATCCAATACATCTGAAGATGCTCTGGGTTTCAATCAAGGTCCAATTCTGTGGCCTCTCTTTTCTGAAATAATTGATTTTCCAAGGTAAACTATCACATCGTTATTTAAGCCATTACCCAATAAACCGAACACTAAGGAAAATACTCTCCACTCTGCACTGATTTCAATACCATAGTGATAATAAAAATGCATTTATTTATGTTTGTATTTTTAGTAGTTGCAATATTACTGCAATATTAACAAGTGGTCTTACACTAGTTCTGATGTTGAGTAAGACCATTCATGAACTGTGTTAAAAAATCAGAGAAGCTCCAACTTATACTCTATCTAGAGCAGGGGTCCCCAACCTTTTTGCACCACGGACCGGAATAATGTAGGTTTTATTTTCACGGACCGGTGTGCCAGTTTATGTCGCGGTCACGTTAACTTGCTCGGAAGTGGGCGGGGCTTAGGCTTCCATTCGATTCAGCTCGGAAAAGACGTGTTTGTACATTATTAAGTGTACCATACCAAAAGATCCGAATTGGAGTAACATAACATACAGTTACACGTGTCCTCACTGTTCTTCTGACTGGTGGAAGCTCATCAGAGAAATATTGCAAAAATGAGTGCATAAAAATTACAACTCACCACACGCTGAATCAGTGGAGGTCCCATCTAGGAGTGATGGGAGACAATGACCCCCGCAGTGTGTTTAAGTCCAGTCTGCTGCGTAGTTTTGTCTTGTTACCGTCACGGCGCGGGAAATAGCGCTCAAACTCTTGTAAAAGTAAAAACAGGTGATCACATAGCAGTTGCAGAATGCTGGCCCAGGAAACTTGTCCTCCAAAATCCTCGCTGGCTCCTCGTCTGCTCCTCACTTGGCCTTTTCCCCTTTGCAAAAATGCTCTCCAAAGACTTTTGTTTTTTACTCATTTTCGCGAGCTTTTGGTTCTACATTTGGGCAGCATGTTTGATGCGACGCATCCGCGATGACCTATCATGTTTAATGCACGTATCAGTTATGTTATCATGCAGGACAAGAGCATAGAGAGAATATACTTGCCATTATATTTAATGGATTTCATTTGCAATTTCCTATAAGGCTTTTCATTATATATCTACAGATGAGCTTATTAGCGTGTCATGAGGAACAGGCCAAAGTTACGTCACAGAAGATGCTGTCACTGAGGGATTATTTCCATTTTTTTGTACGGCCCGGTAGCAAACGCGTTGTGGACCGGTGCCGGTCCTCGGCCCGGTGGTTGGGGACCCCTGATCTAGAGTATGTGAGCTTTTTCCAGTTTTGATACTTGCCCCAGACCACAAAATTTCAGTTGACGGTCCTGGAAATTAGTATCTAGTTTTGACAATAGTTAAAGTTTTCTAGGCATTCGTTTTTTGAATGACCCTAATGTGATTATCATGTAACATCGTTCTCTGTTCATAGTATTGCATTTCATGATATTCGCTAAAATCTATTGTATGCAGTCTGTCAGTGTATTAAAATATTTCACCAGTTTTATATCCAGTCTTAGAGGGGAACCCGTCAGAGCAGTCCTGTATGTACAGCTCTGCATGCTGGTGGTAGGTGTGCAGAAAGGTGTAAAATAAATGTAAAACATTAATCAGGTGAATCATTTATGGGTGAAAGGCAGGGCCTTTTGTATTCCAGATTTGTCTAAAATCTGGAATACAAAGGATATAGATAACATAAAATGACTCTGATTAAACAGTTGCTAAAGTGATGAACATAATTCAGTTACAAATACATAGAGACATATAAATGATAACCAAATAAACTTACAGGACGCGTGCATGTTTGGCGTTTACAGTCAATGTAATTGTCCAGGAGAAGCAGGTGTGTCGGTTTTGAAAGTGGTTGGAATTTGTAAAAATAGGTGTAAGTAGTTTGCTTTGACCAAATAACAAAAAAGCAAGAGTAAATATTTTTTCTTGTCAAATCAATCCTTCTGGGATGAATCAGGGTCAGTTTGTTCTTCAAACCCAGAAATCACTCTGAAATGAAAATAAATAAATAAAACTTTTATACGGATTCTGCCTGGACTTTTTAACTTTATTACAAGTCCCTTAAACATTTTTTTGTGAAATTGACTTCAGCTTTTAAGGAGGAATCAAAGCATACTGTATGCCAAATCTAGTGTCAATTAGACCATCCCTCCACACACCAACTGTACTCATTCATATATTTAACAAAGACATTTTTTTTAGGAATTTTAAATCTGATATTCCTCTGTACCATGCTTGTTTCTTCTTATAATCAAATTAAATCAGACATCAGAGGCCAAAACTACTGAGGGTGAGCATCACACAGAGTCCAGCCATTTATTTGTACTCCAAAGGGTTCAGGAATAGCTTCAGTCTAAAATGGGGCTTAGGCATTTTAGGAAAACTAGGCCCTCTTGATAAGCCCTGCCATTGTCCATAAAGCTCTATTAATACTACTGTTTTCTCCTCAGAGAGCGTGGCGTGTGGTTGGGCCTGAGCGACGTGCAGTCTCCAGGCAAACTGCTGTGGGTGAATGGCTCTGAGGCGCAGGAGGGAGAGGAGGGTCCTCCGCCCCGATCTGTGATTACCAGTGGAAATATGTGCATCTCCCTGGACCAGCGAGGACAGACCAGCTCACACCGCTGTAATATCAGGAGGGCCTATGTCTGCGAGCTCAAGCCGCAAGGTATTTTATTTGTTTGCAATTGTGAAGCGTCTTTCAGTTTCATCAAGCGTGCTACACAAGTAGACAAAACGTGTTCATGTTTTGTTGTTACAAGTAACACACTTTATTATTACATGGCTTTGGTATTTGAGTTTTGTGGGACTACAGTTATTTTACTTGTTCAAACATTTTTCTCTAGCAATGTCTAACCCCTTTTCCTTTGAAGCTAAAGGTTAAGTGTGCGTGGCTCGCAACAGGAACAAGCGTTAATGAGGCTGTGGTCTTTTAAAAAACGTCGTTGCATATTCCTCAGAGTCATGAACTTTGTCTCTGGCCTTCAACACAAGTCCGATTTTATTGTTAGCTTGTAAAGGTTTGGAGGGCTAGGGAGGGAGAATCTGCATCTTTGGGCTCAACTTTGCTTTGTACCGAGATGTTTGCTCAGAGTACATAAAGAAAGTAAATCATTTTGATTGAACACATCATTCAGGACATCAGATCTGATCTGATGATCTTTATCGTGTCCTTTTTTTTGAGGCCACAGACATAAAACACCAATGTAAACAACAATGTTAACAATAGATGGATACCTGTGGAGTGTACGTTAACTGCAGCATGAAAGCAATAACAGGAAATGGATGACAAGGACGGAACCAACTGTCAAGGACTTGACTGAAATAGAAAAAGTGACTGTTGAAAATGTTAGTATTTCAGCTATTTCATTTTTTTTTTTTTAGTTCGAGTCCCTGATGCCGGTGTGTACATGGTGGGCCTGGCGGTGTTTCCTGCCCACAATCCTTTGCTCCACATCCAAGCAGATCAACTCTTAACTCCAAAACAACTGAGTGGTGGTATTGAGGTAAGGAATGTGTATCACAGTTAGGCCGCTGTTATTTTATTACTTGGTTTACGAATCCGCCGCACTTAGATCATTGATTTATGCAATATAAATAAAATGAATTATTATCAAAAAAAAAATTATAAAGTAATCGTGACAACGCCAAAAAGCATTACACGAAATATAAAAAGCGGTATTAAGTCAAAAGATAAGAGCGCATGAAGCAAGACGGAGCAGCTCCATGCCTGCGCGGTCCCGGCAAGAGCGCGCCCCCGTTTCCCTTTCTGCTGCGCACCTTTATATCGCAGATATACATTTTAAACCTGTTTACCACATTTCCTCCAGCTTGCATTTTAATTAAAATCACAATTTGAATTAGAAATAATTAATTAGAAATACACCAAGACAACTAACCATCCTGTTTCATTATGTTTATAGCTGTCCTTTAAAATGAGTTAACAAAATGAGCACTGGTATTCATTCTTTGTCAGTATCATCTTCCCTCTTCCCCTATGTGGTTTGTAATTGTAATGTAATTGTTTTTTTTTTTTTATCTCCTCTCAGGTTCTGTTGTTTCCAGCTCTTAACTTTGTTCACGCCGGTCGGTTGTCCTCACTAGAAGTCGTCACACAGGAGCTTCACACACAAGTCCAAGTTCGTTTCCAGACCTACAGACCTCACTGCCACCACCCCGGCCTTCACCTGCTGCTTCCCGGTGAGTATCTCAAGAGTTACTTCTTACGCTCGCACTCTTAACACCTCCGCTCGGCAGGTGTCAAGAAACGTTTATGCCACCTGATCCTGTCCTCCAAGACTACGCTCCTCGCTCACCTTGACCGAACATGTCTGAATCTGTTAGATGCATCTCAGAAGAGGAAGGGTAGAAAAAACAAGAGAAACTAGGGCAAAAAATAAAGATAAAACTCAAATGATCAAGGTTATCTCCCACATGAGCACATCTGCTTCAAGACAGAAAGAGCCCTGCTGTTACTGTGTTTTTCTATAGATCTCAAAGAAAAAACATTCAGGTTCAAAAGCTTAAAGCACAAGGCCTGTTTTTGTATAGACTAAACATGACAGGGAAACAACAAGAATAGAACAGAACGAGACAAAGAACTGAGGGAAATTTGTCCTGGACTTTGCCACATAATAACATACATTCAATAACACCAAAGATACAGTATATTTTCATTCTTAAAGATAGTATGGACTATTTTTTTCAGCAAATTTTTTATCATATTTCCTCGTGGCATGGATAAATCATTTGTCCTGCCACGTATCAATCATAAAACGCACCTACCGCTCACCTGCAGTCGCGTCAGGCTCGTCCCCACGTTTCCGTGTGCCTAAGCGCATGGATCTATCATAATATACTTCCCTCAGTGTACGGGGCAAAATGAAGACGGAGAAAGACAGTTCGAGCTGACGCAGAAGTGGACAGAAATCTACGGGAGACGAGAGATGCGATGCGCTCCGTTACGCTAATAAACAAACGCACGTGTGTGTTGTATCGGTCCGCACGGGGGAGTGCGCATGCGCACTTCCGCCTGCGTTCTCAAATCGCCGAAAAATCGTCCATACCGCCTTTAAGTAAACAAATATATATTAAAGTACATTATGCTTGTTTAAGTAATTTAAAGTTCATTAGTTGAATTGATGTTAGGATAAAAGGTTAAATACAAAGTTAATTATACTATACTCTTATACTATATATAAATAACTGCACCCACATTGTTTTTAGTGTGTATTAAGTGTATGCTTTAAGAGTTAAACAAATGCCAACTCATGATAAAATCAAATATTTTTTTAATAGTTATTTTATAAAGCCTCATCCGTCTGCCTGGTCACTGAGTCCACATTGCACAGCTGACAAAAAGCATATGTCTTTTTAATACGTAATGATACGAATTTATTGATGCTTTCTAAAATGATGTATTCCTTACCTTTGGTGTCAGGTTGCGGAGGTGTCACCTGTGCACCTGTTGCCGTTTGCGTACCCATTGATTCTGGAGCCAGAGACCCCCCGTCCTGCCCACCGCTGCAGCAGTGGTGTCCTTTTCAGCAGCAGTGTCTGGCCCTGTCTGTCCCGTGTCCGCCATCGTCCTGCCCCAACTGCTCCCAGGCTCACCGTTTAACCCACGGGCTGCTCAGGCCTCGCTACTTGCTGCAAAATGAGGTGGTCTTCACTTTACAGGCGGGACCCTCTGCCCACATACAGGTAAGCATATATTCAAATGCGTTTGGAAAATAAACAATTTTAGTGCAGAACGCCGCCATTACATAATGCACAGATTGTAATTGTCATTTTAACTTTATAATAATAATTATTATTTTTTTTAATTAAAGCCCACACTCTTTATATTGGTATCTTTGTTTCGTTCCTTGGCCAAAAACAATAAAAGACAGACTTTGAGACAGCCTTCATCAACTTTTGAAGTACCTCCGCCAGCCTTGCTGACAATAATATATCAATAGACAGATGCAATGAGATTAACAAATGCACTGTATTTAAAAAGATACAATAAAATGGTTAAAAAAACAGCAGTTGTCATGAATGATGTTGAAATTAGGTTACTAAATAAGCGTGATTATTCAAGTCAAAATATAATCGTAAGGAAAAAAAAAATAATTGTCACAATTTTAGGAGCAAAATAAGGTATTTTTATTTCTAAAAACATAAACTTTATTTTGTTATTCAGAAAGTTTTATTTTGTAAAGCTGGTCCCAATCCTGAGGAATATATATTATGTGTATTAGAAAATAATCATGAATAATCATGTTTTCTCTCATAATAGTAGCTCAAATGTGATATTATAAGATAAGATAAGATATGCCTTTATTGTCCACACATGGGGGAATTTTGGTGTTACAATGCAAGTAGATACAAAGGGAAAGGACAGAGAACTTATTGGAAGTTTAAAAAACACTTTTAATAGAAGAACTCTTGGTGACATCCCTTGTTGGTATGTATGCAAAAATAATTATATCACTACATTTACGATAGTTAGGATGGAAAATATGAACGGATCAGTCAATACAATTTACCATAAATTCCTGTCATATTTTTATTAAACAATGCAAGTTTTTTTCCCCCCAGATACAAGACCAACTAGAGGACCTCCTCGTCTCCCCGGGTGATGTCTTTGCCCTACAGCACGACGCAGGCCCAGGGTCCCTCCTCTGCTGCCAGCACACTTCAAACTCCCCTTGGCACCAGTCGGTTTTAACCATAAATCAATCAGAGTGGTTTTGGTTGAACCACACTGGAACACATGAGGAACACGAGGCAGGCCGTATCCCAGACCCTGAGCTGGACGTTGAGGCACTGGTGGTGGATGGCGAGGGGCGATGGATGACAGAAGTGGTTTGTCCCGTCAGAGTTCTCTACACAGGACATAGTGAGACCCAGCTACAAGGAAAACATCTGATGACTGGTTTAAAAGAGCCTGGCCTTTATAGTCTGACGGTAAGACAACAACCACTCAAGACTTATTTGGTTTTTGTGTTGAATGAAATACTTTTTATTTGTCCAAATTATGTTGTCTATCATTAGGTTAACAATCTTGTAACCCTTTGCTGTTGTAGGTATATTCTGATGAACCGTCCTACCCAGCGTCGGACACATGTTTGCTGCGAGTTGTCCCTCCTCTGGGCTTAACCATCATCCACCCAACACTTCAGAATGGATCCGTTTACCTCCAGCCCAATGACACTCGGATACTTCTACGTGTCCAGTCTCGATATTCAACCAGTGCTACTTGGAGTTGGACAAATCACACTGTGACCTTCCTGCCCACCTGTCCCTCTGAATTTGTGTCCAGCCCTGGTCTCTGTCAGCCCAGTCCAAACACAGGGTCCCAGGCTGAACCCACTGGGCTCAGTCAGTACGCAGTGATTGATCTAGGGCCTGGACTGGAAGTGCAGGAGCCGCCCATGCAGCTGAAGCTGGAGGCCCATAACAACGTGACAGAGGCCAGTCTTTCTGTGGCGGTCCACCTGGAGGCTGCGCTGCAGGGACTGATGGTGCAGCCACACCCGGCCCACAGAGTGCTGATGGAGTCTGTTGTGGTATGCCTTATTTATTGAATGTTAAATTTAATATTTGAGCGTGTTTATATACAGTTTTATTGTATATATTTTCAGAGCTACACAGCGTCTGTGCAACAAGGATCTAATCCTACTTTCAAATGGACAGTTGATGACAAACCTTATTTCACCTATTACAACACTGTGCTCAATGTGATTTACCAGCATGCTGCAGTCTACAAGCTCACTGTGAGTGCCTCTGTTCTTTAACAATGTCACCGCAATGTTCTCAACTTAAAGGCGGTATGGACGATTTTTCGGCGATTTGAGAACGCAGGCGGAAGTGCACTCCCCCGTGCAGACCGATACAACACACACGTGCGTTTGTTTACTAGCGCAACGGAGCGCATCGCATCGCTCGTCTCCCGTAGATTTCTGTCCACTTCTGCGTCAGCTCGAACTGTCTTTCTCCATCTTCATTTTGCCCCGTACACTGAGGGAACTATATTATGACAGATCCATGCGCTTAGGCATGCGGAAACGTGGGGACGAGCCTGACGCGGCTGCAGGTGAGCGGTAGGTGCGTTTTATGATTGATACGTGGCAGGACAAATGATTTATCCACGCCACGAGGAAATATGATAAAAAATGTGCTGAAAAAAATCGTCCATACCACCTTTAAGTTGCGTCATTACATATAATATAATACACTCATGTGGCTGTGATCTTGTGTCTCATAATATAGACCTTGCATGTATAACATGTATAATGTCTCTCTTTCTTCCTCTCTGACCCACTCTCTTGTGTAATCCTGTTTTTGCAGGTGACAGCCATGAACCATGTCAGCACCATCACACACCACTTTAATGTGACTGTTGACCGGCTGGTTCCCATGGCAAACCTTTCAGTTCGGGGTGTCCCGGATGTAGTTCCCCAGGGCTCCACTCAGAGTTTTACCACCTCGGTGCTGCTGGACATGTCTGTGACTGCTACTTTTCGGTAAAAACAGTGGGGTGATGGACAGACACTCGGGTTGAGTGAAGTTTAATTGATGTCATGTGATGTGTCATGTTGTGAAAAAGCATTAGACACGCTTTCCTTGATTTCCTGCCTAATGACACAGTAGGGTATCTATAGTTTTCTCCCTGTTATTATCTCCTTGCTCGTTGCTACAGTAATCTTAGCTGCAGAGTCCTGGATTTACGGCTGCGTGGTTAGAGCAGATTGCTGACTAGAATTTTCCCTTCTTTTCTCACTGGCCTTTTCTTTTTAGTTATTTTCCTCATGAAGTCCCACCCTCCTCACTCGGGCCTCTGCAGGCTCACATCCCTGATCCACTGCAGCTTCCTGTGTTATGAGTTTCCACTTCTCTCTCCAAGTCTATAAGCCTTTTAGTAACTGGGAATGTGTTTTTATTGTTATTACTTTTACCTATTCTCAAAGTAATCATAATTATTATGTTTTTGCTTTAGTTGGTGCTTTGGCGACGGTGGATATAAAGAGTTTGAGTACAAGCCTCCATATTCACTCTCTTTGCCAAGCCTAGACTCTCCCAATCAAATCTTACTCATTAACAACGTCACTTATGTCTACTCTCAACCAGGTATTATTTTTTCAACTTTTTGAGTGTTGTGTGAAAAAAAGATGGAACATTTGACATAATTATTCGGATGAAGCAGTGAAAAGAAATTGGAAGTATTTTTTTTTCTATTATAATTATTGGTGGTGAACATTCAAACAGCACAATGTTAGGCTAATTGCCTCCATGGAGACAGGCAAGTGATATCACCAGGCCAACTTATAGCTCAAAAATGCATGTTTTTCCAAGGTATTTTAGCAATAAAACACTTGTGCCAGACTGTTGAATTTTCCTGGCAAAGCAATAGCATCCTAACCTTGCCAGCAAGATGAATTTTCATGATTTTTGTGAGTTCACAAACTCTTGAAGAATCCATCTTGTTAGGCTCCCGCTAATTCGTTTGCTGTCGGCACCAGTGGTTTAATCAGCCAATCACATTACAATTAATGCCCACAGGTGGGACTGGAACCAATCACAGAGCAGTATTGTGGTTTGGGCGGAAGTCAAAAGAAGCTGAACCTAAACAAACGTGGCTCTGAACACTAGATTTAACACATTTTAGATTATTCTCCTTTTTCCTTCCTGAAGATTTTTGGCGAGAGCCTTCCCAGATTATTCATGTGAAGAACTCAAGTCAGAGTCAGACACATCAATCTGGCGTGAGACAAGTTAATAACATCCTTCTTCCCACCAGAAGTTACATAGAAAAAAACAAGAGAAAGTAGGGCAAAAAATAAAGATAATAAAGGATCAAGGTCATCTCCCACACGAGCACATCCGCTTCAAGACAGAAAGAGTCCTGTTGTTACTGTGTTTTGTAAAGTATATACTGTAAAAACATTCAGGTTAACAAGCTGCTTAAAGTACAATGCATGCTTTTGTATAGACTAAACATGACAGGGAAACAAAAATACTGTAGTGGGTGATAATAGAACAGAACTGAGGGAAATGTGTCCTGGACTTTGCCACATAACAACATACATTCAATAACACCAAAGATACAGTATATTTTCATTCTTAAGAAAACAGATTTAAAAATGTATAGGAGAGTGCATTTGATATTAAAGTGCATTATGCTTGTTTAAATAATTTAGAGTTCAGTAGTTGAATTGATGTTGGGATAGTTTAAAAGTATTTTTTGGCCCATAGGCTTTATTCAATAGGACAGTGTAGTGTGAAATAGAAATGAGGCTAGGGAATGACATGCAACAAATTGTCGAGAGCCAGATTGAAACAACACTGCGACCACAAGCAGCATTACACAGTGCACCTTTAGTCACCAGATGAATAAATGTATTTTCTCATCTCCTTCTGCAGGGATTTACACAGCCCTAGTGTCTGTGTCAAACCGTTTTGAAAACCTCAGTCAGACCATCAACATGAGCGTCTACAGCATCCTCAATCATGTGGACATACAGACAGAGCCACAGCTGCTGCTTGCGGGCCAACCTGCTGAGTTCGAAGCCCACCCTCTGCCCTCTCCATACGGGATTCAGTACGACTGGCACCTCGGCGATGGCTCCGCTCCGCTGCAGAGTCGGCGGGTGAACCACACCTACACTCAAAGTGGGATCTTCAATATTTGTGTCATAGTCAACAACACCATAAGCTCTCTGACCACGTGTGCTGACATGTTTGTGTTTGAGAAAATTGAACACCTGATAGCGAATACATCCTCTCCTTCCGAGCTCCACTGTCCTACAATTGTGTGGGCTCATATTTCATCAGGCAATAATGTGACTTGGACTTTCTCAATGGGTGACGGCTCTATCCACACTGTTTCTGAACCTTATATTTCGCACCACTACAACTCGGATGGCAACTACACAGTGAATGTTACTGCTTCAAATGCCGTCAGTGCTGCCTGGATAATTCTACCTGTGCATGTGTTTGTCTTCCAAATTAACCACATTGAACCAGCGGCATGCATTCATGAAAATACTTCTATTAATTTCCTGGCCTTTGTCACAGGAAATTCCTCAGCTCACCTTTACGAGTGGAAATTTGGAGATGATAATACCCCAAGTGTCCGACTTGGAAATCCTCAAATCTCACATACCTACATGACAAGTGGGAACTACAACCTCACTCTATCAGTTTCAAGTGGTATCAGTAATGCGACCAAGGATGTGTTAGTATGTGTGGAACCAGCTCTGCAAAACATCAGTTTCACCCCTGAGAAATCACACTACGGCGTTGAGGATGAAATTTGGTTTCAAGTGCGAGCAGAACCCAACTTTAATTACAGCTATCAGTGGGATTTTGGTCAAGGCGATAATCCTGTACTGGTTGTAGGATCTGGAAATGTGCCCACAAAATATACAAACCCAGGCCATTACATTGTGACAGTCAACGTCTTCAATAACATCTCCTTTCTCAACACGAGCATCGAAATTGAGGTTCAAATGCCCATTGGACCAATTGTAATTTTACATAATGGCACCAAGCACAACAACCTGACTTTGAGAGAACCATATGATTTCCACACAACCTCTTTAGCCACCAACGTCTCCTACACGTGGCACTTTGGCGATGGATTTGTGCAAAGCGGTCCAAGTATCGTTCACGCCTATAACGTTTCAGGAAATTACAATATCACTGTAACAGCAGTGAACACAGTTAGCAGCAATCAGACTGTCTTGCCTGTGGTGGTGCTGGCTCTGATCAGAAACCTGACACTTAACTCAAGTTTGATCAATGTCCCTTTAAATGCATCTGTCAACTTTGAAACCCACATGGATGAAGGGGACGGCGTGCGCTATTCATGGATTTTGTGTGACCACTGCTCCTCAATTGCTGGGATAAACACCATGTTTTACACCTTTCGATCTGTTGGTACATTTACAATCATTGTGATAGCAGAGAATGACATTAACACTACACAAGCTAGCATCTTGTTATTTGTGCAGCGCGAGCTGGAAGGGCTGTACATTTCGCCAGAAGATGAAATCGGTGGTATCGGTCCAATGGAGGGATGCTGCTATGCCACAAATCGCACACTCCACCTTCAAGCTGGGTTGAAAGAAGGAACAAACATGACGTTCACGTGGAATTTGATTAGAGTGCTTGAGCCTCTCTTGTCCGTCTACAATGTAAGTGGTAAAACTGTGGAGCTGAATGTCTCCTCTCCTGGTCCTTGCAATATTGTCTTGCGGGCAGATAATCTTCTAGGCCACCTGGTTGTAAATCGGACTATCAACTTTCTTGAACGAGCGGGAATGGTGTCTGTGAAAATCAGCCAAAACCCTGTTGCAGTAAACACTCCCATCAACATGAGCGTCTTAACAAATAAGGGATCTGACTTACAATACCGCTGGTCCATAAACAAAGAAGTGCTACAGTGGAATATGCCCTCAAAGCAGCTCAGTTTTGACACTCCTGGACTGAAATCAGTTGAAATAGAGGTTTTGAATAATGTTAGCTCAGAAATTGTGTCAGAGACTATCCTGGTACAGGAAAACATCACTGGGCTAAAATTTACAATAAATTCGACAGAGTTAATTTACGCGTCAACCGGTTATATTGTGTGGCTACAAGGGGAAGTGACCACTGGCACCAATGTAACGTGGACATGGACAGTTGATGGACAGACGAAAACGGGAAACAAAACATCTCACATTTTTCTCGAACCAAAACAAACAGTTATTTCACTAAAAGCGTCCAATGACATCAATGAGCAAGTCGTGGCCAAAAATATTGTTGTGCAGAAAATGATTACTGGGCTGTTGTTAAAAGGTAAACGATTGGTAGCTTTGGGCGAAAAGGTGGAGTTCACTGTGACGCTAGCGGCTGGTACGGATCCTCAAATTGATCTCAGCATCAATGGAGAACACATCTTATTTATGCGACCAAACCAAACCTTTGTCCACATTTTCACAAAAGTGGGTGTGTACAAGGTTACAGCCACAATTCACAACCAGGTAAAAATTAAATCACAAGTCATGAATTAGGATAATTTTTGTGTAATTTCTAACTTGTGATTGTATCGTAGGTCACTCTAAAGAAGAAGCATAGCCTGCATGTCACTGTGATGGATCCTGTCCGAGGCCTGTCCATAAAGGATTGTTGCCCCACAGCCATCGCAGTCGGAGTTAAGAAGACGTTTACTGCTAACATCTGGACAGGCAGTAATGTTAGTTTCCTGTGGACGTTGGATTTGCATCATTTACACAAATTTACACATATGAGCAAAGAGGTAACTTTTTACCCGTTTGAAATTTAACATACAGCATCACAATGAGGAACTGCATTCAACAGTTTAATTTACTTTGACTGTAGGTGTCCTACGTGCCAGAAGAACCAGGGATTCTGACCATTTATTTGAAGGGCTTTAATAGCCTTGGTGAAGACATTATCACTAAGGACATTAAGGTGCAGAACCTCCTCCGTAGTATGGTCGTGTATGCAGCGCCCCGGCACACTTTTATCAACAAGACTGTTACTCTGATGGCCTCTGTCATGCCCAGACACACTCCTGTGGACTGTCTGTGGGAACTGGGAGATGGATCAGCTGCTGTTCAGGCTGACACAACTATTAGCTATATTTACAAGCAATCTGGCCATTATCTTGTTCAAGTATGTTTTATATTGTTTTATTAGGCATTAATATCATTATAGCTACCCATGTCATACATAACTGACATGTTGCACTTTCTCTCCCTGCCAGGTGAACTGCAGTAATCAGGTGAGCTCGGTGTTGGGTCAGGTGGAAGTGAATATTACTGTGTTGGAGTGTGAAGAGCCGGAGGTGCAGGTGGTGCAGGCCCCTCGCCTGTCCATCTGGCGAGCCCAGCCCACTCTGGTGGAGGCCTTTGTGGATTTAAAAGGTTGTCTTCGTTATGGGGAGCAGTACCTCTGGCAAATCCTTGCTGCTCCATCCTGTGGTAATAGCAATGTTGAGCAGGTAATTTCTGAGCCATCGCTGCCTGTCCCAGTAATCGACCTCCCAGATGTGGACACGCGGCGCCTTCAGCTGTCGCTGCCAAAGATGTCCCTCCCAGCAGGGAGCTACTCCTTAGTCTTCTCTCTGTCGTATGAAGGCGTGCCCCTGAGGAAAGCAGCCTGTCTGCAGCTCAGTGTCATGGCGGCCAGGTATGTTTACAAATTATTTTTACAAAATAATTTGTAAAACTGTTAGGAATGGTAAGATTTTATTTGGTTTAACAAATACATGGTTAATTATCCTAATTTTCCACCAGGCTGATGCCTATAATTGAGGGAGGCACCTACAGAGTGTGGTCTCGGAGCCAGGACCTGCAGCTCAGTGCAGTGCAGTCTTATGACCCCAACATGGACCCAGACAGTCAGTCCCTGCTGGAGTACACCTGGAAATGCATAGGAACCTCAGAGGTAACACATTAGAAGTCATAAGAATGTGTTTTTGGCATGTTCTTTGGCTTGCTTTTTTGAACAGTTGTATTTTCTTAAACATTTCCTGTTTAGAGATGTTTGTGTGGGATTATTTCACTGTTGCCCTTCAAGGCAATGTGATTTTGGGCGGTACAAAATAGATTGAATTGATTAACAGTACATGTGTTATTTATAGCTGTTTTATTTAACAAACAGGCTGCTTGTGCATTCTGCAGTGTTTGATTTGACTGGCGAGGCGTACAGAGATAATTTAAGCGTTAATGGGCATCCTCCACACCCTGACAATTACACTCTCAGAAAGCAAACAATCACACATTACATTTACCGAAGTAAACTCACTCTTCTAAGCACAGCCTGGGTCTGTTTTATCATCATCAGTTATCACTTTCTGTTGCCTCCAGACTCCAGACACTGAAGAGTCTTTGATGTGTCTAACTTCCTGTTTCCAGGGGCCAGAGTACTGCTCCACTCTGAATTTTGGATTGGGGTCCAACGACCCCGTGCTTGGCATATCAGGTGTTGAGCTTGAAGCAGGAGTTGAATATACCTTCAAATTGACAATCAGCAAAACTGGCATGGCTCCAGAGTCTACCACACAGACTGTAAGAAATTTTGCATTGACAAATAGAACTAGTACATCATCAAATATATTATATATTTTGTACTTTTGCAATTGTACTAACAATTGCAATGAAGCTTAATGTAAATACATAGTGTATTTAAAAAAAACACACAGTTCATAGACAAAGTATTTGAATATGTTTTTCAAACAACCAAAAGATGTGTTTTTGTGTTTGTAGGTGCTGGTTCAGAGTGGCCATATTCCCATGGTGTATCTGGAATGTGTCTCGTGTAAGGCTCAGTCCTTTTATGAGGTCAGCCAAAACTCATACGTCTACCTCAAAGGGACCTGCACCAACTGTAAGGGTTTTCACAGAGGGGTAAACACACTTTTTTCTAATTGATGATAAACCATGTGAAAATGATAAGCAGTCAGTAAAACTTGTGTTTATCTTTCAGCGCTGGACCGCCATGACTTCTCAAAATGAAACTCTGGTGCTGGACTCATCCTCCACCACAACAGGAAGTGATGGCATGCACCTGGTTCTGAGGCAGGGCGTCCTGCGTGAGGGAGACTCGTACAACTTCACTCTGCATGTTACAGACTCAGGATTGGATGGGGAGGGCGCTGCGTCCATCACTCTACAACGCAACCAGCCCCCTGCTGGTGGGGAGTGTCATCTGAAGGCAGGTGGTGAAGCAGGAGTAGACCACAGCATCGAAGATGGTGAAATCTGGAGAATACACACACTCGTGGACCGGGTTCACTTTAACTGTTCAGGTAGATACTGTTCAAGACCTACAAATCTAATTTGTACAACACATTTCGGTGTCCCACTTTATACTTCACTATTGCCTAATGTTTGCTTTACAGGTTTCAGTGACGTGGGGGTCTCAGAAACACCCTTGCTCTACAGTTTGTTGGTGACTAGGTGCAAGGAGGACTACTGTGAGGACTTTTGTGTCTACAGAGGCAGCAGTCCTGAACACGCAGCCTTCCTCCCCCCGGGGTTTAGCTTGTCCCGACATCGTGTGGCTGTGTCTATCACTGTGGAAGACCACCAAGGAGCTACCAACATTGCACTCAATAAGTAACTACAACTTCCACCTCTTCTACAGCTTACCTCAAGTCGTTCAATGTCATTTCAGTGACTGGTTTATCTAAAGTCTAATTTGGGTATTTGCAAGGGAGACCTTTTCCTCATGGGCAGCCTTAATTTAAATGTCTGTTTAATCCTTAAAACATGTTGCCTGTGGTATTACTCAAACATGTGCATTTTGCTTATTATTTAGATCTCTTGAGGTTGGGCTTCCAGTTCAACCCCTTCAGTACAAAAGCCTCCCACACTGGCTATCGGATGTGACTGATACAAAACTCAAAAAGTTACTGGAGCAGGGAGACTCTCAGAGGGTCAGAGAGCTATCACTAGCTCTCATCACTATTCTAAATGAGGTGAGAAAAGTTCACAATCTTTTTACTGCAACTATTAATATTATTAATATCAGCTAACGTCTCGATTCTTGCACTAAAGTACGAGCATACCAGACAGCGGGGGTCCCAGGTAGAACGTTTGTATCGAATCCGAGTTCGAAGCAACATCACCAGAGCCTTGACTTCTCTCGACCTGACCACAGTTAACGACATCCAGCAGACATCAGCAGCTTTGGCACAGTGCACGGTGAGAAGAAGGGAGGGAAAAGTGCCAAAAATAAAACCAGCTTGACCTCCATGTTTGTGACATCATGACATGTTTTCACGGTGTTTGCAGGCTGTGAATCGAGACTTCATCTGTGAGGAGTGTCAGAATAGTACGCTAAACAAACTGGAGTCCATGTTGAAGATCCTGCAGACAGACACCAAGCAGGGCACTGTCACCCCAACTGAGATTGCAGACAATATCCTCAACATCATGGGTGAAATAATGGTTATTTTCAGATTCAAGTATTTATATGAAAAAACATCACGTAAATGGTCGTTATCTATATCAGAACTTGTGGTAACTACACTATATGGTAATATTAAGGGGACTACCAGTAATATTATTTTGTGTTGAAAAAGAGAGATATCAAGACGGTGCACATCAGATTCTGTGGTGCGTAGGAAAAAGGCGTACGTGGCGCTAAATGTACTAGGGGGAAAAATCCCGCACACTGTCTTACTTGCAAGTAAAATTTATTGGTGAAAAGGTAACGTTTCGGCAACTGGGCCTTCGTCAGGCAAATGGCTGACTGAGGATGGGACAGAGGTTTAAATAGGAGTGGCCTCAAAAATAGGAGTGGCCAATCACAGACGTTTAAGAAACACATCAGAACAAACATTATCAATGCCCAAAAAAATAGACAAATAGTGACACCTCATAATGAATTCCACATACGTCAAAAATAGGCAAGGCAAGGCAAGGCAAGTTTATTTGTAGAGCACATTTCATACACAAGGCAATTCAAAGTGCTTCACACAGCAGGAAAAATGCATTCAAATCACAAATAAATTACAGAAATACAATAAAATTAACTAAATTAAAAATCATCAATCCAACTGATTTTCTAAACTAATAAAATCACAAACAAAAGAGAAGAGTGCAAAGAAAAAATCCTTTCAGTCATATGCGCAGCTAAACAAAACTGTTTTTAGCTTAGATTTGAACATTGACAGAGTAGAAGCCTGTCTCACATCTTCAGGAAGACTGTTCCAGATTTTAGCTGCATAAAACTGAAACGCAGATTCCCCATGTTTTGTCCTGACTCTGGCACCAGCAGGAGGCCGGTCCCTGAGGTCCTCAGAGTCCGAGATGGTTCATATCGCACTAACATATCCAAGATGTACTTTGGTGCTAGGCCATGGAGAGACTTGTACACAAGCAGAGCTGCTTTAAAGTCTATTCTCTGAGCCACAGGGAGCCAGTGCAGAGACCTGAGAACAGGACTAATGTGATCATACTTCCTGGTTCTAGTCAGGACCCGAGCAGCAGCGTTCTGGATGTACTGTAGCTGTTTTACAGCTCGTTTGGAGAGGCCAGTGAGCAGGCCGTTACAGTAGTCTAATCTACTGGAGACAAACGCATGGATAAGTCTCTCTAAATCTGGTTTTGACACTATATTTTTGATTTTGGCAATGTTTTTTAGATGGTAAAAAGCTGCTGATGTTATTGATTTGACGTGGCTATTAAAGTTCAAGTCTGAGTCCATTATTACCCCCAGATTTCTAATTTGGTTTGTAGGTTTTAGAGCGAGACTCTGGAGGTGACCGCTAACACTTTCTCTTTGTTTCTGTGGGCCAAAAACGATTATTTCAGTCTTGTCTGAGTTCAGCTGGAGAAAGTTGTTTTGCATCCACACACTGATCTGTTGGATGCAGTGACAGAGTGAATCTACTGGTCCATAGTCACCTGCCGATAGTGAAACATAGATCTGAGTGTCGTCTGCATAATTGTGATAGGACACATTTTCACTGCGTATCAACTGACCCAACGGCAGCATGTAGAGGTTGAACAGAAGGGGACCCAGGACTGATTAGTGATTAATACAGTTCAAAAGTGAGTTGTATTCAAAACTGGATGTGTACTGTCGATCATCTTCAGAGCCGTTACAGGAAAATGTTGAGATTGAACTCATCATTCAACCCCTTAGGAGCCAGTGTCTGCAGGGTATAGATCAATATGCTCCACGATGTTTTAATACTAAGTCATGGTCCATGGGGTTGAAAAAGAAACATATTTAATTGCATGAAATATTCGTAATTTCTATGTAATTAAAAGGGGGTGAGAAAATTAAATATTATACTTCTACTCACTCCTTTTCTACAATAGGGAGAATCACTTTTTTGCTGTTGTGATATGTTTTACACACAAAAAAGCTATTATTTTTATTACTTAAAATTGCATCGGCATCAAGGCTTTTCTTTAGTATCAATATCAAGTTACCTTTTTGTCAACCATTTGGTTAAAAGGGAACTATCAAAATCCTGGGCGTGAAAAACCTCAAAGTCCCTAAATCTCCTTTTTGGTGGTTTTGGCTTCAGCTTTATCAAGATCTCGGCCTTCTATTTGTCAGTCAATACCTCCCAACAGCAGCTTTTCTCCTCCACATATTTACCCCAGAAAATGATTTGAAATGTATTTTCCTCTGTGGATAACTTGTACCTAATGTCTATGTCTCTGTGTTGGCCCTGCGACAAGTTGGCCACTGTCCAGGGTGTACCCCGCCTAAGGCCCGAAGTCACTGGGATAGGCTCCAGTCACCCGCGACCCCAAAAGGGAACAAGCGATATAAAATGGATGGATGGATGGATGGATGGATAACTTGTACCACTTACAATCAGAGTAAATCAAACATCAGAGTCCAAAACTACAGTCTCAGCTTCACAAAGAGCAGAGCCATTTGTTTGTTCTCCAAAGAGTTCAGAAACAGCTTCAGTTTGAATTGGGGTTATTTTAGTCAACGGTTTTTAGGGTAAATCAGCCTTCGCTATGGCGACGGTCCTAATTTCTCATCATTCTGAAACAACTGGATTAAAGATTATTGAAGTGTTTACAGAACATTGAGCTGTCTTCTGAAGCCAGCAATGGTCCAAGCTTTCTCGCCTGATTAAGTGGGTGAAAGTGGGAATGTTATCAAATGCTGTTCATTCATTAAAGCTTAAGGATGTTTGTGCCATTGCATCAAAAACCTTGTACTATTGCTAATTATCAACCTTGATGTGTGGCTCAAATTGAAATGGTCCTTCTACTTTGAATAAATATTAAATTATAGAAAATGTTATAGGCTTTTGTAAAGCTGACACTATACTATAGTTCTGTGCAGGTTTAAAAGGCAAAGTTGTTTTTAATATTACCGTACATGTCACAAGACAGGATGGTGAAGATATCATTGGACGGGGCTTGATTAAGATATGTTACTAGCAGAGAACACTATAAAGTATAGAATGTAGATTTGTTTAAAAAAAACTTGATAAAATATAGCAATGTGAAATGTGAGGTTTCCAAGATAAATTGTGATAATATAATATTCCTCTATATTAAAGTCTCCACATACTATTTTTACTTTATCTGTGCCCATCTTATCCAACATTTCCATTTTTATCTTGTCTGTACACTCGTTATCAATAATGTATGATGTCTGTTTTACTATTGTACTTCTTAATGTTTGATCTATATACCAGACCACTCCGCCACCTTTCTTATTGTTCCTGTTTGTTGTATATAACTCGAGACTTCTCCAGCCACGTGTCTGAAACTGCGATTATTGAGCCTCTTCACTCTTCTTAATGTAACCTCCTCTTCCAGGTGATCTCATCCATCAGGTGAGCCAGTCGACCCCCCAGCTCTATGCATCTCCTGCCTACGTGGATGCCCCCTCACACCCCTCCCACCCCATCACCTCTCACATTGAGGACCAGGGCAACTCCATATTCGACCCACAGCCCCCCTCCCTGGAGCCACACCCCCTGAGGGTAGCTGCAAAAGCCTACAGTCTGTCGTCGGTGTTAATGCTGATCCTAATGCATGCCCGGGTCCTTAACGAAGAGCCACTCAGGTTAAGAGGGGCTGAGATTGCTGCCACGGGGAAACTTGCAGACCCACAGAGCCTGCTGTGCTACCAGGGCAACAACAGTCCAGGTGGGCTCTAAGTATTTTACATAAGTTTGGTCGAAATGTTCAAAAAAATAAGTTGAAAATATGTTGTGAGTGATACATGGCAAACCTTATCATTACTGGTATTTGTTTTTTGTTTGGAGTTAATTCCCTGACCCTAGCTGAAAACCATCTCTTCTTTGTGACTGAATAAAGCTAAATCTAGTGGGAAAAAATATTTCACCTTAACTTGTTGAAAGACATTGAACTTTGTGCCAGTTTTTGTTCTTGAATGTTATGATGTCAAGTGAATCCAAACATTCCATCCATAAATCAGAGATATATTTGTTCTGTATATTATATATATTATATTTTTAATTTTTTTTAATCATAATTTAAGGTGTTGTTATATATTTTATTTGTAATATAATAACTTTATGTTTATTATAGACAAGCTTTGGTCACATCAGGATGTCACCATAATTGTTAATGCCAAACTAAGGAAAACTGGGTAGAATTAGTAAAAGTCCTTATTTTAAGTAGGTTTTAGTGAAAGGATGAAGAAATCTGGTGTAACCGTGTTTTGATCTGATGTATTGCAGAGTGCCAGCGCTTCTCCATCCCCAGAGGCTTCAATAAAAGCCTTGGCAAAGCGGCAGCCGGAAAAAGCATCATGCAGTTGTTGTTTCAGGTAAATCAGGAAGAGTTCCCCTTCAAAGAGACAGTTAGTGTGTTACTTAAGAGTCTGATCAGAGTCCAAGTGCTTGAAAAGATAAAAGCCAGTTAGTGTTCCTCTTTTTTCTTGAAGAAACTTGATTAAAGGTTTTCAAAAGCTTTCATGTAAAATCTTCCCTTCAGGTGGAGTCCAATCCCTTCCCCTTCAACTATGTCCCAAATTACACAGTCTCAACTGAGGTGGCATCCATGGAGTTTCGGACAGAAAACGGCACACAGATCCCTATATCAGGACTGGATGACAGCTTGGCCATTACTGTAGCTGTTAATAATGGCAGCAGTGTGAGTGAGGGCGGCTCTTTTGGCTCGAGCGCCTCAGGACTGCCCAGCGCTGGCTCTGTTAACAGAGTTATCAACCACTGCGACTCTGTCATTGTCAAAGTCAATGCAAGGAACACCAACCGTAAAGCGGGACTTTTTGTGCAGCTTAATTTCACATCTTTGGAAGGTGTGTTGAAATATTTTGTTTGTTATTATTTGCCTGTAGGATTTAACGAGAAGGCTAAACTAGTAATGTTATTTTCCCAGATGCTGGACACAAGGATAGCGACATAGATGAAGATGGACCGTACATCACTGCGTACCTTCATTTTCATGACAGACCCAACGAGTTCAACAGCACTGATAAAAAACACATTTATCTCAATATGACCAGAGGACAAGACTTCGACCATAAGAAATTTACATTCTTCCTTTCCCCTGAGTAAGTTTTTTTTTTTACTTCTTTTTAATCAGAATACTTGATGCAGGGTCACATATATGTGTAAAACATAAAAGCAATCATAAAATAAAATAAAAAAACAATGTAGGTGCGTCGTTATATGCAGTATATTATATATATATTGTTTTCACTCATGACCTCCTCATTTTCTGTCAATTATTTTCTCTTGACCCATGAGACGTGATCATTTTCTTTATTTGAAGTAAAATCTTCAAAGGATAAAAATAACAATGTGATCAAAGGCTAGTTTGAAAGATAACAATATTGCAGCGGTTAGCTCCAGTGCGATTTTGATGTCAAAGACGTTCTCAGTTTCGCATTGCTAGTCTTTCCAAAAAGTTGCCAGTTTAGGACAGTCCCAGAATATTACACATGTAGATGTCACCAAGGGATTTTTTAGTTTTCCATTGAAACTCCCGTAACACATTATTTTTAATTTTATATCCCTGTCAAAGCGTTACTTCACATTCCCCATCCTTAATTATTGTATTAATTTCTAATTCCCATGTTCCCTTGATGTGTGTCCTCTGTGGTGGCCTCTTGCGGTATTTTATACATATGAGATATATATATTCACTCACGACTTCCCTTTTGATTACAGATATTTTAAAAAAAGAGCTTGATATTTGAAGGTGGAGCTTGTAAATCATCCAAAACCTCACTCATACTTAATGTGTTCAGTGGGAATGTTCAGGGTCTTTCTGACAGCTTGTCTGGAGGTGTTATTAGTTTGCACAATAATACTACAATACATCTTGCATTTATTCAATTGCAGGTGTTTAATGCATTCATACTGTGAGCAGACCCTCCTCTTTACAGATCATTGGTCATTTGGAACAAAATCCAACTTCTCTCACCTCAGATAAACAGTTTTACAGTATGCTTCGCTCATTGATTCTGCCGAAATTCACAATGTTTTTCAGTCCATATTTTTTTCCATCCTTTTTTCGTTGAAAGCAGCCATGTTTGTTTGTGTCCCTGATTGGCTAATCCACCTGATAAAGAGAGAAAATACAGAGACATATCTTTCTGGACTTTCCAGGCAAGTAGTTTAATGCCATACTGTGGAACATTCCAGGCAAAGCAGTCCCATATGAAACACAACAGCCCGCCCACTTAAAAAATAAATAATCTAATATTAATAATTAAAAGGCTAAGCAGCTATCTGGCAATTAATGTCCCTAACATGATTGTTTTCAGTCCACTAAAAAAAAAAACATTTCTACAAGATTTTCTAGAGATTTATACTGTTTTTGTAAAACATTTCAAATAAAAGTGTAAGCCTTGTGGTTATTAGGTACCATTAGCTGATTATCCCCAAACGTGCTTTCAAGCAAGGATTGTTTGGCCCGTAGGCTTCATTAGACAGGGCAGTTCAGTGTGAAATGGGGATGAGAGAGCAGGGAGGACATGCAGTAAATTGTCGGAGCTAGGATTTAAACTCGCAACACTGTGGCCAGCTGTGCATGGAGCCACCTTAACCACTCGACCACAGGGCAGCACAGCTTTCAGACTTATATAAACTACATATATATTTTATGTAGGTATGGGAAAAATGAAGGGTAAATTTACTTCAGTGTTTGATGGTCACTGTTTGGCCAACCTTGTAACCAGAAAATGTACATCTTTGATACATGCAAATAACTTAAAGCCCCACTTTAATTTTTTTTTCATTTGGATGTTTTTATTGCATTTCAAATGTATAGAAATAAGCATTCTTACTGTAAGTGTTTCTTGCATCTTCATAAAATTGACTCTTGCCCTGGAGGATCCTCCTCCTGCTTGTTTCCATGGAAATGTCGTTCCTTTAGTTACACTGTGCCACTTTAATGCATATCTTACACATGCATCTTCTTCACAGTGTGTGGCCATTTCAAACACACTGAAGCAGATGCACATGAATATGTCTAACTTAAAGGAACGCGTGTGCTCTCTCCAGATACTATGACACGACTCTGGAGTACTTCATCAATGTGAGTGCACCATGCAGTTCCAGCCTGCCGCCAGTGGGGGTGCGTCTGGAGGTGGGGGTGTTTGCGTCTTTGTGCCAGTACTTCAGTGAGAGTGCCGAAGAGTGGAGGACAGATGGCATGGTGCCACTGGCAGAAACCAATGCCACTCGCGCCGTGTGTCGCACCAGGCACCTCACGGCCTTCGCTGCAGGCCTCTTTGTCCCGCCTAATGCCGTCAGCTTCAAAGACCCAGTTAGTATTGCACCTACTCAAAACTCACTGTTGTATATTTTAACTCAACCTATCTGTCTTTTGTAATCAGAAATTTGGTAAAAGGTGAAATGTACTCAAATGGTATTGGTAGAGGTAGTCCAAAAATGCAACAATATAACTGCTTTACCCCATTATTTAGAAGATTACAGTAATAGTAATGCACTCAAGGTCACCTTACAACGTACAGTACAAGTTTCTGCCATCTTCTACCATCTTTCTGACAATTTTCTCATTATAGACAGTATACATCTTCACAATATTCAAAGAATGTTTTTAACTTTTCAATTTAAGATCAGTTTGGACTATCCCGATGACAATAGTCAGATGACATAGTTGAAGTTTAATTATAAAACAAATGTGAATTATCTCTCAAATCTATCACAAAAGAGCAGACATGTCAAATTAGAGTGTTGAAAGTTTCCAACATATTTTCCCCCCACTTTTTGGTCAGCTTTTCAAAACAACTGGAAAATGCAACCACTTTACTTTTCATCATCTTCAATATATTCCAACCTGTTCTTCTTTCATCAGGAGCGACATGGAGCCCGGAGCCTCGTAGTGCTGTTGGTTTGCGTGTTGGGGCTGCTCAGTTACATCGTTGCAGCGGCCATTTTGCATAAACTGGACCAGATCGATCTCCGCCGGGCTGGTGTCGTCCCTCTCTGTGGTCAAGAGGGCCTCTTCAAGTATGAGGTGCAGGTCAAAACCGGCTGGAGCCAAGGAGCAGGTGAGTTATGGAGGCATTTCAAACAAGAAATTGAAGATAGACTTATGCTTTGAATGTTGTTTTCAGTGGATCGATAAAGAACAACATTGGCTTTGTATTTGTCAGAATATTACTCTTCACAGACAGTGAACAATAGGTGGTAATCAATAGAACTTCTCTTCTACTAAATGGCTCTATGAGGACCAACATCTTAAAAACATGGTCTTTGAGTCGGCTTTTAAACTGCATGTCTATCCAATTTGCTTGGTTTCAATCAAAAGCTTAATATGCCATACACTGATAGTATGAGTTAATACATTTAGATACATTAAATGGTCTGTATTACCTCTTGGGAAACAATATTCATATTTAGTGCTACAAATATATTGAGAGAAAAACATCATGATTTAACAATTATTCATGATTATTGACACCACCACCAAACAACAAGTAGCCATCCCATATTAATCCTGACATGCCCTATGTGTGGTTTTAGGCACCACTGCTCACGTCGGCATCAGTTTGTACGGGCGAGAGTGCCGCAGTGGTCATCGTCACCTGGACAGTCGAGGCGCCTTCACTCGAAACGCTCTTGATATCTTCCACATCGCCACGGACACCAGCCTGGGCAATGTGTGGAAAATACGGATTTGGCACGACAACAAAGGTAATGCGGCTGTCACACACATACGCTGGCATCAGAATCAGTAGCCATCCAGCGTACAATATATAACACAATTTTAGATCAGTTTTCCTCATATTTGTCTTTTATCGCAGGGCTGTCCCCGGCGTGGCTGCTGCAGTACATCCTGGTCAAAGATCTCCAAACAGGAAGCAGTTACTACTTCCTGGTTGATGATTGGCTGTCTGTGGACAATGAAAAAACTGGAAGAAAGGTGGAAATTGAGGTGGAGGCCTCAGGTAAGTCACTGTACATCCCAATTTCGGTGAAAGCTTCAGTTTGTATGGATAGTATAAATAGTATAAAGATAGTATAATAGTATAACATTTGCCAAGAACAAAATATCCTGCCTCCATGGGGTCATACGCTTGGAAAACCTGACCTCCAAGGACAACCTGAACACAGCATTGATATGTATAAAACTCGCTAACCATGTATTATGTAGAAGTCTAAAAACATGTTCTTAAATTGATTATTCTAGTTCAGCTTTCTTTTGTGTTTCTCTAGTGACATTGCTCCTCAGCTTGTTTAATATGTGGTCAGTGAACTGAAAATATAAATACTGTGTTCGCCGATGGTGTATTGTAGTGACATCCTGGGTTTGCTGGCCTCAATCGTTTGCTGAATGTCTCTACCCTCTCTCTTCCTCACTCAAGCTTGAACTATCTTGTCAATTAAAGCCTTTGGCAAGAAAATCCTTAAAATATAGATACAAAATATGTATAAATCCCAAAATCCAGCCAAATTGTAGTGCTATTCTTTCCAAAATGGTTCCACTCTAACATTTGTTTACTTATGTGCTTTGCTTCAGAGGATGCAGGTCTCCGGCAGATGCCTCGGCTCCTGCGCAGTGAGCTGGAGCGAGCAGTGTGTGAGAGCCACCTGTGGCTGTCACTGTGGGAACGGCCCCCACGCAGTCCCTTCACCCGCCTACAGAGGGCAACCTGCTGTGCTCTGTTACTGCAGCTCATTCTTATGGCAAACACACTGTGGTACAGCGTAGTCATCGACAGAAGAATCAGGTACTATGCTATTTTCTTTAAAGGCATTTTCACTGTGCATATTTTTAGGTAACTGTTAATAAATGCAAACATACTGCCAGTGCATGTAATGGTAGTTAATTTAAGTTAATGTATCTTTTGTCAAATTTAAGACAAACCTGTTGAGCTAGAGTGTCTTAATAAAGAAAAGAATGGATTGAAATGACTCAACAATCATATCAATGGTTATATGGTCCTAAACAGAATATAAAATGATGAAAATAAAATAAATATAGACAGTAGAGCTGCAATTAATGATTAGTTCCGTAGTCGTCTCGTCAGTGATTCTTTTTACTGTACTTTGAGACTTTGCAAGTATATTTTAATCTAATAAAGGGTGAAATATGGTGACTGAAGGCATGATAATATTCACAATTTAAGTGTATTATTGATGAAAATCAGAAATAGGTTGCGTTCACGTGACATCCCAACATTCTACATTGCCTAAAAGATTTAAAACTGCAGATCAGACTTCTATGGTGCAATTTGCTGTCCGATTGTTGACCTGGTTTATTGTTCATATCTCTGTAATTACTGGGCCCATTCACATGAAACAAATGTTCAACCTCTTCTTTGTCAGCAAAAATAAGTGATTTTTTTATATTTATTTATTTATTCACAATAACTCCAGAAAGTGTAATTCAACTCCAAAAATGTGATTGTTGTCATCTGAAAGGACTGTAGGCCATAATATTCATATTGCAGGTTTGTGGAGCCAATCACGAACAAATAATGCTTCAACATATCTTTATTATCTTTATTTTATATCTTTCTTTCTAAAACAGTAAATCCCCCACAGAGTTTCACAGTCACTTGCTGTCCATCTGAGATTATGACTCAATCAAATTTGTGAATGCAACCTATTGATTATACATTTTTGACATTTTTATTTAATAATTCTGCTTTGTTTGTAAGTCTTTTCTAAAAAATTCTAAAAATCTCTTTTTGTATGAGTCTGTATAGTCCAGATAGATGGATATGATGTGCAGATGTTGCTGGTTTCTCATTTTGTATATATTTACATTAACCTAGGTAATGACTAATCCATACACTTGATCTTTCGCTTCAGCCCGAGGGCCGTGTCGACATTTTCATCTCTAAACGGGGAGACGGTGGCGGCAGGTGTTGTGGTCTGCCTGCTCGTCTACCCGCTCTATCTGCTCGTATTCACGCTGTTCAGAATGAGCCGCAGCAAGGTAAAACCTGCTCACAGCGACATTACAGCACTGCCTCATCATGGACCATCTTCACTGTGTTTTCTTTGTGTTTGTGACTCAGTGTGTGACTGTGGAGCAAGTGCCTCCGCAGGGCGACCAGGAGTCTGTGGAGATTGACGACTTTCTTGACAACTCCATGGCTGGAAGTTCATTTCTCTTTTTCAGTGGAGAGGTAGACAAACTCACTATTCACATCTTCAATAAAATGTCAACCCTGAGATTCATTTCCTTTGCTTATGTTATACAATATTTTTAGACCAATTCTGAAGAAACAAATGTTGATTTACCAACCCCATCAACAAAAAGGTGAGCCACCATGTATTTTCACAAGCTACTAATATTTACTGAACTGTGAATAATATTTTAGCAGAAATAACAACATTTAAATAACTTTTAAAAGATCTGTAATATATAGTAGGGCTGTGCAATAGGAGACTATGACATTTTACTAGTTGCTTCTTGTGCATTGAATGTTTTAGATCTCTATTTGTTATTATATTTTATGTATTAAACTCTTTGGCAACATGACAGCTGCCCCTCGTGCAACTTGATATTAATGGCTTAGTTAGAACATAGTTTTGGATTAGGTTTAGGATATAGACTGACTAAAATGGTCCTTGATTGTGTTTCAGCGATGAGAGCTGGGACTTGGGAGAGGACGACATGGAGGACCGCGATTGGCCGGAGCTCACGAGTGAGGCGTCTGTAGTGGGTGGGGCCGGACACGGGGCAGGACTCCCCAGACTGAAGAGAGGTCAGGGGAGCAGGCATTTAGGAGTAGACTTAGCCTTAAACCCTGATAATGAAGACGGGCAACACAACAAATACTTCACCTCAGGTAAAGGCTTTGGTATTATATGTTTTCGGGACAGTGTCCAATCCTATGAAATGCCTGATTCGTCACATTTAAACTTTCACAGACGAGGATTTGATAAAGCACATTTTGTCTGATGGACAGAACTTCTTCCCTGAGGCCGACGAAAGTGAAATGGCAGATCTGTAAGCACCAGCTCAATACTTATTTACACGTAAAACTATATTATTTAAATATTTCAACTGATTTATCATTTTACTGTGTGTAGATCAAGCATCTTTGGAGACAAAACTGAAGTTATTCTTCTTCAGAAATTAAATGAACCTCTTCCTCTTGAAACAGTCAGGAGGGACCCACCAAAAACTGCTTTTGAATCAAATACAGGTGTGTTACTTGAGATTCAGGACACACATAGTGTAGGTATTCTTTAAATAGCCGTAGTGTAATCAGTATGTTTTCATCTGCATTTCTCTGTGTGTAGTCGTGACTGACGTGTGTCGCCCGCGGCGGTTTCCCCCCTGGTGCGGCCAGGTCGCTCTTTGGGGCAGCTGGGCAGGAATTGCTCTGGCCAGCTTTGTCTCAATTTGGGCGGGATACGGCTTTGGTCAGAAGGTGGCCATGATGTGGCTTATTTCATGCTTCTCCAGTGTCCTGTGCTCCTGTTTGCTGCTGGAGCCAATGAAGGTACACCACGTATATTTAGAAAAACTTCAAATGTATAGGCATTAGTTCTTAAGAATGAATGCTAATTTCTGATCTTTTTATCATTTCTAAAGTGTTGCATCATTATAAAAACACAGGAATAAATAATAATGAATGAAATGCTTATGTATATCAAGCAAAACTTCAAACACAGTATTAAAACATATTTATTAGAGTCTAAAACTAATGGTGATTGTGATAAATTATTATAAACTGATTGCATTTCCTTGACACTGGAACATCATCTTGCGTCGTCAGTTTAAAGCAGGATAATCTCCTAAACAGGTGATCTGTGAGGCGGTGTACTATGCAGTGTGTGTGCGCCGGCTGCGCCCGGAGGACCAGGACATGCTGGTTGAGTTCCCGCGTGTGGAGAGAGTGGTGCAGAGGGTCCACAGAGTGCAGCCCCCTCAGGGATTCTCTCTGTCCCAGGCCCGACAGCAGGCACGCAAAGTCCACATGCTGCACACTATGCTGAAGGTGAGGGGCATCAAACTAAACTGTGCAGGTTTTCATGTATTATGTATTTAAGTAAAATTTAGAAGGATTCAGAAAACAAAAATTGGTTTAATACATTTATTATATTGTCTGTGGTATTTTTGCACCACGGACCGGAATAATGTAGGTTTTATTTTCACGGACCGGTGTGCCAGTTTATGTCGTGGTCACGTTAACTTGCTCGGAAGTGGGCGGGGCTTAGGCTTCCATTCGATTCAGCTCCGAAAAGACGCGTTTGTACATTATTAGAATGTAAAGTAAAGTAAAGTAAGGAAATATTAAGTGTACCATACCAAAAGATCCGAATTGGAGTAACATAACATACAGTTACACGTGTCCTCACTGTTCTTCTGACTGGTGGAAGCTCATCAGAGAAATATTGCAAAAATAAGTGCATCAAAATTACAACTCACCACACGCTGAATCAGTGGAGGTCCCATCTAGGAGTGATGGGAGACAATGACCCCCGCAGTGTGTTTAAGTCCAGTCTGCTCCGTAGTTTTGTCTTGTTACCGTCATGGCGCGGGAAATAGTGCTCAAACTCTTGTAAAAGTAAAAACAGGTGATCGCGTAGCAGTTGCAGAATTCTGGCCCAGGAGATATGTCCAAAATCCTCGCTGGCTCCTCGTCTGCTCCTCACTTGGCCTTTTCCCCTTTGCAAAAACGCTCTCCAAAGACTTTTGTTTTTTACTCATTTTCGCTGAGTTGTGGATCTACTTTTGAGCAGCGTGTTTGATGCGTCGCATCCACGATGACGTATCATGTATAATGCACGTATCAGTTATGTTATCATGCAGGACAAGAGCATAGAGAGAATATACTTGCCATTATATTTAATGGATTTCATTTGCAATTTCCTATAAGGCTTTTCATGATATATCCACAGACGAGCTTATTAGCGTGTCATGAGGAACTGGCCAAAGTTATGTCGGAGAAGATGCTGTCACTGATAGATTATTTCCAGTTTTTGTTCGGCCCGGTAGCAAACGCGTTGCGGACCGGTACCGGGCCCCGGTGGTGGGGACCCCTGGTCTACAACATCAGGAAATGTCAGAGATTTGCAAAGAGTCATTTTTGTCCAGGTGTCAACCATTTACAGGACTACTAAAATATCTAATGCAAAAAGAATATTACGAGAAGCGCTGCAGTTCTAGACAAACACTCTACTATCTTATGGTTATGGTTTGATATTTCCAGTTTCACTTCTGCATAGCCGAGGATAGAAAAACTATGTCGGATCACAGATATTGATCCCTGCTGTTATTTCTCTGCAGAACTTCCTGGTTTACATGTTTTTGCTTCTGGTGGTGATCCTCCTGAACTACTCAGACTCGGCCAAAGACACTCACAGTTTGAGACTTCACACTCAGCTCCAACGAGCCCTACACACGCCAGAATACCATAATATCACCAGGTAAGAAAGAAAAACCTGCAATGTTAATGTGCCCGAGTTAGCGGATAATATGAGTTCATTTGCATCGCTTTCCCAAAAAGGCATCCTAAAAGCTTAAACACTTAAAAATTACACATCAGACATTACAAAAATATACAATAAAACTGCAAAGACAAACTGCTCATAAATCTGTTTTTCTGCAAGCCACTTTATAGCATTATTTTTTAAAAGAAAGGAACGAGGGAGACTCTTGAATGGCTTCCGTTACAGTGTTTCACTTTTGGGAAGCTCTGGCGGAGAACACGGCCTGACCAAAGACAGTTCTTCAGTGAGGTTGATGCCGTCTTCCCTTATTGCTCCTCTGGTCACTCTGCCCTCCCTAGATCTAAAGTTCACCAAGTCGTTCATTGTTGGAAGAGCAGAACCTTTAATAAGAGAATTAAATTGTCCCAATTCATCAACATGTATTTCTGCAAAATATGACCATATCTGTAGTGTTTTTGTCCAGTGTTTTTAGAGCTTGTTTATAGAGTGACAGTTTTGCTACAACGTCTTTCCCGTGGCAGAAAATAACCTTGTCATCAGTGTACATTAAGGTGTTACAACTGTATTGTTAATGTAAATTCTGAACAAAACTGTGATCCACAAATCCAATGATTGAACCCTGTGAAACACCAGTTGATAATTGTAGAGGATGAGAACGATGTTGATTGACGTTTACGGTTTGAGTCCGAGTTGAGAGGTAAGACTTGATGAGGTTGATCAATTCTACTGAAAAGTTTGAATTCTTTCTTTCCGTAACAGGATTGAATGATTTGACTGTGCCAAATGCTTTCCGAGGGTCTTGGAAAACCTCCCCTACTGTGCCCTCTTTGTCCATTCAGGATTTGACCTTTTCTAAAAAAAAATAACATGTTGCAGTTTCAGAGTGATTGTTCCTAGATCCAAATTGCATTGGGTGCATGTTTCTGTAAATTTCCCTTGACTGTGTGCCATATTGATTATATGTGCTAGTGGTATGACTTTGTTTTATTACTGTGTCTAGTCTGTATTTACCCTTTGTCTCAGTGGCTTTATTAACATCTTCAGTGCAGAATAACGTTTGAAGTGGTTTTCATTTGACACTGTGCCATATCGGACGGATTCAACAAGAGCTCAACACTTGTTTGTGGAGGTGTCATGGAATTAGAAAATGTCCTTGGGAGGAGACATACACCAGATGCTATTCCTTAACACATAGAGAACACAATTCAACTTAGAATATGAAACGACACAGAAATATCAGACATTTGTATGGCAAGCGTGGGAGAAAACGCCGGGCTGTGTCAGCCAAGCCGTTGTAAGGAGCCTGGCTGACCCTCCTGCGTCTCACCCCGTTTTTTCCCATGCTGGTTGGTTTTATTAGATATTCTGGAATAGGCGGGTCACATTTCTCATTGGTCAGCCTCACATCAAGGCACTTGGTATTTTTCCGTAGAGATCAGCCTTGGGTAAACATTACCCAAACTCCTCTGGGCTGTCACCCCCCCTCGGGTAAACATCCTTTGGCCCATCTTTACGACCCCTTCACAAATGCAGTTTGTCACACACCCGTTCTTCTCTTAGACTAATGATGCAGATAAAATATCACTATTATGCAGATAAAATACATCACAGAAATAAAATCAAATATTCACATTTCATCACAGGAGGAATGGTACTGTGGTGGATTTTTTTACTTTTTGGAGCTTTTAGAGCTACCATGACAGTTCTTTATAATTGTTACATTGTGCATAACATCTCTGACACACTCAGAATAAACTCTGCCTTCTGTATAGTATTTAACGCTTAATTTATGTTTAGTCGAGGGGATGTGGTGACGTGGCTGAACGGGTCCCTGTTGCCACGACTACTGGATGACGCAAGACTCCTACAAGATACAGGAAGTGTGTTACTCGGTACCATAAGACTTCGGCAAATACGTGATGTGCAAGGTGAGTCTGAATGTTACCCACCAACAGTTTAGTACTCAATTCTATTGTATTCATTGTTGAGATATTGTTCATCCTTGTTATAACTAGAACACTGCTGAGAAACAATTCAATCCAGGGTTGGATGATATGGCCATGTTTTTTTTCTTGTGTTGATCAATAACTCTTCAATTCAGTTTTTAAACTACCGTAATACATTTATCTTGCAATATTAATTTTCTGAACATAAGCAAGACTCAGGGCCATTGACACAAAAATAGTCCAATTAATTCCTCCAAAGTGTGAACCCCTCTCGAAACAACATGGTTTGTTGCCACAGGATTGGCTTTCGATTTCTTTCTATTTGAAACAATTGGATTTCGATTAAATGCCCTGATTCTTTTCTTTAAAACCAAACAATATTTTTGTAATGTCTTCTTACCTCACATAACAAATCAAATCAAATCAATTTATTTTTGTAAGGCCCAAAATCACAACAACAGTTGCCTCTGAGGGCCACAGGGAGAAATGAATCAACAATGTCTGTGGTGGCGATGAAGTCAGACAATGTCTGTGGTGGCGAGGGACGATGTCCCAGGGTCCTCTGTCCTTAGACTCTCCTTCTCGGCCAGGAAAAACTACAAAAAAAACCTCTTTGGGAAAAAAGCGTAGAAACCTGGAGGAGTTCCAGTGAAGGAGAGATCCGACTCTCACAGACGGACACAAGGGAGACTGGAGCTGGACCCACTCTTCAGGCAGATGAGGGACCGACTGAGGCGAGCTGGACCCACTCTTCAGGAAGATGAGGGGCCGACTGAGGCGAGCTGGACCCACTCCTCAGGCAGATGAGGGACCGTCCACACAGGGCAGGGACCACTTCACCAGGAGAGGGACATCTGGGTCCACAGGTCCTCAGGAGTGAGAGAAAGAAAAAGAAGGCGGTGAACAGTTTGCAAGTGGAATTAAAAAATAAATATTGTTTGATAGCATAAGTAGTCAGAAGAAGAGGATAGTGCTCAAGCTGTCATACTTCCCCCAGCATAGTTACTCCTAGGGCAGCGTAGCTAAAGCTGTGGGTTTATGTTTCTGTTCCTAACTAGTCTGACCATAAGCGATTTCGAAGAGGAACGTTTTAAGCCTGGACTTAAATGAAGAGACTGTGTCAGCATATTTAACATGGGTCGGGAGCTGATTCCATAACACAGGAGCTTGGTAGCTAAACGCTCTACCTCCTACAGTACTTTTAGAGACTCTTGGGACCACCAGAAGGCCGGCATTCTGAGAGCAAAGAGCTCTGTTTGGATGATATGGTTCTATAGCATCTTTGAGGTAGGATGGGGCCATGTCATGTATGGCTTTGTAGGTCAAGAGTAGAATTTTAAATTTGATTCTAGACTCGACGGGGAGCCAGTGAAGAGACTTCAGCACTGGCCTAATGTGCTCTCTTCTTTTTGTTCCTGTTAGTAATCTTGCTACTGCATTTTGAACCAGTTGAAAGCTTTTTATGGAGCTTTTAGGACACGCTGCGAGCAGGAGTTACAGTAGTCTAATTTAGTCGTTACAAATGCATGGATAAGTTTTTCGGCATCACTTTTAGGCAGGATTCTTCTGATTTTGGCTATGATGCGCAAATGGAAATAGGCTGTTTTACAAGCTTGATTTATATGAGCTTTAAATGAGAGCTCCTGGTCAAATAAGACTCCAAGGTTGTTTACAGTAGAACTGGAGGCTACACTGACATTGTCCAGTGTTACTATCTGCTCAGATAGAGTGTCTCGTAGATGCTTAGGGCCAAGCACAATGACCTCGGTTTTTTCAGGGTTAAGAAGCAGGTAGTTAAGTGTCATCCAGGTTTTTATCTCCTTCACACAAGCACTAAGTCTGTCTACTTGATCGCTCTGATCAGGTTTCATTGATAAATACAGCTGAGTGTCGTCTGCATAGCAGTGGAAGTTAATGTCATGCTTTCTGATAATGTTGCCTAATGGCAGCATATAAAGAGTAAACAGAATTGGACCGAGTACCGAACCCTGTAGCACACCGTAAATTACTTTAGAGCTTGGTGAGGAGCTCTTGTTTACATTAACAAATTGGTACCTATCAGATAAATAGGATTTAAACCAGCTGAGGGCTGTTCCTCCAACACCTACATCACATTCTAACCTCTGCAGTAGAATGTTGTGATCGATGGTATCAAACGCTGCGCTGAGGTCCAACAGAACCAGGATTGAGACCAGTCCATCATCAGCGGCTAATAACAAATCATTTGTGACTTTAACTAGTGCAGTTTCAGTTCTGTGGTGGGCTCTGAACCCTGACTGGAAAACTTAAAATAAGTTATTGTCCTGCAGGTGGCGACAAAGCTGTTTTACTACAACTTTTTCAAGGATTTTAGAGACGAAGGGAAGGGATAACAATGTCTTATCCGCAGTTGTCTCAACATAAGATCAAAGATTTTCCCTGTGAACATTGCACACTTTGATATGGTGTTATAAATAATATAATCGTGATACATTTTTTTCAACAGAATTTTTTTCAAACATGAGATTTTGTGCTTGTCCATTGGGCTGTGCTTGTTCACATTTTTCACAAGTAATAACACAATTTCCTTCTGTTTCCCATTCACTTTTGATTAACTCAGTGGAATTGTTTTGAGAGGGATTTTGACTGATCATTTTCCATGTTTTTTTTTCCTCCCTTAAGAAATGAATGTCCTGGACGATCCTTCAGTTACATCACCCACTATGGCCAAAAGGTGAGATCACAGGAAAGAGACGTCAATGAGGCATAATATAATGATCACTCACAGGGGAACGGAGAACTTAGTTTTTTCACTTTTTTATCTGTAAGAGGTCAGTAGTTTGTTGCAAGTGAACAATAAAATAAATAAAAACAAAATCTTGATTTTCAGTGCATTTCCAAAATCTTTAGTGGCATGTTCATAATTTGCTGTATAATAATCTGTAATTTTCCGTATTAACGTTTATTTTATTTTTAAGTTGACAATTGTATATATTTAATGAAGAAATAAAAGGATGTCTCAAATGGCTGATGAAGTTAAGGCTGACACTGGCACAAAAGGTGTTCAAAAAATACATCACAGCGTTTTGCATTACTGTTATGACAAACAATAGACACGTGGTCATGATGCTATGATGCTAGGCTGATTGTACACCTCGTAACTTTTCTATTTAACCTTTAGACTGCGGCGTTTTGGTAAAAGGACAGCATTGGAGAGTGGAGATGTAATCCATCAGCTGAACCGAAGTCTGGGAGAGGCCATTTCCTCTTTGGAGCTTCTGCAACGGCAACAGTGGCTCAACTACAGGTAAAACAAACAACCAAATCTACTTTGAGGAGCACAGAAAATGAATGACTTCAACATAAATTCTTGGGTCAGAAAATCTCCTTGAACAATTCATTTGTCAAGAATAATGTTTGTAATTTGTGGCTATTACTTTTTGTTTTCGATCTCATTTATCATCTCTACTACTGCGTTTAATTTCACAGTATTGAATGTATAAATACTTGGACCTATTACCTCGTCGTCATCATTAAAACCAGCTCTCCACAATTCAGCCTTCAGTGAACACTAATTTAAAATAATCCACTAAGAAACCCGCCCCTCTTTGATATCTCCACTGTGAAGAATACATTTCAGAATAACAAAAAAACCTTGTGCTTTGTTAGAGAAAAAGAGTGTGACTTTCATTACTTTCGTGTTTATTTAAATCACTACATTTATGTTTTTCTTGCAGGACCAGGGCAGTGGTGGTGGAGTTTCCACTGTACAACATCAACACCAACCTCCTGGCTGTCTTCTCTTTCGTCTTTAACTTCCCTGTTTCTGAGCGTGCCCAGGGCAACCTCGATCTCCTGGTCACAAGTCTCTGGCCAATCACGGCTCTGGATCTGCCTCTGCTTTTAACGGTAAAATCTACAAAATTTAGATGAACACACAGGTTTAAAGATTGTATGCAGGTTTTTAAGATATGCTTTTCCCAAGATAGTTAGTATTAATCTGTAAGATAAGTTCACTGTTATGGTACATTTTGTTCATTGTAAACTTCAATATTGATCTAAGACAGCGTAATAACAATAGAAAAAGCTCCACTGATTTCCAGTTATAAATTGCAGTACTCAGAGTGTCATTTCACCGTGTCAAGCAGTAAAGTTTCTATTACATGTCTTTATTATTTAAAAATCTTTAGGTGACATTTTTGAGCTTGATATGAATGACCTGGAGTCTGAATATCTTGAATAATTGGAAGTAAGACAGTCGTAGGAGATAGGTGGAAGGTGAAAACAGAAAAGGCTCGAATAAAGAACATTAAGAAAATATGAGTCTAGCAGGCGTGAATCAAAATACAACTCAACCCAATGTTGTAATGCCATCTGAAACCAAGCTATATAAAAACAAGTCATCATTTATTTTGTGTTCCTTTTCAGATAGTCCTCTTTGCCCTGGTCGTGTACTTCCTGGTTCGGGGCGTCCTGGGATACCTCAATCAGGGCTACACATACTTGCTGTCGTCCTGGAGAGTGATGGGAGTTTGTAAGCTGGCGTTGGCTCTGTCCGTGTGTGGGCTGCACCTCAGTCGCTGCGTCATGGCCAAGCAGCAGTGGACTTTTTACCTGAGACACCCGCGGGACGCCTTCACCGACTTCTGCCCCGTGGCAAGGCAGAGCCAGCTGTTCACCGTCACGGCCGCTCTGCTGTTGTTTGTGCTGGTGCTGAAGGTACGCGAGTGTTCATTTCAGCAACACATATTTAGCCCTAATTATATACAATAATTTACCAACCGAAGAAGACGTACTTATTGCCATATTTGTTTATTTATTTTACCACATGTACAAAAACTTCTGCAAAAATGAATTATACGTTTTTCATTATGTTTTATTTTAAGGCATTTTGTGTGTAAAAACGGCCATAATTGCAACATAGAAACACAAAAATAGATCGATATATTACATTTAGAAAAACAATACAGAAAGTATGTTGGATACCTTCTATGTAGTATTTGAGTAACTAGATTTTACAAAAGAAAACGTTTATTTAAACATGAATAAATCAGGCTTAAAATTAGACATCAGCAAATCCTTCTGAACAATTTGTTAAAATCGTGTTGTATGGTCCCAATGAAAGAAAAATGCATTTTGAGAAAACGGCCTTTGTTACAAGTTATAAAGTCCCATGTAAATCTGTGAGTGGATTAAATTAAATAATACACTGGCTGTCCAAAAATAATTTGCCACTTGGATTCAACTACTGTAAGCAAATACAGTAGGTCCAAGCCTCCTACTGGATAATTGCTGAGGGTGATGATCTTTCAGCTGCAACACAGTATTTAAACCCAACTCATGCAGTGAGTGGCTTGTCATTTCTGAAACAACCATGTGGAAAGTCAAATTCCGTGGTCATGGAAACTATGTCAGTGAGTTTGAGAAGGGTCCAATAAGTGGCATCAAGCAGAGAAAACATCTGAGGTGAAGCAGAAACTAATCTACTACAGATCTGAACCCCAGTGAGTGTGTTTGGAGAAGGCTTTGTGCAGTGGTCACTCTCTCACATCATCAATACAAGATCAACTGGTGAAAGATTATGCAACACTAGAGGGAAATAAATCTTTTAATATTGCAGAAGCTTACTGAAACTGTGCCACAGCAAATGTGTGCTGTAATCAAAGCTGGTTTGTTGTTGGGCTATTTGATGAAAAATAAATAGATTTAATTTGTACTGTTTCATTAGGAGCTTAGATCTAATCCCTGTTTGTTCTTTCAGTTTTAGTTTCGCCAAAAATTGGCGTTGACAAAATCCTAGATATATTAGTCAACAGAATCAAGATTAATATGGTGAATTTGTGTTGTTACAAGCTTACTTCAAACTTACCTCTTTTCCCCCAGGCGTCGCACCAGCTGAGGTTCCTCCGCGAGTGGGCTGTGTTTGGGAGAACCCTGAGGCGCTCGGGATGGGAGCTGCTGAGCCTCGCTTTGGCTCTGCTGTTCCTACTCTTGGCCTACGCTCACACAGGACACCTGGTCAGCACTTTCTAACCTAGACCAACATGAAATGTGTATTTAAATGATAAATTACGATATTTGCATTTATTTATTTTGTCCAAGATTGTAAGATTATGGCTAAACACAGAAATTTTTCATGTTTTGTGTTGCCCACAGCTTTTCCACTCTGTCTTTGATGGCTACAGCAGTGTGAGCTCCGCCAGCCTGTCCCTGTTGGGCACAGGTGGCAGAGGGTTATTATTTTGGAGGCCTGTCTCTGCCATGAGTGTTCCTTCCAGCAGTGTCTCAACTCTCATGTTCCACACCAGCTTTGCAGTACTTCGCCTCCTGGTAGTGTGGTTTGTGATCGCAGTGTTGCTGAGGAACTATAGGCGGGCGAGGGCAGAGCTGTACCGTCCTGCGGTCGACCTGCAGGACTATGAGATGGTGGAACTGTTTCTACGAAGACTTAAGATGTGGATGGGACTCAGTAGGGCCAAAGAGGTGAGACCTTGTTATAAGATTCCCTAATGCATTGCTTTTCAACCAGTTTACCTTGAGGTGTGCCTTGAAAAAACAAAAGCAAAAAACTGATTAACATGCTGATTTATTGAATAATTTACTAGTTTGGAGTGTCTGGAGCAAATTTCTAATCTAAAAAATAAAGTAAACCAGTTACTAAATATTTAATATAAGGAGTGACCTGGTAATATTTGTATAAGTGACGTGCTGTGGAATATTTGGACAAGAAAAAGTGCGCTATAGCTCATAAAAAAGGTTGAAAAACACTACCCTAACCTAAAACAAACCTTTGTTTGTTTCATTCATGCATGTTTGAATACCAGTGAATCCTTCTCTTGGTTGTTGTCTACATTATGTGAGCTTGTGTGAAAGTTAAATTTATTTTCTTTACATAGTTTCGTCATAAAGTGCGCTTCGAGGGCATGGAGCTGCCTCCATCCCGCTCTTCCTCCACCAGCGACTGTCGGTCCCTGTGCTTGCCCCCCCTGGACCGCCCCGACTCCCCGTCCACCCCAGACAGTGTGGACGGGGGCTCTGAGGCGTCGTGGCGTCCTGCGTCCTCCAGCCCCTGCAGCCTGACTGAAGCTCCTGGAGCCACTCTGGGCCTCGGACTGGGACTGGGACTGTCCCCAGGAGTGTTGGTGGGAGGGGCGACCTGGAAGGAGAAGGCAGAGACCGAAGCCGCTCTGGGGAGGGTCCTGCCCACACTGGATGCCCTGCTGCAGCAGCTGGATCGCGTCACCATGGCAACAGAGGACCTGTACTATGTGGAGTGTAAGCTGGAAAAAGCCCAGAAGAAGAGGACGCTCAGGGGGGAAACGTGCCCAGGAACAATCAGACTTTTGAGAGGGGCAGGGGAAGACTCAGGCAGGGGGAGGGAAAAAAAGAGCAAAGACAAACAAAAGAAGAAAGAGAAGAAAGGAGATAAAAGTGAGACAAAAGACACCAAAAAGACCCCTCTTGCCACACCTGTTCCTTTTTTTAAATCTAAAGCGCCATCTTCACACTTAACACCGAACTCTTTAAGCAAATCAACTCTCAGTGCCCAGGATCACGTCCCACTCCTCTCCTCAGGCCCCAAACCGGGCCCAGTCCACACCCTTTCAAACAAATCCACACCTGCCGCTCAGAGTACCCCAAACACCCCTGGGCCTTCCACCTGTGCCTCCACACCAACGCAGTCAGGGCTCTCCAGCCTGTTCAACCATCCTGCACACACCACCACCATCCCCACAAGCAAGAGGAAACACAAGCCCCCGCCCTTAAAAAACAAAGTGCACCCAAATCTGGACAAGTCCTGAGAGGAGATGGACAGTGGAAGTGAAAGATGAAATGCACAGAAACTTGTGATTTGGGTTGAGGAAGAGAGGAGGACTTTGGGCAGCAGGCTTGTTCTCAGGCCTGTCCTCTCTAAACCAAGGAAAGGAAACTTCAAATAAAAAACTGGGAAAAGTACAATAGAAAAATTACCAGTAATCATAGTGCAGGTCGCTCGGTACAAGTTGGTTTAGTGAAGTAAATTACAAATCAGGAAAACTCGTCTTTTAGTGTGTTTTTATGTGGGTTTGTAAATGCTTTGTGACCCTGGAGGTCATGTGTGCTCAGTGACAAGAGCACAAGAACGTGCTCACATGTTTTGACTTTCTATCTGGGTAATTGAGGCGTGTAAGTAACAAACACATTAAGGTTTTAAGATGAACACTGTACGTACTTAAAATTTGACATAAAGTTACACAAGATATCATCCAGAGCACACACTATGGGCTGTTGTTGCTCCTGCAACTTAAGTGTCAATATGAAGAAGGAACCATCAATTAAGAAAAGGAGATGGAACATTTGTCACAAAGAAAAGTTATTTTTTATCTTCTGAGTTGTACAAGGTCATAGAGAGATCATTTATGACTCTCCAACTCTAAAGCTAACTTTTGTATTGTGTTTTGAAGCACTTTTAATTGCTCTGAATGAGGTATGCTACGTCATGATCATGTAATAAGCTTGGTATTTAAACCAAAAAGAGTTTTACTCATACATACTGTATTATTGCCAAAGATGTGCGTTGTTTATGCAGCTTGAGACTATTATAATGCCATGCAATTTTAATACAGCTTTTGTTTGTACTTAGCACTTTATTTTGTATGGAAGATGATTCTAATGGCCTTTTTTATTTTTCATTCAATGTCACAATATCAAAAGGGCTTGTTATTACAATGCAGGTATTAAGAGTTTAGTTACAGTTGTACAAGAATAATTTGTCATACGATGTCCATTGGGCAATCTCAGGGAACTCAATAAATCCCCAAAAGTAAACAGGAGTCAAATGTTTCCAAATGTAGGTACAGGTACATGCAAAATTATGCATCTATCTTAAATGTAGACCTTGTCCTGAGTTCTGCAGGTACTATGTAATCTGTATGTAGTCATATATGTACATATTGGGGCTTTTTAGTGTATACATTTTTGCTTCTTTAAGAGTACAAGGGGGTAATATAGTGCCGTTTTTTACTCATTTTTCATAATTTGTTCAAGAAATCGAGTCTAGATTTGTGTCCTTATTGGTGTATGTCTTTATTTGTAATGTCATTCTTGTATTACAGTTGTAGCACTTAATGCTTTGCACCCGACAACGTCAATTACTCTGGCTGCTGCATGCCGCCTAATAAAATGCCAATTGTAGTTTTTGTAAACCATTAGTCACATTGCATTCTGTTTATAGATGTTTATCCCACGCACATAGTGGAAAAAACACTCAAAGCGAACACAACCTCGGAACCTCTCAAGATTCACAGAAGACATTTTGATCAGACCTGAAAAGTGTTCTCTTTATGATTTTGTGTATTTTTCATTCATTGAGAATTGATTCTTGTTAAATGTTTGTCTACCAAAACATTTCTGATACAGTGGAAAAATAAAAAGCACATAAGCAGGTATTTCATGTTTTTATTCCAGCAGCTTCCATATTTGTAGTTCATGTTCATATCAAAACAAATGTGTTAATTTAGTGTTTGGATGATTTCCAGATGAAATGCACAGTGTTTTTGTCAAACAAAATCTGTAAAATCATCAACCGTTGAAACCAGTCTCTTTCGTTGACCCGCAGCTTCAGGGTTTTGTTGGACAGACTTCTGCGTGTGGCCTTGTGTCAGTGAGATGCCCGGTGTGGAGCGGGACTGGATGTCCTCCTGTGCCTAAGGACGCACAGGTGATAAACTGCAATGTTCACTGAGTCCAACAATCCAAACAAATGATTACCACATGGGAAAAATATACAGTCATGTCATAAGATCTCGAGTTGTCACTGCATTGCTAATTTCTTAATTTCAAAATAAATCTTGACCGTAGTATTATTAACAGGTCAAAAAAGCAGTTTTAATCCTACATAATGTAACTTGCTGCGCTGTAATAAAATATATAAATATGAAAATAAACCTCAAATCTCACAATGTTATAAATGTAAAGAGGTAACTTAAAATGTTGTATTTTGCATTTAAATTCTTATAAACTTTTCAAACAACCAAAAGCAAACTAAATTTAGACTGCAACGAGTTAATCAATGAATTGCAAATAATCAATTATAATTTAACTAATTTAATAATAAAATTATCATAATCTGGACTACGTACAGACTCGAATCCATTCTATTAACAAAATAATCGTTAGTTGCAGCCCCTAACTAGGTAAATTGATACAATCACACATTTTTGATCATAAGTGTGATTTGTTTGCATTTTACCCTCGTCCGAATCCGCTTGATGTGCCTCAGTCTGGCCAGCCACTTGGAGGCATAAGCATCAGAGGGGTTTGCTCTGTACTGATGAACCAAAGACGCCATCTGAGGAAACACAAACAAGAGAGAACTGTTAAAACTGTTAACCTACAACAAAATCACTAAATAGACTCACGTTTGCATGTAGAGCCATCTGTCTCACTAGGAGGGGGAGGTTGCGATCTGATACTATTTTTGCAACTGTTGTGTCCACTAAACCTTCCAAGTCTGAAATAACAAAGGAAAACATGTTGCTAAAGTACATGCAGTATACAATGTACAATTCAGTGACGATGACTTTACCTTTGCGGCACTGGAGTGTCACAAGATTACATTCATAATCGAGAGGTTTTATTATTACCTCCACAAAGTTAAACTGACCCTGAAAAAGCAGAGAGAGAAATGTTTCAAGATAGGAAAACATCTAGCGGTATGTACATTTACAAGGGTGTTTTGCAAACCTTTATTGTGCCCAGTTTGTATTCTTCTCCTGAGTCATTGTAAACGACCATCACAAAATCATTGCCAATGTGTCGCTTTTTGTTGCAGCAGCCTTTGTCACTCTCTCGGTTGGGCATCAGTGTGGCAATGTGGAAGATGGCTGCAACAGGAGTACAAAGAGAGTTTGTTAACTGAAGTGACTAAGCACAGTTTTAGCCAGATAAAGTACATCTTGAAATGTTAACTCTACATTTTAATGGAAATAGTGCAAATCTTTTAAATATGTCGGAATACCAACAGTACATAAAGTCACAGATTCATTTCATTCATTTTCACAATTAGGGTAAGATTAGGGTAAGGTTTAGGAACATATCATTTAGTTAAGGTTAGGGTTAGAGTATTAAAACACAAACCGATCAACTTTGTTTTAAAAAAAAAGTTTCATATCTCCGGGCAAAGATGGGTATTGTCTGTTGAATCCAAAATATCTAACTTTAAATATGGAAAATGCAATCAAATGTACCTTGCATAATGTCATCATGCCAACAGTAGGTGAACTCCCCATCATCTCCGTACTGGTCGAGTCCACCCAAAAAGATCTGGTCTGGGTCGCAGTCCTTCAGATGGATTAATTTGCCAAGGCCGGTGAGGAAGGCAGCATAACGGTTAGAGCCATATTCATTGGACAAAATGGCCACCTCATTGTTTACCTGAGAATATAAGCTGAAGTTTAAAAGGCAAACTCCCAGAAACTACAATGGCTCCTCAAGTATGTCCTTTACCTGACCAGCACCTACAAATACCACTCCAATCTTATGGGTGTCATAAGGAGGCATTTGGTCCAGTACCTTCACAGCACGATCAATCACCTGTAACAGACAATTAACATGATAATTAAAACAATCAAACAAAATCAGCTGTATGTGGAATGTTGCCCAACCTGAGTTTTGGGAAGCAGTAGGGGCTTGTTGGCTTCATTCCCAAAGAAAGGAGAGTGATAAAGCTGAAGAAAAACAAAACTGGAGCAAAGAAGAAGAAATTATTTCATTTACTCATCTACAAGCTGTCTGTTATTGCTCCTTTTGACTAAGTGAGCATTGCTATTAAAGTCTTTATGTATTCAATACCGTGGATTGGAATGAACTCAGGTTACGTACTGAATGAAGAAAGATACACTATGAAAAAATCTATTTTCATAGTCCCTTTCTTTGTGTTTCAAAAGGAAAGGAAGAATGTAATGAATTAATATCAAACGAAGAAGTCAGTTTAGTATGTTTTGTTTCCTCTAATGCATGGCGTTACCTTGGGCTGAGGCCGGACATCTTCTCAGAGTTGCTGGATCCAGATCGGCTCTGATACATGTCCCTGTCGATACGCCTCTCTCTGCGGGAGGAGGGGGCAGACACAGAGATGGTGTGGCCCCTTGGCCGATGGCCTCCTCCTGGAGAGATTGGCCCCGGAGACACTGCTGCTGTGGGGAACTCTAGCCTCATCTTGGACCCAACACTTTGGGACGATACTACAGTCGGACTGTCGGAGGTCTGTACAGGTTCGTTAACGGCCTCTGCTTTGTCCTTGTCCAAATGTAGCGGGGGTTTCCCATCAGAAGGCGCCCTTGGACGGGTTGCATCTCTGGCATCAGACTCAAGAGCAGCTTTAGAAAAAGCCTCAGGCAGTGTCTGGAGCTCTGGGGAGGAGCTGGACTTGTTCAGGCCGTGGCCCTGGGACTGACTGTGCGTCTGGAAGGGGAGCTCTGGCCCCTGTCCTGGAGTGGACGGTCCCACAGCCGGCTGGTCTATGGGGATTGCTCCCTCACTGACCTCCTCCAGAGTGGACCTCTCATCATCTTGACTGGAGGTAGAAGATGACTAGAACAGAAAGGAGTAGAGTTATATTTTCACATAAAAGTAAACTTGTTTATTTCTCACTTACCCTGCTGAGTGTCCCATGGTTCTTTGTTAACTTCTCTGCAGACATGAAGATGGGGTCAGAGGGCATGGGCTCAAACTCCTCACTCTCGAGCCAGTCAGGGGCAGGTGCAGTGACCCCTGAAGCCTCCTCCAGCACCACCACAGAATCTGTAACCACACAAACAATGTTATCCTCCTTTACAAATAGAACACGACACACACCATCAGAATTGATTGAAAATGCACTTTTATTCTCATCTCAGCACTCACTTACAATCTATAAAGCTGTACATAATCCAGTGGTAAAATCATGACAACAGAAAATAAAATTACATGCGTTATTGATTTAAACACTCAAAAATAGGCCTGATCAAGCTCCTACAGAGAGAAAGAAGCATTTAAGCACAGAATGGAGAGACAGGCAGATCAATACACTGTGTGGCTAATTGATTTCAATAATGTACAGACCAGTATTTCAAAACCTGAGTTTCAAAAACACCCCACATCTTCATCAAACACTTGCCTTCAAAAAACAGCTTTGACTAATACGTACAATTAGCAATTAGCTTAATAAAGTCTGGGCTTTTCTGTTGATAATATTAGTGTGAGGTTAGGCATCTAACACTAAAAGTATTTTACTAAGACAAAAGTTAAAGTTCACGAGACAAAAAAAAAAAAAAGAGATTAAAACAAATCCAACACAATCCAAACAATTTAAGGACTGGCCCAACAAACTGCAAGACAATGTTTAGCATCACTTTTCACAGCCCCTTCCCACATGAACAGAAACCCCTTACCGGCACATTGCTAATTTTTTATTATGTATTTTTATTTACATTCTGTTCATTCACTACTTTATTTCTACTTTATAAAAACTTGAGAACTACATGCATTGAATTGATCATTAAAACATGGTTCAGAGACATGTCTGTCACTTTGCCTGCACAAAGAAAAGTCCATTCAGGGACAACATAAAAAAATGTATCAATGTGGGGTAGCGTTACTTTTAGAAGTAAAAAACGAATTAAGTTACCTCGTTACTGCCCTGGAAAACTAACGTGTTACATTACTGCTCTACTTTGTTTTTTTTATAAAAGTAGCACGCTAGAATACTCTTGCGTTACCAATAATTAACAATATTGTATAACCTAGGTAAGTTTAATTGTAGAGAACATTTCATACACAAGGCAATTCAAAGTGCTTCACACATTGTTTGCCAAACCTATCTCGTTTGCCGATAATCCCTTTGCGATGCTGAACACTATAGGGGTCACCTATGTCCCAAAAAGACCCTGAAAGACGGTACATTTTCACAATTCAAGACACTCAAAGCAAAGCAAAATGTTTGATGGATTGGGAATGTTACCTATCCCCCATGGACCAGCAACACCGTCTTCACCAGACCCGGTTTCCTCTCTTAGGTCAGGATAATAGAGAACAGGATGGAAAGTTTCTCAGGACTAAGTCCTTAATGACTATATTTTACATCTAAACAGACTTAATGCTTACTACAACTAAATCATGTTTTAGATTTGTTTGCCATAAGAACTGTGTTTGAAATATGTTCATGACATATTTAATGTACTTCATTAAACTACTCATTACCTGCTAATGATGTGTGGTCATCACAAAAGTATTTTGTTATGGTCATTTTGCTGGTTTAAATTAAATTTGTCCAAATTAGGAATAAGTATGTCTAAGAGTTAAAGTCACTCCAAATCTAGGCCACACCTCCGAGGTCAGACGAGCCTGTGCTCGCTCTCTTCCCTTCGGCTTGATTTGAACCTCTGCCAGGACACACCGGGTCATGGACCCCGGGGGCCACTCCCCCACCAGCGAGAGGGTGCCATTTTCTCCAAAACTCTGCTTTCAGCACTGGCTGAAGCGAACATCTTCATTAAAGGTGCCATAACATGCTTTTTTTCACGTTTCGTAGTCTATCCTAAGTGTATAATTGATAATAATAAGGGTTGTGCAACACCCTTAACATAATAGTTAAGAAATATCACCCAGACCTTGGACCCCTCACCAACCCGGAAATGCAAACGGCTTGGTTTGATATTCGCCCCCACCCTTGCGAAGAGCGATCTGGCTCCCCCGCCCAACCCGTGACGTAGTCTCAGAGCGCGTGTGTGCCCCGCCCACCCGTGACGTAGTGTGTGCCCCACAGCTTTGGGCCTCTTTGAGCCGTGTTTCGTCGTAAATCGAAGCAGAAAAACTCCGGAATGGGCTTGTAGGGAGACAGCAGCGCGAAGCCGGGGGGAAGGGGGCGGGAGGTGGGAGGCGGGAGGGGGGTGGAGAGGGGGGATGGTGACGCGTGCTTGCCCTTATGACGCGGTCTTGCCCCATCCCCCGTCAGTTTGGAGATTCGAGGAAAGGAGATGTAATATAGCTAAAAACTGCGGGAATCAATCAAAAAAACACTCTGGGTACATATATGAAGCACAAATAGCAATGTAAGAAGGTTAAATGTTCTGAAAAGTCAATTTTGCATGTTATGGGACCTTTAAAGAGTGCACAAGTCAACGGACCTTCGACTCATCAAACTCTTCAAACGCTAAATCCTGCACAAGGATCAACACCACAGACAGCTCTAAGGACCCAAAGAGCTCTTAGGAGGCCTTGCTCCACATCTGAGCCTTTCCTTGGACACGAGACCTGAGAGTGGCTGATACTTGCAGAGTGGCATTAAAGTCGAGGTTCCCTTGGATTATTCTACTAGAACTAATCAAAACTTAATTCTTAATACCAGCATTTCTTTTAACCAAGTCGAGCCCAGGCATAGCCTGTGTAACCAAATGTGTAATTAATTGCCTTTATATTATTATTACACAAAATCATTCTGGTTTATAGAGCCTTATTTTTTAACTGATCTTTTTAGAATTATAATTGTCAGTCAATTAATCGTGTACTCCCTTTCAGAAAATGAGACTGAGTAGGTATTAATATTTTGCTGAACAAATTTCAGGTGGTGCCCTTTTTAAAAATAAATATGAACATTAGCTACCTAAAATCCTACACATGTTGTCCACAATGTGATGGCTAGTCCCAGTGAACATACATAACATTTTGGTGTAAATGTGTGAGGAGGAAACAAGTAAAAATACCCTACAACACCATAACATAATCATTAAAATATCAAATAAACAAATAAAGGCATTTCACTGAGCTTTATTTATCTTTTATGTTGCCAGATTACCACACAATGCCATATAATAGGCACGTGTAGGCCTGTGCTCAAACAATGAAAAACATTGCTAAAACAAAATTAGTGGATTTGCAAGAGCAGCGAAGAACAACAACAGAAAGCGATTATTTTAGCACTGTAGTTCTAACTCACCGCATCGCTGTTACCCTACATTTACTCCTCAACTACAAAAATAGTGGTCATGTTTGTTTTTACTGACAGAGGATCAACAGCGGACCTCCCGATTCAAAAACCCTCTCATATACTTGATGATTTCACATGACTCGATCTCGAACTGTCGATTAATTGCCCAGTCCTACATACAGGTCCCTGCTCACCCGTGTTGGAGCGCTGGATGAGGTTGGCCTTCCCCGAGGTGCTGCTGAGTGCTTGGGGCTCGGACACCGGAGGTGGGTCGGTGGTGCTGGCCGGGGCACTAGTTGTTTGCGCAGGAGGCTCCTTAATGCCCTCCATGGCCATAAGCACGGTGGACAGCTCCTGCAGAGGCATGTTCCCCAGCTCTGAGGAGAACGGACTGGGAGGGTTCTCCAAACACATCAGCCAGCTCGTGTTTCCTGCAAAAAAAAAAAAAAAGCGCTTACTTGTTAACCTTAAAATAGCCCCATTTGTATTTGAAGACAACTTTTATAAAACTAGCAAAACATACAGATTTGTGAATATTGTATTTGTGAATGCTTGCATACCAGATGGACGCCGGATGAAGATCTCAGCCCAGCCCTGTGTGAGCATGGGCACAAACTCTGCCAGACTGGGGTGGTTTTTGAGTGGAGGAGGAGCAGTCGATGAAGTGGAGGACTGAGGTCCCAGACCCTCCAGAGCTGGTCCCGTGAAGGGTGACAGAGATGCAGCTAACTCCCCCTCAGAGGGAGAGACCAGCGGGCTGAGACTTTGAGCCGGACCAGCCCGAAGAGCATGACCTCCTGTAACAAAGGAACAATGAGCAGCCAAAAAGTGCTTCACTGAGTTTACAACTTTACGCATTCTCTTTTTGTGTGATGTAAAATGTTATTCTCTTTTATTGTTTATCTGCTTTAGTAGGTAAATGAAAAGGAGTACATTTTGGGCTAAGAGGCTCATTTTAAATTAATATACATTATATCAGGATTGCTGTCGTTTTTGTAAACTTGTGCTACACCAAATTAGAGTCTGGTGCAGTTTGGGGCCCGCAATTCCCAAGTCAAAATTGACTGTTACAATGACCTCGCTGTCTCCGTTTTATCGCGTGAACCTGCACTGTATTGGTCAAATACACACCGCAGTACACTGTATTTGGTGTGACAGGCAGGCAGTTCAAACTACAAGCAAACCTGCCCCGCATTGAGTGAAAACAAGGCATTACAGGCTACATTGACTAACGCATCACTATCAACAAAGTGCCAAGGTAAAGCAAAGCGTAGTCTACCATAAAACAATTTATTCGATTAATAAGTGGTAAATATCTTTAAAAACCTCTTTAGAAACATATCTGAGTTAGTGAAAGAAAATGCAGGACAGAAGTCAGTCAGATGTAAGGAATTTTCCAACATGATAACCTAATTAAATATTGACACAAAAAAAAAAATTATGCAATCAAAAACAAGGTCAAGAATGTTTCCTGAAAACAACCAGCGTTTAAGTCCTGAAAAATAAAAGTTGAAATTTTCTGGGCCATTACCTTGAAGCTAAGACTTATCTGTGAGACTATTGAATCTCATTACCTGAAATGGAACGGCCCCGAATGCGCCTGTTCTGCTGCTGGCTCGACTGGGACTCAAGCTTGGCTGGAGCCTCTTTGGTCATTCTGGTGTGCAGCGAAGGGTCCGACCTGAGAAACAAAGGTGGTCAGAAAATAGATAAAATATAGGTACAATCACAGACCACATAATCAGATACAAATGTTCAAATGCCTCGTCAAAGATATTTTTTTACTGTTTGCAAGCCTCAAAAAGGTGTTAACTATTATATAAAAGGAGAAGTGAACTATTTTCGAAATTCTTTTCAAAAGCAAACATTTTTCAATACAAAATACATTATTTTCTTGAATTTGAAATAAATATGTACAATGCAATTTCCCCATTGTGGTCCTCACCTGGTCATCTCCCCTCCTCCGCCCAGGTGATCGCTAACATCCAACCCAAGAAGAGCTTGAGTCCGGACCCCGCCGCTGGTCGTTATGGTAACAAGTTTGTTGCCAACAAGCCAGGTCATGCTGCGACCACCAGCAAGAAGAAACTCTGCAATAGGAGACCTAAAAACACATTACACTAACTAGAAAATCTGAGCAATTTCTCCTGGTAGATGTAGAAAGTAAACCTAAATAACTAAAAGGGATATATTTTTAAACATCAAGAATTTGAATACAAAACTACAGCAGAGGTTATCTCTTCACTGTGCCAGTCAAACATTGCCAGCTTAGCTCTCGTTATCTTAGCCTACATCATCAGTTTCATTACTCCCTCCAACAGAAGCATGGTTAGACTGAACTGGACTAGAATGCACAATTGCAATGTTAGGGTTCATGTCTTTGGTGGTAAATAAACCTCTCCAGCATTACACCAACCTCATGTTTCTTTTTTCAACTCTTGGGCTACTTCAATTGATTGTATAACAAAAGGTTTTAGAAACCATTGATTGATGCATGAACCTCTTCATACACAACTCCATATCTAAGGTTTTTTTATAGTCTTGATTTGATTAAAAACCTTCCATGTATAACATAGATTGTCAATTAATATAGATTCAATATGTAGAGCAAATGTTTACCTTAAAATATCCAACAATATCCAATAATATGACTAACGACCATACCAAAAAACTGAAGCAACAAGATGAAAACTAGTAATAGTTTAGACCTGGTGGTACTTAGCATAAATCTGCAAGTGAATTAGAAATTTGACCAACGGATTATCCTCATCAATAAAAGGTCCCATCTCTACAAAATAAAAAACTGGGACAAAATATGAAGTGTTCTCTGTCAGACGTTTTGTAACTTAAAGGCGCAATGGACGATTTTTCGGCGATTTGAGAACGCAGGCGGAAGTGCGCATGCGCACTCCCCCGTGCGGACTGATACAACACACACGTGCGTTTGTTTATTAGCGCAACGGAGCGCATCGCATCTCTCGTCTCCCATAGATTTCTGTCTACTTCTGCGTCAGCTCGAACTGTCTTTCTCCGTCTTCATTTTGCCCCGTACACTGAGGGAACTATATTATGATAGATCCATGCGCTTAGGCACGCGGAAACGTGGGGACGAGCCTGACGCGGCTGCAGGTGAGCGGTAGGTGCGTTTTATGATTGATACGTGGCAGGACTAATGATTTATCCACGCAACGAGGAAATATGATAAAAAAATTGCTGAAAAAAATCGTCCATTCTACCTTTAACTGTTTGACATCCATGCCAAATGTTAAATGTTGTAAGATCATTCTACATGTGTGAACAATCTTGTGGCAAGTTGATCTAGCGAGTAGCTTAATATTGACATTGTAGTATTGTGACAACACTAGTGGTCATAAAGTTACCTCTTGGGTAAAGCAGAGAAGTTGGAGAAGACGTAGCGGGCCATCATGTCGAGGCACGTTTCCGTGAGCTCCAGGTGGACAGTCTTCAGTCCCTCATCTGCCTGAGTCACAGAGTTCTCATCAGCTGAACCCAGGCTGCAGGTGGTGGTGGACGTATGCATCCTATACAGATACAGAGATAGGTTCAACAACCTAACACCACAGAGGACACCATGCACTGACAATGTACACTGACAAAGTACTGCAAATTTACAGACCCACAACACATGCAAATTGTCAGCAAAAACTTTCAAGATTTCATTACTCAACAAGACGCATGCAACACCTTGTATGGGAGGAAATATGTACTGCACGTATGCATGTCAAATCAACATACTTGAACTAGTTCAAAGTGGCCTCAGGAGCGTGAATTATTAAACTTTTAATAATGTCAATGATATTTTGGCAACAACAACAATCTTGGGCCAATAGATGCTCTGAAGCCTCCTAAGTGCACTCAACCTCTCCGTATCTACAACCACCACTAATGTGCTTCACAGGCAAATCAAATGAAAGTCAACTTTACTATAGACGTTAACATCCATATCAAAAGGTAAGGGGTAAATACAGTGGTCTTTCTGTTAGAGATTAAAAAAATAAATAAATAGCAGCTCACAAAATGAATCATTTAAAAGACTCAACCGATTGAGATCAAGAGTTGTGTCATCTATGGGGAGGATATTAGAGAAAGGTGATATAGTACAGGCGGCAGTAGCTCAGTGGTAGAGTGCTCGTCTTCTGATCCAAAGGTCGGCGGTTCGACTCCCCGCTCGGTCAGAGCAGCAGGTTGCCTCATGTGAATACTGCCGTAGTGTCCTTGGGCAAGACACTTAACCCAACTTGCCACCCAGTGTCTGCGTATATCTGGGGCGTGAATGTGACTGGTTCCTTGATATAAAGCGCTTTGAGTACCTTGACGGTAGAAAAGCGCTATATAAATGTGACTATTTACAAACAATAAAATAATTAATATCAAATCAAAGCAAGCTGCATAAACAAAATTAACTGTTTAAACTTTCATCTCTGCCCTTAATCAAATCATTTCTATCTAGTACTAGATTCAGTTGAATGTTTTTGTAATTAAATCAAGCTTTCAAAATACAAATGCGAATTTGAACTTTTTGCACTCAGCCTCCATTGTACATTTGTTTTATTAGCTAATAATTGGTCATTTAAACTTGCTCTTATATTACCAATTATTTGCCGGACCAGCCAGTTTGAACATAATGACTGACTGGTCAAGCAAACCAATTATAGTAACGTGTCGGTGTAATCCCTCATTCGTCCAGGCGTGTTCCATTGTAGAAAAAGCTTCAGTTGTAGTCATCTGGACTCCAGATGACTACAACTGAAGCTGCCCAGTTGTAGTCATCTGGAGTCCAGACGACTACAACTGAAGCTTTTTCTACAATTATAGTAACAGGTTTTTAAAGCTAAGCAGGAAAGATAAATGGACCACTCAGAGCAGGTTCCAGTATGTGACTTGACATAAAAGGTAGGGTATGTACCGGTAACCTGAACTTTTATATTTAAAAAAAGAAAAACTACAATCACAAACGCAACTTGCATTGCCGGTGCCTTAAATTTGTATGTGTCCATTATATACAAGTTTTTGTCCTCCTCAGTTTATGGACAGGCCATGTCTCATGTTCAGCTCAGAATCTCCAGAATTCCAGGCTGAATGAGCTGCAAAAGTTTCAGTAGCAATGATTCATGATAGGTCCAGGTGCTGACCGTTCAGCTCAGATGCAGGGGTTAGACTGGATTTTGAATCTGGCCACACAAATGTGAGGCTCTTCTTTATTTCCGATTGGATAATTGCCTGGAGAACCGAAAGACCAAATAACATGTGATATAACATGAACAACTTGGACAAAATGTCCAATGTTTTGGTAATTAAGAATAAATCAATAAATTATAATTGATATCAATAAAAGCTATATTTGATTTGAACACCTTATCTGGGCACACAGATGGGTCATGTTTATGAATTCTGAAATAAAGTCTACATACCGTACCTTTAAATGTAACACATTACAGACATTTAAAACAATATGTATACTTACCATTACACATATTTACTTACTGATACTAAAAACTAAAAAGATGACTATGAACACAGTCAGGAAGGTTTGATGATGTTCAAATTATATTTTAACCAACTAAAAAGCATTAAATTTATAATAATTAAATAAATTTTGAGTTGGGCCAATTTATGTCCACACCTGACCATGGTCATGTTATCTACAGGAGACAGGTTTACATGTTATGTCCCTTTGCAAATAGCAAGTTAGCATTTCAGCTCAAACAACTCTGCAGCTGTTTGCAATTGGATTATTGTTCCAATTTTTTGGAGGTATTGTTAAAACGAATGTGGCCCCGATTGCCAGGGTAGGCAACTGCAGTGTTGCGGAATTCATTAGTCACTGAACTGCCAAGAAGCCAAGCAAAGAGACAAGCAATAGAATATGAAGAAAGATTTGTTTGTGCAGTTATCTAGGGATTCAACAATATGAAAAAGATATTCAAATTTCCCATTCACCCTGGAAATTTCCTAATCCCACACTATGAGATTGCCATGGTCATAGCAGGTGAAATGGAGCAACACAAAAAGCAAGATAGTTGTGGCATAATCGCACTGGTTTGAATCAAACACAAACATTTCCAAGATGTTGAACTTAATGGCTCCATAAATCCCAAAAATGTGTTAGTCAAAAAACTAAAACAAGACAAATTAAAACAAAATAAGTCAAAAACATTACAGTGATGTCCATTAAAGCCACATGCAAAGCCAAACTTTTTTTTTTGACGGCAGCCCAAAAAATAAATGAAATTGTTGAGACAAATCTTCCTCCAGCATGCACCAAAAGAGGCCCCTTGGCAACAACAAACCATCAAAAACCCCACAGCCCGGCAAGACATTGACCCTAACCCATCACCCGTCCCATGTAGGAAGTAAGGAGTGTTTGATTTGCATTTGTTTTGTTTGTTTAGTTCATGATTTTGTTTTTTGTTTTACCCATAAAACCTTGGTCTAACCTGCGGACCGCGTGATCGGAGACGCTGATGCTGCGGGACCGGAAAGCATCCATGGCGGACTTGTCCCTCAGTTCTTTAACAGGAGACTGGCTATTGGCAACAGCCACTGCTGCTGCCTTGGCCACTTTAGCTGCCCGCAGACTGGAGAGTGTGGTTATGGAGGGGCAGGTGGTAGTGGGCATCGTAAGGGGGGGTATTTTTAGGTTTTAGGATTTGGGCATTTAGGGACAATGTGGTGTATAAACCAGGAGTCAGAACCCGTTAGCATAAGCATGGGTAAGACAGGGGTCATATAGGGGTCAGGCAGGTTTCACAGAGGAGGCAAATGGGGAAGCAATGGAGGACAGGATTCCAGGATGACACAACGACCACCCCGTCCCCAAAACCACAAGGCAGCATCCCAAGTGCAGGAGGCAGGGCAGGGATCAAATAAGTAGTCGAAAGGAAAAAAAAAACACAAGGTGAAAATTAACAGCTGTGACCACAATGAGTCAAAATCACAGGAGTGGAGAAAGATTAAATCAAGAACAAGCTAGAGCAGAGGGTACAAATATCCCAAAAAGAAAATACACACGAGTAATTCAGGAGCACAACAAAATATCAATCTCTTTTGACAGAGCAGGTACATAGAGAAGCAGAGGAATTGTACAGGAGAAGTCAAAGAGTCGAGATGTAACTCAGCACTGGCCTGGATGATGTTAAGACACAAGGATGATGACAAACTGAAAAGAAAATGGTTAAACTTTTGGGTTGAAGAACCACATGCATTTATTAAAATACTGTTAAACAAGATCTACTTATTGTATTTGGAGTATAACTTTGAATTTGTCAGTATACAATGCAGAAAAACCTACTTGCACAGTTCTCCAACCCAAACTATAGCAACAACACACATAACAATGGGGTTCAACAAAAAAATTTGAGGAAGTTGGTAATGATGAACACCCGCGACCCCGAAAGGGAACAAGCGGTAGAAAATGGATGGATGGATGGATGGTAATGATGAAGCAAAGGCTGAAAGGGGTTTTGCTAACGGGCTAAAATAAATGTGTGTATGGGAGACACAAATGATTATGTTTATTTTTTAATCGAGGAGCGATTATATTGATAATATTGAGAACATTTTGGAGGATATTTGAGGACATGCAAAATGTGAATATCGCGTTATCGATTTTTTTATAGTAAAAATACTGAAACTTCTTAATGGTATTAAATATTTTTTCTACACTTTATTATACACGTTATTTCACATTTGTCTGATAATTAAGCCTCAACTTATACATTTAAAGACAAGCTTTAATACATTTCTGTTCAACTAGCATACTGTAATCGACATTTGTGCACATTTGCAAAGTACGTACATTAGACATTTGTGAAGGTTTTAATAAACTCATGCAAAATGCAGAGGATTTAAATGTGTTTTTTTTTACTTTCACCAGTTTTTCAAATGAATCTATAAATATAAAGTCAATACGTAAATACAAAATCCAACATAAGGTGATGGTTTCAAGTGCATGTGATTCATGTTACAATAACAAATGATAAAAACATGAATTAAAAAAACGATGTATTCACCATGGCAACCTAAGGAGTAGTTTCAGCAGCAGGAGACTAAGGCCCAACATTTAAACCATTGACCATAAGGTCACAAAGTAATGCGTTTACTTTACCTCTTTGGCCTTTCGTTGAGGCTTGTGCTCCGTGCTCGAAATGAGCTTTGCTCATGACTATCGTCAAATGGCAGAAGTGCATTGGATCGCAGCCCCTAAAGACATACAGATACAATTTTATACACATACAATCAACCAAATTAATTAAAATATATTTTGTCTCAAAGACTTAATCATAAATAGAACTGAACAGCAGGAAATGAAGGAAAGAAACCGTTAAGCACCAACTTTCAACTGTCTGATTACATAAAAATGTATTCAAATATAAATTATGCATTTTTTTTTCCCGACAGATAATTTGAGCCTTGACGTATTGTTCCAAATGCCACAAACTTGTGTAACAGACTATAAAAGACAACTGTTAGGTCAGAATAGTTCAGATTCATTGTTGAGTTGTACCTTTGTGATGTACTGCACAAAGTCCTTGCGGAAAGGAAGTCTGCAGCGAATGAACCACATGGCAATCACGTGGTGGGCAAGAGACACTATATACTGGTTAAACCTGAACACAAGAGTTAAAAGTATGTATTGGCACAGACAGTGGATTTGCATGGGTGGACAACGGGCACTCACTTGGATGGGTTTGTGTAAGGCAGCGAGATGGCAAACACACTAACGTACTGCTCAGCTACAAAGTTTGCATAAAGATGGGGAAGGCGAACCAAAGCTGAAAGATAGAAAGCATTCAAATGAATACAGTCAAGCCAAAAGGTCTTTAAACATAACTAATAATAATAATAATAACTTTTATTTATATAGCGCTTTTCAGTGACCCAAAGACGCTGAACATAATAAAAAAAGGGGGGGTATTTACAGACAGGGGGGTCAACACGTACAATACACATTAATATACAGATAAAATGAACAAGACAGAAGAAGTAGAGAGAAAAAGATGGGGATGTAACAGGGGGTAGAAGAGTAGGCAATGGGGTAGAGGAGGCTAGGGGTAGGGGAGGTCATAGGCTTGGGTGAAGAGGTATGTTTTTAGGCGGGATTTGAATGTTGTGAGTGAGGGAGAGTGGCGGACAGGTTGGGGGAGGGAGTTCCAGAGTCGGGGTGCTGTTCGGGAGAATGCTCTGTCGCCAAAAGTTTTGAGTCGGGATGTTGGTGCAGTCAGGGTGAGAGAGGAGGAGGATCGGAGAGCTCGGGAGGGGCGGTGGGGGAGGAGGAGGTCAGACAGGTAGGGGGGGCAAGGCAACTAAATTATAGTGAATGATGAAGAAAACGCCTTGTATTTCAAGTGGCAAAAACAAGGTGAATAGAGTAACTAAATACAGTAGTTACAGGTTTTACTTCTTGTAAGAGTATTAAAAGGGGCACTATGTAAGGTTTTAGGAGGTTTCAAAATCTTCATGTCTAAAATGTAATACATTAATGTATTCACGCAAAGACCCTAAACGCAAACTTACAAATGCACCTTTACAGATCTGTCGACAGAATTATTGTACATTTTAACCAGTAATAGGTGAATTATATATGTCAATCAACAAGTTACAACAAAAGGTTTTTGTGTATGTTTTAAGTTTTTACACTTTTATGTATCAATCTCCAATTTGTTAGATGATGTGGATATTAGAATATTGTCACAACCCTGGACTCGTGTCTAAGATGTATTTAAAGCTGTGAAGGGTATGAATACGTTTGGGTTGAACTATACAGGTGCATAAAAAGTGATAAATGGCCTTGTAAATTCATAATAGTGGTGAAGAAAAGGATGGACTAACTGGAGAGGAACTCGAGCATCGGTGATGCCATGGCGACAGTGGCAGAGATGTGGGTGAGCTTAACGATCAGAGCTGAGAGCAGTTTTATCATAATGTCAGGCATCTCCACAGTGCACATGGTCAGGGCCACCACACACTGTTTGGCACAGCGGTAAATGAGGCCAGTCTCCAGGCATTGAACCAGCTCCCTCTGACAAGCAAAGCACAAACAGTTTTAACCAATTACAGTATTAGATCTTCTAATTCACTAAAGACGCTAGAGTAAGTAACTGCACCAAATTTCCCACACTAAATAAACTGTAAGCCTCCCTGTTTGATTATGACCTTGTATTATGTTATCTGTATGTTGGTATGTCATTTAAATGTAAGTGATGTTTGATGAGTGTGTCTTTTTCTGTAAAATGTAATTCCCTTGTGAAACTGTACAACTGTGAAGACAGATTTCCCTGCAGGGACAAAGTAACTAAATCTCATTTTGGCATTCACTTTTTCACTTTTAACGGATGAGTAAAGTTAGTAAGACTGCAGCACTGTAGTTACTTTATTTACAGCCTTTCAAAATGTAAAATAAATATGGCTAATTATGGGAGATTATGTGTGTGTGCGCCTCATCTTCACATGTTCAGAAGAAACAGACAAAATCGTATAATTCTATAAATCTGAAGTCTCTTGTGATAATTCAATCTAATAAGTAGTACCTGTCTGGACTGTTCCAGATAGTTGTGATAGGACGTAATGGCAGTGAGGACAGGTACCACCGCCAGTTGCACATCCGTACGAGAAAATCCTTCTGGAGTTTTCTTCAACCGTTCAGAGATCAAGCGATCTGTCACCTACAAGACAAGTGTGAGTGCGGCAATAACAGTGTCAGTGATCGCATAGTTTAAAATCATTTTAATACCATGCTGCAAAGGTGAGAACAGAGTTGGTCTAAACTGCATGTGGAAGTGAGCAAGAGAACTTTGTACTGCAGAGTCCACGGCAACTTGTCAAGGACCAGTTTCAACACCTTCCAATCAGTCTCCTACAAGAAATACCAAAGAAAATGTCAAAAAGTCAAAAGGACATTGAAGCATTCAGTCACAGAGGATCTTCTAATAGGTGTACCATCTTGAGGCACTGTAGGAGCACACCAAAGGCGGGTGCATAGGGCAGATACGCTGTGCGGACTGAAGCTGCAGCTGGAGCAGGAGCAAGAGGAGCAAGAGGAGCAGGGCTGCCAGCAGGTGGCGATGTTGATCCTGTTGGCTTCTTTTCAGTGACACGTTTCTCTGACTCTCTGAAACAAACATCTGGTCACTTGCGCTAGTTGGTAATGGCAGCACTTTTAAATAGTTAATTAAGGACATGGTATATACACTGCATCACAGTAGCAATACGGGCTGAATCTTATCACTCCATCTTTATTTGGCACCCCGATGCGATGAAGAGAGTCAGCACGCATCATCAAGAAGAAGTCAAAAACCTGCGGGGCAGAAAATTAAAACGAAAAAGGTGAATAGTGGTTAAGCAAAGTGAGTCTCAAATTAAGCGTAGACTGTTGTTAAGGACGTACCTGAAGGCGAATACTGGACGCGATGGAGGAGCAGTACTTGTTCTTATAGTGAAGCTGCAGATGACTGATCAGCAGCTCATACACACGACTGGCATGACTCGCAGGCAAACTGTAAAGCTTACTCTGCACAAAGAAAAGCAACGCTCATCACCAACACATTGCAACCAGATCAAATGATGTTGAAATCATGTCCTCTATGTAAAGTATTGCTTTACCTGTAGGATTTCCAGGAGACCAAGGATAGCGGTTCTGACGTCCTCCATTGGCGATTCAGCAGAGGGATCTCTTTCAGAAAGCTCCAGGGGTCCTGAGCACACCAGGGAGCGACTGGCCACCTAAAAGAAACGTTGTACACTAATCAAGCCCATTATATAACCACCAGTCAACAGATCCAAAATGTCATCTAAATAACGCTGGTAATGTCCAGTTAAGCTGTATAAGATCAGAACCTTTGCCTACTGCAGACCTCAATCCTTACACTTGTGACTGGCCCAGTTTTGCTTATTTCATTGCATCAACCTTGGAGCCAAAATGATCTGCTGCTGTCTAATAACACCCCAATACTTACATGTTCTTTGCTTTAGTGTCTTTTAAGTCTTTTTGTACCAGAACGTCAGTAGTCACAACGTCATGGCCGATTGTGCTTGAACACTTCTCCTTACCCGCTCTATGATATCCAACAGACTGGTGAAGTGATGAGTGTTACAGCCCTCGGCCAGATCCACCAGCAGCTGAGTGGCCTGTTTCCTCACACCCAGGTCCCGGTCCTCCGCTATAGCACTGAGCTGGGGAATCACTACCATTTCAATTAACTCATCCTGGAACAGACAGAAAAAAATATCATTGCATGTAATTGTCTGTACCCCAATTGGATTACCAATATTTGACCTCATAGAGCTGTCGGTTGGTACTCAAAACAAAGGAGAGGATGTGCAGAACTTTAATCCTTATTACACTGCGTGTCTCGTTCCTGTGACATAAGAGCAGAGCAGACAAAACAATTTTTTTCAATAGACCAATACAACAGATTAAAAAGAAAAATAGAGCTTGTTATACAATTATTGTCAAGGGTGAGAATGTATTGACTCCTATTATATAGTAGATGATTATTTTAATTTTAACTGCTAAGAAATCTGACCTGAAAAACTTCTCCATGAGGCGGTGCAGGCTCTGAATCCACCCGTCCTTGGCTGGTTGAATGGACTGAGCTCTGTACGATATGAGCGTCAGAACTGATGCATCCTGCCAAAATAAAAGAAATAGTGGAAATGACAAAACTTTCAAACAGAATAATGAAAGTTTAGTGAGAAAGAACGAACCGATCGTTTGTCGGCGCATTTCTCCACCAGACTGAAGAACTTCTCTGTGGAGCCATGGTACCCGTTCTGCTCATACAGTTCCTCCACAGTGGTCAGCAGCTCATAGACAATAGCTTTCAACTCCACACTTCCAATAGTCTGTGTAAAAGAGACACGTTTTAAAATTTAATTCAGAGGTGAATGAACTTCCACTGCACACAAACCTGGATCTGCTGCAGCAGTTTCTCAATGACACCGAGTAAGATGTCCCATGTGACCACCTGCAGCTCCTTACCATACTTTTTTATAAGTCTAGTTATAGACAGGACGATTTCATATGAAACCACTTCATTGGCACATGACATTGCCTAAAGAGGTATTAAATAGCAAAAGTTAAAATTATGAACAATTGTATTTTATTCAATAAAAATTATTATAGCAACAAATACTTTACACCATAAAACAATAAAGACAGTTAATGTGCTTACCCTATAGAAAGATGGCAGGACGAGGGTGGGTGTGTTTTTGAGCGCTGGGAGTCTATGTGCACCCCACAGTGCCATTCCAACAAAAAATACAGCTCCCCTTAACAATGGAGCATCTTCCTGGTATGTCCTGGACATTTGTGACAATTACTTAAAATTGAATTAAATGTACTTATATAAATACAAATGCTCTAAAACTCACCTCTCTTCCATTATCCTACACATAGTGTAAATAGCACTATGGCCGAGATGAGTACCTAAGACCTTCCTCATTAACTAGAGAAACAAATATAAAAAGTGTGAAGTAGTAGTTTCCTACATGCAAGAGATTTTTTTAAAATGTATATACCTTCCAGCAGGATTCACAAAACTCTTTGACATTAACAGTGCGACAAAGTGTAATAATAAAAATGGTGAGTGAGTCCGAAGGGAGACAGTTGTAGCACACCACTGCATCTAAAACTTGCAGTGCCACCTGTAAAATAAGTAACAATAAAGAATTCACAAATATAGCATTACCCGGCATAGTGACAATAATTCTAGAAGGCAGAAAACACTGACTTCGATGTCGGTAGGGGAGGTGGTTCGATTGCACAAGAAACATATTTTCCTGGATAATGAAGGAAATGGAAGAATTACGAACTATGATCACTACATTTCTAATTGTAATCATTCTCATATACACTTACTGCACCATGACTGAAACATTCTGATCTAAATAGCAACTGTTAAACTTGACAATATTCACAAGAACATGGAGAAAATCCGATGTGAGGCCAATGTCCATCCACAAAAGCACAAATCGGGCTGAAAACATCATCATACAAATTAAAAACCTTTTTTTTTTAAAAAAAGATTTGTCAAAAATTCAAACTTGAATATTCAAACATTCAAATCCAACTTTACCTATGTCCTCTTCTAGATATGTAATGTCTTTGCCGTTTTCAGTCAGCGCCTTGAAAACTTCAAGTCTCTCTGACAAGTCCTCGTTGCATGGCTGGTAGTCTCTAATTACTTTGAAAAAAAAGGCTCTGAGAGGTCCAAGTCGCTCCCCCTGCAAAACAGCAAGGACCAGGAGTAATATATTACATTTTCACACAATACAGTAGCAACCTCATATTCCCATTTTGCCTACGATGGCCCTTGTGGTCCTCGTTTAAGACATTTAATCATAATTAACTTTTTACTTTATTTCAGACACAAAAATGGTCCATAATTAAAAGAATGACAGGATACAAAAAGGCACAAACATCAAATTAGTCCATACAACTATTAATTATTATAGAGTGTAGTTCTGCCCAGTGTTCTCAGAGCAGAGGTGCAGTGGCATTGGTCAGGGTCATTATATGCATGTTGTGAAAGTTTATTTACCCATTTCTACAAAGATTAAGCAGTTTAGTTATGTTAGTGAATGGTTATTTATAGTGGTAAGTTAGTGTAGAATATTTAAAACAACAGTAGAGCAAGACCAGACGCGGTACACCAATTTAATATCCAGCTTGTTTTTAGTCTTTGGGAAGAAGATTTAACATTGGTCATCGTTTGTCTCTTACCTGTCCTTGAATGATGGCCCTAAGCAGCTGCAGAACCGCGTGTCTGGCCTCAGGCGGTTGCTCTGGAGCCAACATATCCTCCACAGCTTTCCATACGGCTTCTACTGCATGCTACGCAACATACATGAATTACAACTTTTAAAATGCTTTAACTGTTAACTACATTGATCAAGTTAAATATAAATATATATATCACTGTTCTATGACTATAGTGTAGACTACAATATATTTGCTATAGTCATTATTACATCATCTCAAGCAAACGATCACAAATTTGAAAATAAATATGCTTTCCAACTAAATTGAAAAAGACCAAAAGACCAAAATTACCTCTTCAAACTTTTTTGACTTGGCCAAATCGCAAACTTGATTCATAATTTTAACTCTATTGCTTAGGCCACAGTCGGGCTGAAGCTCCTGGAAACAAAAAACATGTTTATTTAGTTACACTTTGTGGTAAAATGTAAACGGGCATCATTGCTGACCTTTATTATATCGGATGTAATTATAAACTCTGAGGGTTTTGAGTCGCTCTGTTTGCTCGGTTGACGAGTTTGTCCCAGGCCCAGGATTCCCTTCACCTTCTCCTTGAGGCTTTCTTTGCTTGGCTGTTTGTTCATGATGTAGCGGCTTTAAAAAGACAATACTTTTAAGATCTTAACAAATATCAAAACAATACAACAAAATCGCTTAAACACATTTGTTTGCATATATCTTGTTTATTTTTTCAAGTATTTTTATTTAAAAAAAGGTTTCAAGTATATCTTCCTGTCACATGATTGATAAAGAAATGCATTCTAAAGTATATAACATTTACAATAGGGCTGCATCAACAAATTATTTTAGTAGTCCACTAGTCAGCAATATTTTTTTTGGGAATATTCAATTATTGTTGTACAATGACACATTTGAAAATACATGATCAACTAAATAAAGGTTGATATATGATGACTAAAGATAATATTAGTATACTAATAATATTTGTGTAGTGTATTATCAATGAAAACCTAAAATGATTTGATATTTTTGACATTCTGATATAATAATGCCACTGTCGTTGTGATAAACGTCTTTTCTTAGGGTGCTTTAAAGTCTGCATAGTTCAGAAAACGATTACATTATGAAAATACGACAACAGTTTAGTCAAATAATTGTTGCAGCCCTAATTTCTAATACATTCTTTAAATGCAAAGGTCATATTGATCATATTTACAATAAATAATTTTGATAAATTGAATTGTAGGTTGTTTCTGAAAATCATAAATGATAGACTATGCTGTATGAAATGTTAATGTTGTATCTTAACAGTGGCTTAGTCTGGTTTAAGTGCCAGCCTGTAAATGACTAAACCTGGCGGGCATGGTCGAAAAATGTGCTGTCATGTGGACAAAGGCAGAGGGAGGGAGCTGAGCAGACACACGACTCCTGTTTCAGTATTTCTACAACAGCAACTACAACAACAACAATAACACAAAGCTGCATAATTTCAGCTGCCAAAAGAGCACATCTATAACAAAAAATACTATTGAACTGTCAAGATTCCAACCACACAAATACAGCAAGACACTTCTGCACCGTTAGCTACGTATTTCAGGGGCTAGCATTTGGCACTCAAGGTCTGGACGCATACAAACAACGGAGGCTCTTACCTTTCTGACGTCGGGTTTACTCGTTTACTTTTAAACGTCAATGCACCGGAGTGCAACCATCACATTCGCGTCAATGTGGACATGTATTCAGTGTATTTGCAGCTGGGAGGCTTTTCTCGTCCAAGCTCAGACCTCCACTTCTCAACCGGATGGGAGGACTGTTCTGACAGGGGCACTTCCCACAAAAACACGTTTATCGATAAGAACTGTGGGAAATGTAGTTCACTTGATGCGGTACGCCACGGATCTATTATATTACATCCATGGGGGTACAAGGTGTTGTATCTCTTTTGCGTTAATTCTATGAATGCATATTTCTTAACGCATATTTCTCAAGGCAAGTAACGTTACACTACTCATGTTATGAACGTGGAAAGTATAGTAACTAGCCGCTAAAGCTATGCTAACGTTAGTTTGTTAGTTTAGTTCTGCCACACACATTGATGATTTCTCCACACTGCACGAGAGAAGGGCTATCATCGAACTCGAGGGTATTATTCGCAAATTTTGTAATTAATTAACAGCAATATAGTGATAAATCGGCAATATATTGTTAAAAGTTAGTCATAAATTCTTCTTCTGTCGGACTACAAAAAAGGTAGTGGGGGTAAAAATGTGCATGTCGCCACCTAGTGTATCAGTTTGCATCGCGTTAATAAGTGCTAGGCTACGATCGAATAATTACACTAGTATCAACCAAAAATGAAAATAAAGCCCTCCATACCTGTTCCTAATTTTCTCCCCCTCTTAAAGGAACCTCAAAACTACGCCGTGGTATTTGAAGTGAAGTGTTGCGAAAGAGCTGTCCCTCGTGACTGCATTGTCCAATGACAGGCCATGTTTATCTGCCTCTGTCTGCAGCTGAATCCATGTGCACGATCTACACGGCAGTACGAAATTTTACAATGACGTCTCCGTATTTTCCGAAGAGGTCTGTTGTTACTCGCAATGGCGCACAAGATCCTGGTTTGTCCCATGCTTTGTCCTGCCTTCGCTCCAAACGGCACAGGATCAAAACTGAGCCTGTGGTCGTGAAGCTGGAGGAGCCAAAAGCGAAAATATCAGGGAAACCACCCTCTTCAGTATCTTCAGGTGATGTTTATATCAGCTCTAACCCCATCAAATCAGATTCTGATGGCAAAGCATTTGAGTGACTAATACTATTATGTTCTCTTTACTCCATCTTATACCGTCATATTCATGTGCAATTACTGTCATACTCATGTGCATATAACTGATGTAAATAAGAGTGTTTACTTTACCACTATTATTAGTATATTTTGTCTTTATTTTTTATTTTTTATATATATTATTAGTATTATTTGTCTCATGCTAGCTATTTTTATTTTATCTTTTTATTTTTTTCCCTCTATTCCTTATTAAGAATATGAGAGGTTCTGTCTATCGGAGTTTTGTTTATAAGAGTTTCTGTTTATAAGAGTTTTTCTATTAAGAGTTTTTTTTAAAGCTTCCTATAAGTTATCTGTTCTTTTCTTCTGTATCTACTTGCGTTGCAACAACGGAATTTCCCCATGTGTGGACAAATAAAGGCTTATCTTAGCTTGATTATATTGTATATTTATAGTTCTTAATAACTATTTAATATCGCTTTTGAACTACTGTGTTCAAGAAATTTCCCTTGTGAGTCAATACAATGTAAGTTCAAATCAACTTAATGTAATGGGCTGGATCCAAAACGGCCAATACCTTTGTTAAATATTGCAAAATAAGCAACAAAGTAATGTTTTTATTTTTATTATCTTTATTTTGTTGTTGCAGAGTGTTGCCCTGAACATCCAACACAAGATGTTCTTCATCCAAAAACAGACATTGAACCTTTGTCCTCAAGCAATCGCAGAAGGAGACAGCTGAAGGTAGAATACGTGAAGGATGAGGATGTTACACAGATGAGAACAGAGCACTGGGAGCCTGCAGAGTGGAAGAAACAACTTGAACACATAAGAGAAATGAGAAGTGGTCGAGACGCACCTGTTGATAACATGGGAGCAGAGAAATGCTATGACCATGATGCCCCTGCACAGGTATGAGCAGTTTTATCATTTACACAAAGTACAGTTATATTCAAATATGGTTTCAATTCTGTTCATCATCCACAGGTAAAACGCTTTCAGGTGTTGGTGTCTCTAATGCTGTCCAGTCAAACCAAAGACCAGGTGACAGCAGGTGCAATGGGGCGACTACGAGCACACGGATGCACTGTGGAAAACGTACTTGGAACTGACGATGAAACGCTTGGAAAACTGATTCATCCAGTCGGGTTTTGGAGGGTAATGTTCTTTGGATTTTTATTTGTGCTTTTATATTTATCAATGAGAACAAATCCTGCATACTTTACGCAAGGGGTCTCCAATTATATTTTCCAGGGGGCCAAATTATATTAAAAGCATAGCCTAAAACGGAGGGTTCCTTCGCATCCATAATCATGTTAAGCTGTAAAATGGTGCATGTTTTATTATAATCTGACGCTTATTCACAGAGAAATTAGCCTTTGAAAGAGTAAATTTAGACGTGCCTAAAGCAAATGTCCAGTTTTGGCCCGCAAGCCACCCCTGCTTTACGCTATTGTATATTTCCTGTCCTGCAGAGGAAAGTAAAGTATCTAAAGCTGACGTCTGCCATGCTGCGAAAGGAGTTTGGCGGGGACATTCCAAACAGCGTTGACGGTTTGGTCCGTTTGCCTGGAGTTGGACCAAAGATGGCCCACCTCGCTATGGACATTGCATGGGACCAGGTGTCTGGCATTGGTAGGAACACACTACATGCAAACAGAAATATATTATGTAGAACGGGCGCACTGGATTCGTAAACGCACTGTCAATGTATGGTCTATTTTCCACAATGAATCCATATTTACGGCGCACTGGATTATAAAACGCACTGGATTGAAGTCGTTTTTTGTGAATATTAAAGGCTTTTAAGTGCGCCTTATAGTGTGGAAAATGGCATTATGGGTATTATTATTTTTTTCCTATAGGGCCACACTGACAGAAGCTTCTCCAACCACCAAACACCATCACACGCACTTATTTGTTCATACAATGTGACACACTAGGCGTTTTCGTGCATAGCAGTGCCAAGATCTAAGTTCCTCACCTATAAGAACTAAGTGGCTGAAAGTGTCTGACTATAGAATTAGAACGTTTAAATATTCAGTCAAGTTGAGTTAATACACTCTTTTTTTTTCCATCACCCTACTTCTTTTGAGCATTGTAAACTTTGTACGTAGAACTGTGATGCACAAAAAGCCCAAACAAACTATGAAATAAACAATAAAACAAGATTATAACACAATTATTCAGTTTTTCAGAATTTGAATTACTACTTACAAATTGTAATTATATTTTTAGAGCTATTGTGACCTGAGTAATTGCTCTTGTGGATCAAAAAAGTTTGTATAAACCTGAGAAGGAATGAAACACATTTGCCAATGTTGTAAAGCTATTTGTGTCATCAACCTTGAGCAGAAGCTTAGAAAGCCTCCAATATGTTGCCCCAGTCCCTAGTCTGTATGGTGTTTTTGTAAACTTTTAATCTTTGTTTTCTGTGGTTGATCTTGTCTCAGGAGTGGACACACATGTGCATCGTATCTCAAATAGATTGGGTTGGCTCAAAAAAACAACCAAGAACCCGGAGGAGACGCGCAAGGCCCTGGAAGAGTGGTTGCCCAGGTAACAGGATGACCACGTCAAGATCAAATCAACCCAACACACTGCAACTGAAAACAGCCGTAATCACATTTGGCTCTGCTCTCTCCATTGGTTTTATTTGGGCAATAATCAATTGCACTTTGAAGGGGGAGAGTTGAATATGATTACCTCTAAATATTATGGTAGTACCAAAAAATACTCATGTAAATACTTTGTGTGGAACTAAACCTGGACAAGATCAGGACTTAACAAGGACTAGAACAACCAAGCCCACATCAGGACTAAAATGAGCACAATTTGAAATGAAATGACGACTAGTAGGTCGTTTTCACATTGCCACTAGTTAGGTTGGCGTAAAGGAGCTCCGAGAACAGTGCGACTGTCCCAGTCATGTCAGACGCATTCTGAAGAGCAGTAAACAAGCGCTCCGGTGGTCCCGGGGCGGCTTCTCCCGCAGTCTGGAGCGGAGCGAGTGTAGTGTGAAAGCAACTGACCTAGGGCTAACCTTGGTGGGTGGGAAGTGATAAGCACATCACTGCGCAGTCTGCGTTAAAGGTTAAAGTACTTTGATAAAAAAAAATGCAGTGTATTTGCCGTTTGCAACCTGCATCTGACGAGGCAAATTGGATCAACTTTGGATCAACCTCTGCGAATTACTCTCACGGTGCGTACAGCACTGGGGAAAGTGAAAGTTAGTGTGTGCGTGCACATTCACGCTGCTCTGTTTGCTTGAAGTGCGTTGTCATGGAGATGTGCGATGCTCAGCTGATCACGTCTCAGTGGTATTTGGAGAGAATGAGGTGCAGCATCATGTAACCAAAAGGCAACCTTAATGTTAAATGTGCTTGTTGTAGGGAGCTGTGGAGTGAGATAAACTGGCTGCTGGTTGGTTTTGGGCAGCAGGTCTGTTTACCGGTCAACCCGCTGTGCTCCGTGTGTCTGAACCAGCACAATTGTCCCTCTGCGCACAAAGCATCCCCAGTGAAGAGACCCAAATCCGGATCTCCACGCATGCTCAGCCCGGCCTCCCACAAAACAAAAACTCAACCCGGTAAAGTTGAGCCTTCACCTCCTGATGCCCCTTTTTTACCAAAGGAGCACAATAATAATAATGAAAAAGAAAGTAAATCTAAAAAATTAACTTTACCATTGAGTCATACCTCTAGTTGATTGATTAATTTAAGAATGGCAAATATTTTTATATTGTAAGCGTTTTATATTCTTTTACAAAATAAAAACTAAAATAACTAGGCATGTGTTTTCTTTATTTCCTTGTTCTATCACAAATCAGTAGATGTTGTGTAATTAGTGGCATATACGGTCTGCATTAGGTGTGCCAGTTCGTGTACAACTTCTGTCTGTTTGCTTAATGCCACCAGTCACACCAGGATATGGATAAACAGTTCTAGTCCAAGTATTACTAGTAAAACCTGTTATTATAAAGTACTTAACCTGGAGATATTCTGCTAAATCATATTATGCTAAATTCAAAGTAGTATTTTGTTTAATTCCTGCATGTTTGAGTTATCAATCCTGTATTGTCCTACAATTTAGTGCAAAGAAAAATCCTATTTTACCACATTCCTGTACTTGGTTGTGAATATTTAAAAAATGAAGACTGAATGACAAAATAATGAAGACTGAATGACAAAATAAAAACATGTAAATCTGCTGCTTGTTACAGTGAAACATCACTATGAAGAGGTGGGGTTTATCAGTTCTGCAGTTTTGAACAGGAAGTCAATGGACCGGCTTCTATTATTTGACATTTTTGTATCAATGTTCCAGTTTTTACAGTAAAATGATGATCTATGTATGTTATAGCTCTATACTATAGTACACAAAAAACATGGCATGTCTCCTTTAACATGTTTGTTTTGTTTTTTCCTCACCTCTAGACCTACAGATATACATCATAATTCATGACTTCATAAACCAGTCAAAACGTACAAGTACATAAAAAGTCAAAGGTGTCTATGCAGCACCCATATTTAGTTGCAGTCCTGTTCCCACCGAATGTTTTGTCCTCTATACCTGGTTTAAATATCAAAAGCACACACCCAGAGTAACTTGTCCTAAATTCCTCGAGCAGCTCCCATGGGCTGCAGCCTATGTCACCACACTTAAGAGCCTACCATGCATCTTTGACGCAACTGTCCACTTATTGGTCGGCTGTGAGAAGAGAGGTAATAGAGCGAGGATAAGGAGGACTTCCGCGCAGTCACAGTCACCTCATGGGACTCACTGTCACAGTCTCACTGACAAAGGATAGAACATTTGACGACTTTATGAAGACATGTTTTTTTAAGTCTCTTTGCTGTATTTTGGCTCACAGTGTGTTTTCCACCGCAGAGCGTTGTGGTAAAGTCTGCGCAAAATTGACGCGCTTCTGTTGTTGACGACTCTTCACTCATTTCTCGCACCGTGTCGGATTTGCGGACTCAAACATACGCCTGGCATTGCGAATGAGGTGTTACGCGCCAGGAAAGGCTTCTTAATCTCTGATCTCTGGGATTATTCCACCAATTGACGCGATTCAGCCTCTGTCTGTAACTTTTGGCCACAGTTTTACGCACACTTGAACCACTTTGGTGCGCGCTAAAGCTCGCACGTGCATAGACTTTTACAATGGATTAAACTCATTTTTAAAATTTTACACAACGTCTTGATCCATGTGTCGTGGAGACTTTTTCGATTATTTAATTGCTACCATGCACTCACATCATGCTAAATAATGATGATTGTGTTCCATTGGATTAACAGATTTTATACGGTTCTGCGACCAAGCACCTATTTATTCCTTTGAGACACTTCTGACCTGTTTCTATCTATTCCCGGGCGATGGAGGGCGAGTTGAGCCCGAGGCTCTGTTACCTCACTAAAGGAAAGCGCGGATATGGCTTTCACTTGCACGGGGAGAGGAAGAAAGGCGGACAGCTCATCCGGAATGTGGAGCCAGGTTCCTGCGCTGACTTGGCTGGACTTAAAGCAGGAGACAGAGTGGTGGAGGTCAATGGAGAAAATGTGGAAAACGCAACGCACAATGAAGTGAGTGAAATAAATATATACATATATATTTGGTTGTAGGTAGGAAACTACTAAAGTGCAATACATAAAACATAAACAATAAGTGTATACCAGTCCAACAACTTTTCCTTCGCCTGAGGAGAAGGAGGGGGGCCCAAATGGGTCAGTGTTAGTCTTGTGTAATCGGAATCACTGTAAGTCTCTGTCTCTGTCATGTGCAGGCCATACTGGGCGGACATGATGACATTGGGACATTTTTAAAAGTAGTCCATGTGATTTAGAAATGAACTATTGTCAATAGTTGAAAAGATCCATATTCAAAAAGCTTCAGATTAGCATTTGCATCTGTCAACATACAGTTAATCACGTCCTAGGTAAGCATATATTTAACAAGTATAACAACAGGTAAACAGCAATAAACAATATTTGTGGATTTGGGAATGCAGCAATTGTGTGGCACACCACTCAATTTAACTATTTTGATGTTATTTGAAAATGTCTAGTCCTTAACATGTTATTTTTTCAAAGGTGGTGGACAAAATCCGGGAGGTGGACTTCCGCACGCGACTGCTGGTGGTGGACAGAGAAACTGATGACTTCCTCCACAGACGCGGCTTGGCTTGCACTGAGGATCTGGCCATTGAAATGGGCACTCTGTCCCCCCGTCCCTCTCCTGCCCCCACCCCCAGCTCCTCACCCATCCCACCCATCCTTCTGAGGGAGATCAGAGTGAGGTCCCCAAAAACATACCGCTCATACACCTTGTCCTCAGACCACCCCCTCACCATCTCCCACTCTCCCACTCCTACGATCACTGGTGGGAAGTCTTCAAGAAACTCTTTGGCTTCAAGCATCACCACAGAAACAGAGGTGAGCTGCACAGTCGGAGTGGGGCAGGTTCCAGTGACTGGAGAGGTCAGGGCTTATCTGGATTTGGCTTATAAACCAGTTGACTGTCTGTTGCCAGTTTTAAGGTTGTATGACTTAAACCACCAGCAAAATATTTGCAATAAACAAGGTAGATAAAAGGTAGGAGACATTTTCTCAACACATATTCCAGTCTCCTCTGTCAAATAGCTGGCAAAAATCACAGTAATTAGTGTTTTAGAGACTTTCTCGCAGTCTTAAGTTTCCTTCAAATCTTTCACACAAGACTTAGACCCATTGTTTCACAGTTTATTAAAGGTGAGTGTGTGAGCATCCTGAATACAGTACGCATTGTTTCTAAGGGGCCTGTCTGTGTGATAATACCTGACAAACTCGGGTAAAGCTCTGCAGGTGCGGTACACTGATCGTGTTTCCTGCCTTGTCACAAAGTACTGTTTTGTCAAATTGTATGACTATTTCAGATCCCTACTGAGATAAGATCTTGTTTTTCAGTCTATGGAAAATAGGGGCAAGAGATGGAAATCCAAGAACAGCATTCTTTCTTTCCCATGTGGATATAATATATACCTCTGAAGCAGCAAGCATAACTTTATCCAATCACTTTTCATGTTTAGTATTTTTAAGAATATTCTTATGGCTCTTAGGACATTGTACTGGGAGTCATAGGTTGAGCAATAACGATACTTAATTGTTGTTTAATTGTGACTCTGCAATAGTGTAAATGTTACAAATGATAAAGATAATACAAGTTATAGATAATCGTTCTCACTAAACTTCTGAACTTCTCACTATGGGAATCTTCTGACCTCTGACATCCAAATGTTGCAGTTTCAAAGTCAGAACCAAAGAGAAGATGCAGCAAAACAAACTTCATGACCAGACCATGTATAACACTAAGCATCAGCAGCAACTGGAAAAAAACAAGAATTGTGTTATGATAATGAGCACATGTTTAGGTTAAAAACAAAGGGCTCCAGAATCTTTTGAAACAGCAGCTCACGTCAGCCTCTCGTCTGTTTGGTTCAGGTCACAGTAAATACAGGCTGTCTCCAGACTGGCCAGCACTGCGCTCACATTTCTTTGGCATAAATGTCAGTCAAAATTTCATAACATGAAATCTTTTGCACGAATTATTTTATTCAGTGATGTGTTGAAATCTTCCTCTTTCAATTCAGTTAGCAGCAGCAGCTCTACTCCGTGCTCCTAAGGGAGCGCCCAGCCACCCGGCGGAGGAAACTCATTTCGACCGCTTGTATCCGCTATCTTATCCTTTTGGTCATTACCCAAAGCTCATGACCATAGGTGAGGGTAGGAACGTAGATTGACTGGTAAATCGAGAGCTTTGCCTTTCGACTCAGCTCCTTCTTTACCACAACAGTCCGATGCAGCGACTGCATCACTGCAGCTGCTGCACCGATCCGCCTGTCAATCTCACGCTCCATCCTTCCCTCACTCGTGAACAAGACCCCGAGATACTTGAACTCCTCCACTTGGGGAAAGGACTCCCCACCCACCTGGAGAGGGCAAGCCACCTTTTTCTTGTCGAGAACCATGGCCTCGGATTTGGAGGTGCTGATTCTCATCCCAGCCGCTTCACACTCGGCTGCAAACCGTCCCAGTGCATGTTGCAGGTCCGGGTTTGATGAAGCCATCAGGACAACATCGTCTGCAAACAGCAGAGATGAGATGTGGTCCCCAAACCGGACACCCTCCGACCCCCGACTGCGCCTAGAAATTCTGTCCATAAAAACTATGAACAGAACCGGTGACAAAGGGCAGCCCTGGCTGATGCACTGGGAACAGATCTGACTTACTGCCGGCAATGCGAACACAGCTCCTGCTCCGGTCATACAGGGACCGGACAGCCCTGAGCAAAGGGCCCCGGGCCCCGTATTCTCGGAGCACCCCCCAAAGGACACCCCGAGGGACATGGTCGAAAGCCTTCTCCAGATCCACAAAGCACATGTGGACTGGTTGGGCAAACTCCCATGAACCTCTCCAGTACCCTGGAATAGACCTTACCGGGGAGTGTGATCCCTCTGTAGTTGGAACACTGAACAAAGGGACCACCACCCCGGTCTGCCAGTCCAGAGGCACGGTCCCCGACCGCCACGCCATGTTGCAGAGACGTGTCAGCCAAGACACTCCTACAACATCCAGAGACTTTAGGTACTCAGGGCGGATCTCATCCACCCCCGGAGCCTTGCCACTGAGGAGTTTGCCAACAACCTCAGTGACTTCAGCTTGGGTGATGGAGTCCCCGGTCTCTCCTTCCTCTTCGGAAGACGTGACGGTGGGATAAAGGAGATCCTCAAAGTATTCCTTCCACCGTTCTACGACATCCCCAGTCGAGGTCAGCAAGTCTCCACCGAAGGCGAAGGGACGCGACCCTCTCGTCCACCGGGGTGAACTCCAACACGTGGCGGCTGAGCTGAGGGGCTATAAGCAAGCCCACACCAGCCCGCCGCCTCTCCCCGCGGGCAACACCAGAGAAGTGGTGGAGCTTCCAGCCCCTCTCGAGGAGATGGGTTCCAGAGCCCAAACTGTGCGTGGAGGTGAGGCCGACTATATCTAGTCGATATCGCTCAACCTCCTGCACAAGCTCAGGCTCTTTCCCCCCCAGCGAGGTGACATTCCATATCCCCAGAGTTAGTCACTGTGTCCAGAGATTGAAAGACCCGGCCACCAGGCGCTCACCGTCGAGCACCCACCCCAGACCTGGCTCCAGGATGGGGCCCCAGTGACGCCAATCCGGGCGACGTAACTGGCCTTGTTGTTTTGTGCTTCATAATGGGCTTCTGAACCGCTCTTTGTCTGACCCGTCATGTAGGACCTGTTTACCTTGGGGGACCCTACCAGGGGCTTGAAGCCCCCGACAACATAGCTCCTGGGATCATTCGGGCGCTCAAACCCCTCCACCACGTTAAGGTGTTGGTTCAAGGAAGGAAATTTATGTCTTTGAAATAATTCCCCCAAATGGACAAAGGTTGTACTACAGGAACGCTTTCAACATGTTACTAGCAAATTTAGTCTTAACAAAAATAAACTGATTTGTGTTGTTATGGCACCATATTTACATACTGATTTAGTCTTGATTTTTACATTGGATAATCTACTTGATGCAGCTCTTCCTTTTCTGGGCATTGCCATTAAATATACTCACACATGTACTATATATATACACACACTGAAGAAGGAAGGGTAACAACCCTTTTTTATTTAGACTAAACGTGGGAGTGCATCAAAGCGTCCTAATAAAAAAATCAGGTGCTCATCAAGGACGAATGGAAACATTTAATGCGATTAAAAAAAGGTTACGGAGGGTGACGATACGTTTTGGTGTCCGGCTTTCTAATTAAGAGCTTTTAATTTGTAATCAGAGTGCATTTGACCCTCATTTGAAACATTGGACATATTTCACTCGAAGGTACACTCGAAGTGACATTTAAAATTAAACCTTTTTTATTGGTGGTGCTTGGACAAAATAAGATGAATTGGGTGTCAAGAGTGGGGAGGACAATCAGCAAATTGTTGGGATTCGAGCTCTCGATGCACAGAACATAGCATACGTCCTGCGACCAATCCCCAAGGCCAGTGGTTCCCAAACTTTTTGAAACTGTACTCTGAGACTTTGGATGATCCATCGCATTTGCCCTGCTCCAACATTAATGCATTCAACAATACATTTATATTTAAAAAGATCCAAGCAATAATTTTAAGACAACATGCAATTTTCTATTTCTCTAAAATCTCACACAACCCACACAGTTTAGGAACCACTGCCCAAGGCCGCAGTGCAGCACATATTTTCAGCACATGCTTCTGTGTCTTTGTACATACATTTAGTTTACATTACCACATTATTTGTATGCAGTTTCCTCTGGACATTTATTTGGGTCTGCTTACTTTGTTGTATAATATTTATTATTTATTATGACATATTTAATAAGGAACGAAAAAATAAAAATGAAAATAGTGAGGTATAACTTTAACAGAACTAACATAAAAACAGTTCTAGACATGTTCAAACTAAAAATGTCCAATTGTCACTGCTTCATCCATTCCATTTCTATTTTCTCACACAGCACTGTCTATTGTTTTTTACATGATTAAAAAGGTCTCGGATTAGTAGGGCAAAAATGAACAGATTTATCCTTATCCTTTAACACTAGCTTTTTGGCTACATGTTGCTGGATTCGCTACATTTATTATCTTCCAGTTTCCACTGCAAATAATCAGTTATTTACAGTTGGACATTGGACAACCTTCTTGACACTGGGCTGTGACTCCCTAATGACAGAAGGGCAACACGTATTTTCTCCAACAACTGGTCATTTGGGTATTTTTTTGTTATTTCACCTTTATAAGCATGCATTTGCTTATCGATGTATCAGAATCAGAATCAGAAAGAGTTTATTGCCATTGTCAATGAACAGAATTCACAAACATAGGAACTTGTCTTGGTGATTCGGTGCAACATAACATGAACAATGAATAAGAGAAACAGTTTAAATTTGCTATGGGATGAAAATAACAATAAGCTATAAGATAAAAAAAAAATAAGAAAAGAAAAAATAGGCTTAATATGTACACAAATTTACAGTTGAGCTTGTAGCTTATATTGTCAAAATATTTTTATAATTTTGATATGCTGATAGTAATTTAAGTCTCTCTTCTACATGTGCGACAGAAGGGGTACACCACCAATTCCTTTTCTTCTACCCGACTACTTCTGTATTTTTTGTGGACTAAACATGATGTATTTTGTTTGCTCAGTTGCAGGTGGCGCCTTCGCCCGAGCCGACCACCAATCTCCTGCCTCGTCTGTGTCACCTGCTGAAGGGTGACAATGGCTACGGCTTCCATCTTCATAGCTATAAGAAGAGGGCGGGACAGTTTGTGCGATTAGTAGACCCTGGCTCTCCAGCCGAACAAGCAGACATCCGGCCTGGAGACAGGATAGTAGAGGTACACTCAAATGTACACATTCTACACTTGACATTTGAGACTTGGAGCGATTAGTTAAGATAAATTGATATGAAGAAGAAAAAATCTAGTGCATTTGATAGTAACGGTCAAATGGGGATTTGTATTAAATCAGGATTTAATTATTTGAGAACTGATGAGAACAAGAAGATCAGGGATTGGGCCAAAGGTGTCTCTATTTAAATCACTGTGAATTTGTTTTTTTTTTAAGTACGAAAGGTGAATGGTGGTTTAGTAAATAGAGAATTAAGGAAATCATTTATGGTTTGTTTTTTGATGGGAGCATGTGGCACTGTGGGATAAAAAAAACAAGCTTCTAACTTATTTTATCAATCAATTAAAGAGAAGAGCATTTCAGTTTGCGGTTCTACCAAAAATTAAAAAACACGCTCAATCAAATAAGGGCAAATTTCGATGTAGGTCTATGAATACAATCAAAAAATCATGCAGTCATATTGAGAGCGTTGTGTTTTCTCTTTCTCAGGTTAATGGATTGAACGTTGATGGGCTCAAACACTCGGAGGTGGTGGCTTTTATCCGCGCTGGAGGCGACGAAGTGCAGCTCCTTGTGGTTGATCCTAAGACTGACGAGTTTTTCCAGCGACTGGGAATCACACCCACGACCTGCCATGTCAAAGGTCAGTCAAACGCAGACGCCAATATTGTGTTTTTAAATACCAATACATCTATCACAACTTTAATTGCTGACAACAGATATTTTCTATATCACTCATGTGTAAGTAACAAATGACCTCAAGACACAATTTGAAAATGAACCTATTTGACAGACTTTGGACTAAACAACACACTGTATGTTGGGCGACCTATGCTATGAACGTTTTTGGAGGTCCTGTGCCGCTATGCTGTGTTTTTCGTTTTCTGTTTTGTTTCAAATATTGAAAATAGAGCAACTACATTGTGCAATGGAGTGTCAATTCAAGTTTTATTAGTAGCAAGCCAAGCCAACAGAAATCGTTGAAAGCTTGCTAATTTACTTCTCTCAGCAATTCATCAGCTACATAAATGTGTTAATTATTTGTGTCAAGATAAATGTATTCTTTAAATTACATGTATTTAATGTACACCTTTTGCAGACATTTTTGTGGACGAAGCTTCCACTGAAAGCATCCCCCCAACACCGTCTCCAACCATCGAACGCACACCGTCACACTCTTCAATCATAAACGTCACACTAACAGACGGATCCATCAGTCCCAAATCCTCTCCTCGAGCCAACGGCAGCACCGCGTCCCAGTCGTCCCGAAGCTCCACCACACAGTCCGAGATCAGCAGCTCCGATATGAGCATTCAGGTACAGCGCGAAAAGGCGTATGCACGGTAAAATAACAAAGACACAAAGGAACAAATGTGATATTGTGTTGCAGGTCCCAGATGAGGATGACAGGTGTGTGCTAGACCCTTTCATAGATGGCAGCCTGCGATGTGTGCCCCAAAGTCGTAAGAAGAGCGCACCTCCGATGGGCTGGAGGGAGAAGAAAGAAATGTTCAATAACTTTTGAATCCACAAAACTCAATGGTATGGACATATAAAATACCTACTTTGAAGTAGGACAGAATGATCTGGAAACTGCGTCAAATCATGAGATGGGTTTAAGTTATTTGAGAAACGCTCAGCTGAAAAACAAGGGCTGAAACTGGCTTTTGATGAACTACAGTGTTGCTCTTGTTGAGTTACTTGGGTGAGGGACAAATAGGCCATGCACTTTCCCTCTTGTGTGTCTGCTACAGTATCTGCAGCAATGCAAGCATTTATCAGCTTTGTAATGCTAGTTTTGGTGAAAAATGTCAGTGGTTCTGTGTTTGTGTACATTATCATCAGAGCTATATTTGTGAGGTAGTTTTTAGAATTTACATTGGCCAGTGCATCACCATAATAATTCAATCTAAATGAAGGATGTAAAGATGAAAATTATGTCTGAACTCTAAACTAATGAAAAAAGTAATATTGTTAAAAGGTGTTTTTCTCGTAATTAAGCTTCAAACAATATGAAATAAACTATAATGCCATACAAGGTGTTTGTTATTATATTGAGCTCCTCCCTACAAATGAGGACAACAGTAAATCTGTTGGGACGTGGACAAACAAAAGGCAGAATAAGGACAAGTACTGGAGACAAACAGGAAAAGCCAGCTCATGTCCTTCAGATGAAGTTGCTCGACTCCTGTGTCCTAAATTTTACACTCCAAACAATGAGGACCTTCTCACAGTGTCAATATCAGATACACAGATATGAATATAAGGCTGGTCTCAGTTCCTACATCAATCTGTGTTGGACGCATGAGGGGAGGAAGTGCTCAAAAACTCTTCTCTTCTTACTCAGAGTAAAAACTGAAACAGATCCAGTATCATTACAACTAATCTAGCATGTTACATAACATGTTCTTCACTAAAATGTACAGAAGAAACTTCTTTAAATTTACTTTTACTACTTTTATTAAAATATACACTTTGTATCTAGTTCCATCCCACCACTAGCTGGCCTTTTATAGCCCATATTGTGATGGAAAATAAAAGATGGCATCCCATGTAAGTGAAGCTTGTAATTGCAGTCTGATTTTGAATCAGATAGACGCTGCACTGGGATTTAAAGGGGAATTTGTGACCAGCCACTGAACCCCATTGTCTCCTGCCGGTCCCAAAGCAGCAAAGGAGGCCAAAGATATGTCTAAAAAGAGGCTTTGATGCAATCAAGCTGGAATTCTTGTCCTAGATAAACACTATTCATTCACATGGGATATCAACAGCACATGTTGAGGCTTCAGTTATTGTTACTATACTTTAGATCTAATTAAAAAAAAAAAAACTCGAACAGTGTGGATGCCATATGCACTTGCATAATTTTCATATTGGCTGAATTATTTGTAAGAGTTTATTTTCTGATCAATAACAATAAATTATAAAAGGCTCTTACTGTTTTAAAGGTACAACAAACACAACTGACCCAGTGTTGCAGAGCCTTAACCTGCAGATAGAGATGTTTCATGGGCTGCACTAGCACGGAGTCATAATTGGCTGCAGGTGCTGGGCTTTAGGTATTGGATTGAATTCTAGGCGTATAAACTTTGTGATTTGAGAATCATCACGAGAACAAAACATAAAATTACCATGTAAATTTGGAAATCGTGTCCAATGTATATTTGATTAAGAATAAATCAGCCTTAAATTGTTACCAGCAAAAGCTCATTTAAGTTGTGCATTGTATATGGGGTCACTGTCAACCTTAAAGACCATAAGATCTTTAATATTTGTTATATGCACATGTACCACCACAGGGTTTGGTTGAGTTAAGTTTATGCATTTAGTAATTTGAGCCTTGAGTCACTGTAAAAGAGGACACACAGAGATAATGGTGTGACGTCATTAGTCAGGTTAAACTTCAAGGACTAACAAACAGTAACATATATACAGTATAGAAAAGAATTATGTTTTCATACTAACCTTGGTATGGTAAGTAATTCACACATAAATGAAGGTCTGCCAAATTACAACAAAATCATGCTCTTTATTGGATATTAAAAATCATTTTGATCAATTGCTCTGTTTTGTTCCCATCTTTTTTGCAGGTTAAAAAAATCACATCTTTTTTCCCCTCAATGTAACTTACTTTCATCACACAGTTATTTCCAATACAAAAAAATGCTCATAAAAATTATAAAGACTAAAGGAAATGTTAAAAAGCTCTGACTAAAGATTGTCTCATATTGATATTAATTATTGATTTAGGAGTTTGAATGGTCACAGTCCAGGTCAAATTCAATGCCTACTAGTATTTAATTACTACTTATAGGAACATACAAACCTGTATGTTTGATTTTGCTGGAAAAATCTCACTCCAATAGTCATCATTTCACTTCATACAAACAAACCAAGTAAAACATCATGACCAACTGAAGTAACACATTGTAATGTAATTTCCTTTGTGGATCAATAAGGTTTGTCTTTGTCATTAATATTTACCACTGCATCTGTCGGCTTCTAAATGAACAGCAATTTGTCTTTGAATTTGATACTAGAGACCGTAAAGCACAAGGAGATGAGGATGTTGAACAAGGCCCAAAGGCCTTTCTTTTGTATTATCTTAAATTCTAATATGTAAGATTACATGGAATGTCCAAGAATTAAAGCCAGAAATGTTGAAACTGACCATTAAAGGGGCACTAGATTTAGGGTGGAGACTGAGACTTTCTGTTCTGTGGAATTGTTGCTTTGCCAGGAAAGTTCCACAAAACTGCATAAAGCTAGAAAATCTCCATGCAGACAAGCGTCTTTTGGTCATAAAATAATCTGAAATTTAACATAATATATGTTTATTTTCCATGCTGTGGAACGAACCAGGAAAAGCAATAACATGCTAGTGGCGGAGAATCAATGAGAAAAGTTACCTAGTACACCTTTAACATTATCGACTGGTGCTCGCTATATTACGACAAAAAATACTTGTTAATCATAGTAAATGTCCTGGCCCTATTTAATGTTATATGCCTGAAACGCAGCAAACGAGTACAAAGAAATGCAAGTGGTCATAATGATTTGCCTGATCAGTGTGTTGAATATTGAGACAGCAGCTTGTTTTAACTTACAATGTGAGTGGCGATTGCTCTTTGGCAGTGTCCTAGCTTTTATTTACTTCACTGTGCTCTATTCTGGCTTCGTTTTGAGGTGCTGCGTTGGTGTATAAAGGTTGGTTTATTATTTTGCTAAAGAAATACGCACTGATTGGCACACACACATCCAGGCATACCATGACAAAAAACTACAAAAGCATGCATACATATTAAAAAGAAATTAAACTAAATTATAGCTTAAACCCCCGCTATCAACTACTCAAAACATGCTTGCAGGGAGAAAACACTCATGTGCACACACACACACACACGCACACCTCAACATGGCAATAGGTTAGTGGTTGTAAAAGTGCGGATTAGTCGCAGTTTCACAAGTTGATTTTATTTGCCATTTACTATTGGGAAACTTTTGCCAGTCAAAGACACTTAAATTTCACAGTGCAACACAGTATGACAAACACTGACATTAGGGTCAAGACATATCATATGGGTGAGGTTAAAAAAAAGTCCATACAAAAAAGTTAAAACAAAATAAAAAGTGCAAAAAAAACAACAGTCACTGAAAGTAACATTAATAAAATAAAACGTTTGCGTTACTTGTGCAAGTTTATGTCCACTATTGAAAACAAAATCAGTAGCAGCAAAATAAAGAGAAAAAAACAAAACAGAATATGGACCAGTTTAAAATGTTATAAAGATCACGACGACATTGAGGATCACGGTTTTACTTAAGATATCAATATGGCATCAAATGGGTATCAGTATGACTGTGGACACGGACTCACTCACTCAAGACAAACGGTCACGGTTGACAAGCGCAATAGACATGGCCAATGGAAGTAAAGGTTAAGCTCAGTACCATATCAATTAAACTATGCATTTTCACACGTAGTTACACAAAATGCCAAAATAGGAGGTTTTACAGACTGCACATGCACACATACACATACACAAACAATCTTAAGGACTAATACAACTAAAGTTATAGATTTCTCTTTGAATCATCCCGAAGGGTGAGAAAAACAAATGTGTTAGCCCTAATGCTCCCTTTTCTAGCGGAATGATTTCTGTGTATAGCCAAAAGCAAAAAAATAACAAAAATACTTTTAAAACTCTCAATGGGAGGATTGTAAATTAGAAAAACTGACATTGGAGCACTGGAGTCAAAATGAAGGAAACATAGATAAAGATTTTGTTACAGACATAAAATGTGGATGAAGTGATTTCTATTCAGATCCCCGGAAAATAAAGATATTTTCACCCAAAAATGGACAGTTAAGACACCTGCTTGTCTGCCCCCAACTACATGTAGTCACAAAGTCTAAATTATAGTGCCACCCACAGTCAGTTCTAGGTACTGCATGTACAGCTTTGTGCAAGTGTTCGAGTCTCTGTTATGACTGTCGGTCAAGCTACTCTCAACTTTAAGAATCCCATAAAATCTCAACTGTCCCTGAAGTCCCAGCTAGGTAACAGAACTCTCCAAGGCTCTTTATCCCTGCTTTGTAAACATCTTCCCTCCCTGTCTATCCCTGAACTTTCTCTGGTCTCTCTCGCTGCCGCCTTCTTAGAACCAACTTACTTCTGGTTTCTTCTCCGTCTTCCTCTGCATCCCTCTATCTGTCCCTACAGTTTTTCTGTGTCGGGTCCCTGCCTAGTTAATCTAGAGGTGTCCCCCTGTCCCTCCCTCCCTCCCGCCCACCCTCCCTCTATGGACAAACACATAGGGCGTGGGGGCCGTCCTTCAGGGGCCGTTAACATCCCTCTCCCTCCCCCCAGATCAGGGCAGTGCAATACACAGATGGATGAGTATCCCATTCACCCTCCTCCAGCTGACGCACCTGCAACAACAACAACCATAAAATGTTAACTTGAGTCTGTTCTGTCTAGTTCATTTTATGTAAATTTGTGTAAAATTACCTCGTCGGGTGGGTGTAGAAGCTCTAAACACCGTAGCATGCTGCCAGTCTTTCTTTCAGGAGAGGGGGGAACTGCTCGGAGAACTGCTGCCAGTTCTCCTCCCCGACTTGTTCCTTGAAACCGTGCAAGATCTAAGAAAGTAGAGCGTCCTTAAAGTACTGTAACTATCAAATTTCTTATGAGAATTAAACACAAACTTCAGAGGTTTCAATTTAGTAGCTTGTCAGTTTCATCAGACCACAAAAACCAGTTTACAGCTCCTTACGTCTCTACTGTTCCTTTCATAGAATAATTCCAATATACACTGACCGCTGCTCTGACAACAGCTTGGCTTTTGTCAAAATCGCCCAATTGTACTTTTAATGTGCAAAACCTTTCACAAAAGAAAAGGTACACTAGATGCTGAGAGGTAATCTGTTTTTCAGTTACCCATAGTGGTCAAATGCCTGATGGACATAACTGTTTGGTCTCAAAGCCATAGTCTTAGATAGAAAAAATAAATTTGTTTTCTTTAATGTTTCACCTTATAAAACATGTCTCTCAGATCGTCTTTAGGATTCACCCAGGAAGCGACAGCATCACAGAAGAAGATGAAGTCCTGCTCAAACAAAAGGGGAATGAGACATGTCCTGTACAAGTTTATACAGCTGTAAAGCGTCGTCTTACCTGCACTACACCTCCAGGGTTCACACCAATCATCATGCAGATCCCACGGAAAGCAGAGTCTTTCTCTTCATTGTCTCTAATGTTTCGTAGAGAGGTACACCTGTGACAAAAAAACACACAATGTAATGTATCTATTGTAAAAAAATACTTTATCAAAGAATATTCCTGTAACTTACCATGGGCGGATGAACTGAGGCAGCATGGGGGCAACCTCTTGAGGACACACATAGCCCAGTCGACCAATAGTGATTGCTTAATGAAACAGAAATGTCAGTGTTACAGTGGTAATAATACACTTTCTTTCTCATGCAACACTCCTCCATAGACATTACTTATCCAGCTCATAACAGTGTGCTGCATATGTGCGAGCTGACAAAAACAGTACCGGTGTTCTCCAGCAGGGTCTTGGGGGTGTTGGGACGATTGATAATCTCAACCAGTTGATTGAGCACCATAGGGATGTAGGGCTGCATCTCCACTCCTGATTTGGAAAACAAGAAAAGAGGCAGTAATACAGTGCTCCATATGCTGCATAATTCTTGAACATAGATCTAGATAGATATATGAATTTACCCATCTGCATGCAGATCTCCCCAATGGCCCAGGTTGCATTGTTGCACACAGAGATAAATTCTGGATTTAAATTTTTACCAAGAATTGGCATAAATTCAGCTGAAAGGCAATACAAATAAATGAATATTTTAGATCAAAACAACAACAACAATTTAAAGTTGAAGACAAAGAAAGATTACCAATACACGGTTTGACATGTAGAAAACAAGCCTTTGTTAAATCTCCCAGAAGTGCAAATGAACTCTGTCTTACTTCTGGCATTGTATCCTGAGAAAATACATTCTGATTGTAAATTCTATAGATAAATAAATACTTTATTGGTCCCCTTAGGAGAAATTCAGTTGTCCGGTAACAAACACAAACAGGCCAAGACCCACACATTTATAAATAAATAATGCATGTTGTTGAAGATAAACTGACCTGCATGCACTGGAAAAGTAGAGTCATGATGTTGCTGCGAGCTACAAGCGTGTCCACGTGCCCACCCAGTCCCTCAGCCAAACCACTCAGAAGATCCAGTGCTACAATCATGAAGTCCTTGTCTGGCGCCTCATATTGATCTGGCTGCTGACTGTACATCTACAGCAGTAAAAATACGTATTAGGTGAAAAGTAGGGCTATAGTACAATGTAGGTTATACTGTATATGTGAGTAATTAAACTGCACCATGGCCTGGGCTAGTGTCTTCTGGACCAACGTGACACAGCGCTGGTAGACTGGCTCGCAGTATGGCAGGAAACCACTCTGCAGCGCCGTGGCAACAGAGGACAGACACTCGAGCAGCGGAAACAGATCCTTATCCTCATCCTTCAACTCATTCCATTTGGCGATCAGCGGTGGCATTAGCTTCTGAATGTACTCCTAAAAACAAGTTAGTGGACAAACATTCGATTATATGTTGTATATTTTTCTTGTATATTTTTTCAAAAAACAAATTAATGAACCCACAGGCTGGTTAAGATGGTGTCCTACAGAGTCAGCCAGTGTCCCGATGGCATCATAAAGGATTAGCAGGTTTTTGTGCTGGTATTTCCCAAAAGCAAAAACCAAAGTGTCCAGGATGAAGCTCAGGTAAGGCACCAGCTCTGTACAAGCCTCCTCTTCGAGAGTGGCAAATGCACTAAAAAAAAGAAAAAAAGAGTGATGATACGTGTGCGAAGAAAAGACGTTAAATATCAAAGAATATAGTAGTCAGTACCTGCACGCTGCCTCTTGAACCCGTTTATTGCCATCCAGAATGCGTTTGAGCAGTTCAGTCATCAGTGGCTTTAGATTAGCATCAGGGGGCTGACTGACCACCCAGTGAGCGTAACGACTGAGGGTCCAGCAGGCTATGGAGCGCACTAGAGCCTTCTTGTCACACAAACACTGAATAAGGTGAGGAATGAGCTCTGGCAAATAGGGAACCATGCCCTGCATGCAACCTTAAAATAAAACACACACGTATTAAGAAAAGTTGTGGGTAAAACTATCCTAGAAGAATAAATAAAAAACACACCTTCAGCAATAGCTCCGAGAACCAGGATGCCTGACTCTTTAATGACCCAGTCAGGGTGGAAAAGCAGGCCTTTGAGGAGCGGTAAGAGATGGGGCAGCAACTCCTCACGAAACACATTAGCAAGAACATCCAGAGCAGCTGCTGAACACTTCCCTGTTGAAGACAAGGTGAAATAATGTACATTTCTGTAAAACTGGTTCAATTTCTTTAGGAAAATAGCTTGTTGGGAAGTTATCTGTAATGAATAGAGAATGCTTTTATTTCAACCTAATTGAGAGGACATGATTGGAAATATATATATATATGGAAAAGTTATACGGGTATATATATTATGTATATACCGATATTTAGAAATAAATGGTGAGAGAAACTATAGTGTTGTATAGAGTTAGTTTAAGCCTAATTACTGCAAAGGAGTAATGACAACCAAGAGCACAAGACAGTTATGACATTAAATTTAACCCAAATAACAAAATAACAGGTACTGCTTTATCGTTCATATGTAGTGTAACTTACTAAGATTCCAGTCAGACAGCGTGTCATCATCATCATCTTCGTCATCATCAAAGTCTTCCCCCTCCTCTCCCTCACCGCCTTCGTGCTGAAGAGTAACAGTCCTCGACTTGTGGAAACGTGGCTTGATATCCTGTTCACTGTCTGGGACAGTTTCATCCTCTTCAACATCGCCCTGCACGATAATCAGTCAACAAACTTTAAAAAGGGATAACAACTTTGTAGGACTGTTTTTAATAGAAATGATAAAGAAACAAGATGTACCTTCAGAAGAATTATATCGATTTCAGAATACTTCATGCCATTCACTAAAATAGGAATCAGCCTAAAAATATAAAAGAAAATATTTACATTTCATGTGAATAAAGATCTTGATCTTAGGGTTGGTTTCCATGTGACTTACTCAAGTCACTCAGGCTGTGTCCTGAGCAAACCTGTGTTGGGAGCACGGGTGATTCTAGGCTTTTAAAGTAAGAAATATTTTTATCATTGTTTATTCAATACTTAATAGCCTTTCAGGCGCTACATGGTCAGGCCCCTGTGTATATAACTGACCTGATCAAACCCTTTTGCTCGTCCAGGAGCCTCAGGTCCTCTGGGCAGAATTTTCTGATGGTCCCTCAAACTTATTCTAAAACTCGAGGAGTGTGGTCTTTTAAACTGTCGCACTCGACTTTGGAATGATCTCCCTCTCTTCCTTCGTTCTTTGGACTCTTTGGATGCATTTGAAAAGCATCTTAAGTCACTTTTTCAAACAAGCATTTTAGCCTCACTGGCCAAGCTCAAATTTGACTGCATATTTGACTACTGTGTGACTTTGTGACTGTAAGTCTGTGAAAAGCACTATACAAATAAAGTTGACTTACTTTACGTAAAAATTTAAATTTAGGAATAAAGCAAAGTTCTTAAGAGGTGGTTGTCAGCATACAAAGAAAGAAAGAAACTTGCACAAACAAACACAGCGATCAAGGGCAAAATAAGAGAACCCAGTTAAGAGACTGATGACAGAATGAAAACACCAGGCAGATGACAATAAAACTAATTAAATCATTCATTCTCTGGTCGAGAAGGTTAGATATAAAGAAACAGAGAGATAACAAAGAGCGCATGGCGTGCTTGCACGTACCGGTATATATTACCCCAGGGGAATAAGCACCTCTAAACATGGTTGTCTAGAATTGTTCCTGGTTCAGTGTTAAATACTGGAAGGAACCCAATACTCCTACACTGAAAATGTGGAAGGAGGGGATGATGGTGTTTCTGTATTAATTTAATTAATGTTACGGCTCACTGATTTTGTTATTTTTTTTATCCTGATCTTGTGCGCACAAACTTACTGGACCAGGTGCCCTGTAAGGGCCTCTTTGCAAATGGGCTGTTCAGCCAGAGTCAGCCAGAATTCACAAGCCTCCAAAGCTACATTCTCATCTGGGTCTTGGGTCCGCTGGAGCATGTACTATATTGAAAAAAAAAAGGAACAAATGTTCAGATGCAAATACAATCATTTATACAGTATGTGCGTAATCAGATCCATTGGTCACCTGGATAATGCTGTGCATGTGCGGAATGAGCCGGTCAATGCGGACCTCCAGCAGCATCACTAACGCTCTGCAAACATTCTTCCTTACTTCACAGTCCTCATCCCCAGCCAGCGCAAACAGGCTCTGCGTATTAGAGGGGGGAAATGAAAATAATTCCATTATCGCTTAACAGTAAATTATATATGTTCTGAATTGCATTACAAAAACTCACCTCAATGAAGGTATCAATATTATCCATAAGAGCTTGAGCACGGCCAATGATGAACTGATTTACACAGGCTATGGCATGTGACCTAACGAGCACACACATTAATTAGGAAAGATATCAAAATGAAAATGGCATTGGACATAAGACAAAAAAGCCCACTGAATAATTTATTTCATTAAATAGGTAACATATTACATATCTTTTATCTACCATTTTTCCATTACTCTCTACACCACACTTCTTTTCAAATCCTGTTATTGACTAACCTTATCTTGGGGCTACAATGTTTAAAAAACTGTAGAAACTTTGGGATCATAATGTTGAGAGGTCGGTTCAGAGCATCACTGTCCAACAGCTCAGAGGAATCTTCACAGATCTTCTGAAGCGCCCCAAAAGAACCCTAAAAAGATAATACAAATTAAGTTTTTTAACAATGGAACACAATGTTTTGGTCAAGTTGAAAATAACACTTTGGTTTTCTGACCTCACAGGTATTGTAGTCCTCTGAATTCAGAAGATTACAGAGCTGGGGCAACAGCTCGGGCCAGGTACGAAGCTCTCCTTTAGATCCTATAGTCGTTATCAGAATTCCTTTATAATGAAAAACAATATACACTTATTTAAAAAGAAATAAACAAATATTCCAAACCAATAACAGCATCTTGAACTATAAACCTACTCAGAGTCATTCTCAAACTGTGAATCTGTTTACTAATAGCCCCTTACAAGGCTGTTAGAGAGGGTAGTTTCAAGTGAAACCAAATACTCCCTTTATCAGGAGCCCCGTGGGCAGGGCTTACGCAGAGTAGAATAAATATCTGAGTTCCCAGACTTGATTCGCAGATTGAGAATGACTCTTGGATGGGAGTCGTAACGTTTTGTTTTTCTAGATGACTGCAACTGAATCTTTTTCTACAATGGAACACGCCTGGACGAATGAGGGATTACACCGACATTCCTCCTAATATTATACCTCCAACATACAAATAGCGCACTGAATCATAGTAGTGTGCAGACATGCTCCTGCTTTTTAAATCTTTACCTCACTCAAATACCCACCAATAGTAGCTCTGATAAGAGGTGAAGGGTCTCCAATGTTATTGAGGCATTCACGCTTGATGAAATCTGCCACATTTGGGGGAAAGTTCTGGTAGTGAGCCTTTACATTATTCTTCAATATCAGACCACTGAGTGAACGAGTTGGCTCATCTTCAGAAGAAGGAAAAAAAAGGATCAGTTGTATACATAGTCAGTCATACATAAATACATACATACATACATACATACATACATACATAAACTATATTAATTCTGATCATGCGTAATCCTTGTCATACAGTATGTATACATACCCTCAGATTTCAGACTTGTGAGGACAAATATGAGATAGTTATTAAAATCTGGAAATTGGTTGAGTTGTTCCAATTTCTGTAGTTTCTGTTAAGGATACACACTCACAAATAACAACACAGTCTTATGTAACCTGTGAGGCAGCTGAAGTCTGGTCATTTCTGCCTCCAAAAGCACACAGTGCATGAGCAACATAATCCAACCTCACACCTCATACCACACTCAATGTAGGATACTTCTTGCACAGCTCTTTGTGTTGCTGTGTCAGGGGACTGGGAGTCCTTGAGAAGCTGGAGCACCTGCTGCAGGCCCTGTTCATCTGGCTGCCACTCCATCCTTTGGACACAAATACACAAGCACTACTGAGCTATATAGCATTTATGGACATGTACAGTTAAATAGTTTCTTTCCCGGGTTTATTTATATAATGTGGTTCTGTTATGAATGCGTTATGCACGTGTAACATGACGCAATGTCATCATCAATGTTGTGCTAGTGTAATGAACTATGTTATTGGGAGTATCTATCTATATCTACCTGGTGAATTACATGTATATTAACTGTTGTTCATTCAGGCGTCACCAGATAAATCACCAAATGTACACAACGATACAATACAACTGGCAAAACACCAAAATCATCTCAATTCTCGGTTAATGAAAGTTTTGCATAAACAATCATACAATATACAATGCATAAAAGCCCTGGGCAGTGTTTCTGTACGAGGCCCAGCTACAACAAGCGCAAACTGTTTGGCTCAGCAAGCTAGCAAACTAGCGCTGCTACATCGGTATAACATAGCATTTTAAAAGCACACCTGATGCATTGTGTGTTCGTGCGGTAATTCTCTAGTAATACAGGTAACATGACGACACAAGCAAAATGCGCTATAACGTTAATACACAGTAGTCGTAGTAGTCCGATCAAATCCCAGCAGCTAAAGGGAGCTAACACTTACATAGCTAGCTTCAACTTGAAAATACCGCGGAAGATTTTACCTGATCTCTCCGGTGTGGTAGATGAATAATGTGAGACACAGCGGCGCCTTTACACTTTACTAAATAACATTAAACAATATTTGGTAATGATCTGGCTAATTATAAACTTGTGTTCTCGGTTGCTCAGTGTAGTCACTTGGCTAGCTGGTCTGTGACAGAGATTGCATGCCTTGTAATCAAGCCGGTGATTAGTGACCACACTCGGCTTCCGTACAGACACAGTTTGATCTCCACTGTATCGTACGTATTGTATTTGTATTGCCTCTTTTATATTCTGGGAGTTTGTATTTTATGCTTTAGATGTTTGCAAAATATGTATAATTAACATATTGTAAGTACAGCCAGAGCCTACATTTTTGGCTGAATATTTTCCCCTTTTGACCACCAGATGTCAGCATCAATTACGTACTAGTTTTGAGCAACTTTATACAACGATGAGCTGTAGTAGGGCGTGGGCAACATGGCACATTATTGCTGCTTGTGTTTTATTTGGTTAAAGTCTAACACATTAACCCACATGAAGTCATTACTTTAGTTTAAATTTAACTAGGCTGCAAAATTGATAAATAAGACAAACGATTAAGTAGGCTTGGAAATCACTGACTGGCTGGCTGCTTCCTGTTGTGAAATTTAGTCATAAACCATATCACAGCAATAGTAGAGCTTGTGGAAAAGTGGAGGTAGGTTTTGGGTTTGCTGTGTTGCGTACAATCAATGAAACAGACATAAAACATAAACCGCATACTTTATTCTGACGTGCCATTTACAATCACAGTGACTACAAATTACATTTCTTTTAGTATTTGTCAAAACTCACAATATGCTCTTTATAGAACAAGAATTCAAAAAGGAGAGGAGATTCAAAGATAAACATTTTTGGCTCAACATAGAGAGCTTATTTCACTCTTGCTGCAGCCCCACTTGCAACATGCATTGGACAATCCCACCACAACATCTCTGCCTTTTCTGTCTGCACTTCTTAGAGCCTCCAAAACTTCTTCCAACATTGGAGAACGTGCAGAGCGACTAAATCCTGTGACTGCAGGTATGTCCTCAGATGTTTGAGCTTTCCATAAGTCTGGTTGCACTACATCTTGGCTCCCGGAGACTTGTGGCACAGGATTCGTGACCCATGGGTCAAAGTTCTCCTCTCCGGGCAGAGCTGGTAACATTTAAAGATTAGCTTATGGTTTTCTTCCATTAAAAGATTTTAGTATATTAATTAAACTCACCTGAATCTCCCAAACTCCTCCGCCAGCGAGATCCTCCACATGTGAAGATGACAGCTCGAATAAATTCCCTGCCACATAATTTTACCCCATAGAAAGAGGGATGGCCTTCATTACACCGCACCTTGTCAACAAGTGCCACTAAAAGGCCAAAAGTCAGAATTGCTGCCTTCCACATGGTCAGGGAAAAGGTTGTAAACCACTTGATTACAGCAGCAAAAGTATCTGTTTGCTGTCTCCTGGAAGCCCGTCTTTTATATGTTCCAAAACCTGGTGAAAAGACCTAATTTTACCTCCACACTTTAGTCACACCAAGATAAGACCAGAGACCTTTAGGGGCAACAATACTCATCGAGAAAGAGCAAAAATGATTAAGTACTGCAGAGTGTCAGAGGTGATGTGAGCAGGGTCTATTGCTATCTCATCACCATAACCTTTCACGGTGGCCTTTTTGTTTCATACATTGGCTGAGGTAAGCCGTGGGTCAACACATTGATATTTATTATCAGTGTGACTGGCAAAGGATGGAGATCGCAATCCATTCACCAGAATATGACAGTGGTGCTGACACTTTCTCCCTCAAATACACACTTGTATAATAATAAAAACAACAACGCTTCTATTATACGAGGAATTATAGTTGTGAACTCCTATAACTTTTGTCAGTATAATTTGCACTGGACAAGGGCCGGGGGAAGACAAGTTGGAAGTATGCAGAGTTGCCAAAATTTGTAGCCTACTCAAGAAAGAGTAACGTTAAATATTCATATATTACTGGGTAGTGGTCCAAGAACTTACTCAAATAAGAGCACCTGTCTGGGTGTAACATATAACTTATACGTTTAAATTAATGTAATTGGAAGGAAATTAAATGAGAAAAGCAAAATCCTATTTGAGTTAGTGGTGCACAGATGTTTGATTTAATATTGTAAACATAAAGCTTTTGAGACTTACTTGAAGTGGGAAAAGTAAAACAAGTGTCAAATCTAGCCGATAACTCAAAGTGCTTGGAAACTACTATGCCATTTTTTAAATGTATTCTTTCAAAACGTTACTCGAGTAGGCCTCAATAATTGAGTAAATGAGTATTACCCACCTCTAGGAGTAGGCTGTGTAAAATAAATTGACCTACTAGTCTAATTTTCTTACCCTCATAATTGGTAAATCACATAGAAAATGTTCCTTTTATTATCATACATCTTACTGACATATTAAATAAAAGTAATCTAAACTACCCCTCAGAAAACTGTGGTAAACACAGATTAAATTAGAAAACAATTATAAGAAACGATATTAATTTAACAACATTTTATATTTAACTTGATTGACACATTTAGTCAACCAATGCACGAGTTGTTTATACCATGACGTCAGGACCACTACACTAACTATCCAATCAGCACCTGGCAAGGGGTGGAGCCATCACGGGAGGGTAGCAACAGTTGCCCCGGTGAAGGCTAGGCGCCATAGCCACGGTAGTCCTGGCGACAAGAACCAAGCAACGGGAGTCAACAACAACAACAACCTAAATCAAAGAGGTAAAAACTTTAACTTGAAAAGAACACCATCTGAGTATACACGCGGCGAAAAAGCTAAATCTGCGAATTGATTTAGCTTTTTATTCTTGATAAATGTTCTTCGTCAAAGTCATGCGTTAAGGGGAAACTGGTCGAGCATGTCGGTGCGGAGGAAAGTGGTTGCTAGCTTCTTTCCGAACGCAGACCGTTGTTATGGCGATGTCAGATTTTTGATAAGAGAACAAGATGGCGGGTGTGCTGTGATGACAGTCCTACTTTTGATCTGTAGTTAAAATGTTTGGGTTGTTAAATATCTACTTGCGAATATATACTGTGTGTCTTTGTGTGATTATCTTTAGGTGCACATGGGTGTGCGTTAGCGTGTGTGAAAATGACACGTAGGAACTTGTCGCAAGTTACCATGAGTTGCTAGGAGGAGGAAGCTGCTACCCATGCTCTCTGTCTCAACTCTTCCAAGCTCTTCCAGTCAGAACCTAAAAGAATACGCAACCTCTAGTTCAGTGGTAGTTTTTACTCATGTGTACCGTGTGCTTTAGCTATGAAGCGTAATACCAAACTTTGTGGATTTGATAAACTTTTGACCTGCCACGGACTGTTGCGAGTTCCTGCGTGAGCACAATGTGGCGAATGATCATCTGATTATGTCGTTGCAGTGTTAAAAGCAGGAGTGGCTTAGGCAGAGGGAAGGACCAACGTTTGACTGACATTTAACAAGAGTCGATATGATTCACTTCGAAATTGTAGTAAAAGGCGTTTCCCTCCGCAATAAAGCCCTTTAAGTCAAAATACAAACTTAAGTTGAGTCAATTTGAAACGCGAACCAATTTAACTTAAGAGATTGTACGATTTCTTACGAAATCAATCTTATTTTATGTACAACAAATAATATAATAACATAACACTGAAGATAGCATGTCACCACAGAATCAGAATGTTTAGCTGGGCTCAATAGAATTGAGGATAAGCAATATGACAGTCAAGGTAAATGTTAATACATCAATACATTTCTACAGCATAATTGCTCTATTTCTCTTGTAAAAATAAATAAATAATAATAAGAAGAAGAAAAATGTATGATATATATATGTTAATCTTTAACATTAAAACTTAACAAAGATGAATCAACAATGAGTATCTTATTTATTTATTTTTTTTCAAATCCACATAAGGTGCCTCAAATCAGCGGTTGCCATGGCGACTCCTGGGTACTCTGAGGACCTTCAGCCTCAGCAGGCTAACGCTGTAACCATAGCAACACCAGCAACAGCCACGCCCTCATCCACAAAGAGCGCTCACTTCCTGTCTAACATCCCCTCAACCCCCAGAACTGTTTCCTCACCAAACCAGTCCATCTCGGCCTCGAAAAGCCCACAAGTCACTCAGAGTCAGGCGCAGAAGTCGGTGGTCCTGGCCAATCCCACCCAGCACTTTGTGACGAGCGAGGTTCTACGATCTGTAACTCAAAAGAGCAACGGTGAGAGCAGCTCGCCACAGTACATCGTAGTTACAGTTACAGGTGAGTTGCACTGACATCACCGTCACATGAAGTTACAAAACAAGTCATTGACATGAAATGACATGTCCCACGAACCGAATCTTGTTTGGGGAGGTGTGCGTCAAATACTGTAATTGCTTCATTTCAATGCAAGAAGAATGACTCCAAATAATACAGTATTTGTTATTGAAACACATCACATGTCAGAAGCTATTCATGGGTTTCAGCTTCCATGAAGATACTTTGCAGTGACATCACACTGGGGGTGAACTGCATGTATGTCTATGGAAGACAGTTACACAGTTACCATGGTGACACAATGCACGCCAAGCACCAAGCCTGATGTTGTTTAGATGGTCTGAAAAACTCAAGATTAAAATGAAGTTCAAAATTGAGTTAAACAACACAATTTCAGGAGCCTGTGATCAATACAAGCATTAGATTTTATTTTTAAGGGTGAGAGTTAACAGAAACAGTTTTTTCAGTTACAAAGTCAGTTCTTCATGGTTAGATTGCCTCCAGAGTGCGTCCAGTTTGCTTGACACCCCCAGGAATGTTGAGAACATCACAGGAAAGGTATCTATCCACGAGTTTCAGAGTGATTAAAAAATTGATTAAATATTCAAAACAAAGCATCCGGAATGGTGAAAAGTCCTCAAAATGTTGCCTATAACAGGAAACTGAAAGCCACGAGTACTAGTCGGCATTTTGAGGACTTTTGACCATTTAAAAATAATATCTAGTTTTGAATTGTTAATTGCTGTATATGACAGCTGTATTATTTGTTTTCATCTCTGAACCCCACGGATATGACATTTATGTTATAATATTTCAGGGTCAGCTGTACTTGTACAGAGGCTTCGGGTATTTTAATCTTTCAGTTTTGTACTTGTTTTGTGTGGGTAGTGGACTGCATACATTAGACTTGGTTGCAAGGAGGCACAGTCGGAAATGAAATTGTTAGACACCTGCGTCATTTATTTGTTTTTTATATGTATTCCAGTTGAATTGTGTAAAATGTGTCAAAATTCATCTACATTGTGCAACCGCAAACTAAAAATTATCAATGGCCTCTACGAAGTATAATTTTGCTTCAGCTAAGTGGAATTAAATCAAATTTTTAAGATTTTAAGTCTGCATTATGATTCAAAATGAAAGTATACCATGTGTCTGAGTTTATTTTAGGTATTTCTATTTGTAGATCATTTTGTCGCCGCACTATATCAGATATCACTGCATACCCCTGCGTCACAGCTGTGCGGGTGCATGGCCCAGAAAGCAGATTTGCTTAACCGTGTCGATTAAAACCTTCATACAGTTTCTCAGACATGAAGGAGAAATCTACATTAGTGGCATATTTTATAATCCCTTTGTGTGTGTGAGTTTTTGTTGCTGTGCTTCACATTAACAAACGCTGGCCTGAATCAAAGCTGTATTCAACGTCACACAGTCGGATCCTGTGAGTTTAAAAGGCCAGTATTGTGTAACCACTACACAAAACCTCTTACATTTTCATATTTTGTTCTAAATTGTCACCATGGCAGTGCTAGATTTTCATTTCTCTGAAACCCATCGATAGTTAGCATTCAAACAATTGATTTAAAAAACGCCCATTCTTAAATTGAGTAGTTAACTTAAGGTTAATTTCCCAACCATTTAATCAGAAATTGGAGTAGCTTTGTCCTGTGGTGTTGGCATAAGTCAATGTTTTTCCAACTGAAGATATAAAATACCCCATCCTTTCTGATTCCCCCTTTTCATCCGATCTGCGTGTTTACAAGATGGAGGGATTTCTCTCTCCATCTGGGGAGATTAGCTGTCCAAGGCTGTTCTTCTCCATACATCATATAAGGATGGATGTTTGGGCACAGTCAGTGCTGTTCCTGTGACTTCAGCAGCCAAGCAAAAACCATAAAATATGTTCTGTGGCGGCGGCTGTTACTACAAGTTTGAGGCAATATGTCGTGAGTACTAGGCATCGTGTTTACAGTAGTTTATGTTTGTCTCTTCTCCTCTTCCTCTCTTGTTCTTAGAGGGTTCGGGTCACTCCACTGACAGTCTGTCTGACACCAGCCCACCTGCTCAGAGCGGAGTCCCCACTCAGGTCGTGCAGCCGGCGCAGAGCGCAGCACAGCAAGTAAGACGCACACAGACATCGACAGTATTCTGTCAAATCATCTCAAATGAAAGAGATCTGGAAAATACTGACCACTCCACATTATGAATGTTCCAGCAGAGGTCAGTGTTGCAGGCCGTGTTAGAGGCTGCAAAGAGAGCTCAGTCAGGCCACTTAAACAACCAGCACTTAAACCAGGAGGAGGTAAAACACAGCCAGCCACAATGCTGTGTACTTGCAACTGTCTTGGCTTTCTTAAATTGCTTGACTCAGCAAAATGGAATACTGCTTTTGTTCACACACAAAGCAGGCATTTTCTTGCAATTTAACCGTTCTAACACTTAAACAGAAGTTACTAACTTAAACATGCCACTTACTAACTAGCATCTTTTTCCTATGACCTTTTTCTCTTCCCATTTCCTCTAAATATTTTGGAATAAGATAAGATAAGATATTCCTTTATTGTCCCACATGGGGAAATTTCATACCAGCTAATATTAAAGTGCATACGACAGGTTATACGACTACACCTTTCACTAAAACATAAAAGCATTTTGCAAGCAATTTTGTTGATGTTTATAATGTTACTTCCTGGCTGGACATGAGCAGCAGATGTGACATAGAGGTAATTCCCACAACTGTTATTAATGTAAACAAGGGCCAAAATCCATATAAAGTACACAATATGACTGATTTGACAAACATTATTTAGTAACATGATTGTTTCAAAATGTCAGAAAATGGTGTCAGTTGCGTGTAAATAATCTCTGATTAGTGATGACATAGATAAGAGGGTTAGTTTTTATTTGTATTTAACTTTCTTCACAAACTGTAGCTTGACTGATGTAAAACTATGATACATTTTTACCAAAAGGACCAAACAAAGTAATAAGTAGAAAAACATGAGAACCTGTCATGTGTACTTCACTTTAACATAAACTTCACATCTTCAGTGTGGTTACAATCTCTTCTCTTTTGTCCCAGGTAGAACACGTGTTCTCTGGGCAGCTGCAGTACATTGAAGGAGCTGGGGATGCACCTTTCCCTGCATCCTCCATGTGAGTTTTACTGTGCAAACTTGGGAACTCACTCACTGGACACCCTTTTTTATGTATCCATATCTTTGTTTAGCCGTTCAAGCAACTACCCTTTCTCCAACTCGCCTCTGTACTCCCACACTCCTCCGACATCCTCCTCCAACTTCTTTGAGGCCACTTCGAGCTCGGAGTCGGACATACCGGCAGCAGCAGCGACCGCGGCCAGTACTGCCTCTGCTGCGGGCGCCGGGGCGGGCTATGTGCTTCCTCCTGGTTATTTGTTGGGAGCAGCTCAGAGCTTCTCCGGATCAAACTCCCGCGCTCCCCCTGCCACTGTAAGAGCTTAGCTTTTCACTCTTTGAATCACATGTGCAGTTAGAGGAAATGCTCTGAAATCGACTAACTTTTATTTATTTTTTATTGTTGAAATGTATTTAAGATATAAGAATGTAAGATATTGCCATTTATATTGCAATGTCATCACAGTATTTCCTATATCGTCATACTTATAGTTTGTGGGGACATTTTTGTAATTTGATTGTTGTATGATAAGGTTTGAGCTGTAAAGATATCAAATAAATAACTTTTACATTATTATATATTTAGAAAAGGGTTTGCTTGGATTATCCTGATTTAGAGGTATAATAGTGGTTTCAATATCCTCATTTATCGTGACATAATTCTGTGGAAACATACCGCACTTCAAAATGTGTTATTGTGATAGTCCTAGTAAGGTACAATGAGAATAGAGACTTATATTGTTATATTGACGGTGCAAATACTTGTCATAACTTTCTCTCTGATATACCGTAATGAACGCTCTGCATTCTTTCCTGATTTGAAAGATCCGATCTGACAATGGAAGATGTTGTAGCTATTACTGTATTACGTTGTCATGAACGTTGCCATAGCAATCAAAATATATATTTTTAATGGGAAAGGTCCTCACAGAATCTTTCAAATCAGGAAGAAATTATTTGCCTGAAACCCACAAATTGACTACATTTTAGGTGCAGTGGCTGGTTGACAACTATGAGGGAGCAGAAGGTGTGAGTTTGCCCCGCTGCACTCTTTACTATCACTATTTGCTGCATTGTCAAGAGCAAAAACTGGAGCCAGTCAACGCTGCTTCGTTTGGAAAACTTATTAGGTCTGTCTTTTTGGGTTTGCGCACAAGGAGATTAGGAACAAGGTAAGAAAAACAGCAACACATACAAATAAATCAACATACAATAAAAAATAATCCAATAAAATGATCTGCATTGTGTTTTAGAGGGAACTCCAAGTACCACTACTATGGTCTGAGGATAAAGTCGGGCTCTCCTCTGCTCAGACTGATGGACGAACATCAACACATGGCCATGAGGCAGCAGCCATTTTCACAGAAAACACGGTAAAAACAAGTTGTTACTTTGTAAGATTTTCATCAGAGATGACAAATGCTAGGATAGTAATTGTGTGGTGTTGCCATGAGCATCCATAACCAGGAACCCATAACCAATACTGAAACATTCATATCACACTGTAATGACACATTTGAATGGCTTGGACACAGTGCTAATACTCTAATTGTGCTTAAAACAGGATAAAGCAGGTTCAGAAGGCTCAGGGCATTGCTAATGGGACAGCAGGCGGTGCAGGTCAACAGCAGATTGCAGGACTCTGTGACATTTCAGCTCAGGTTCAACAGTACCAGCAGTTTCTGGGTGAGGAAAATGTATTACCTCCCTTAAACTTGGATTAACTGACTATATAATTTAGTTTTAGAGAGTCTTTCTTGTTCTGTCCATCATCTCATTCTTCCCATGTTAATTTTGAAAACAGGAGTGACACGACCATTACCAGAGTGTGGAGACATTGATTTACAAGATCGAGTGCTGCCTGAAGGAGTCCTTTTGGAGCACCTCAGGGCCTTTCAGAGTCTCTACAAGGAACATTGTGAGGTGAGTACTGTCCATGGCATGTGTGTAATTTAAAGCAGGTTTGGTAACATAATGTATTGCGGTTTTGTTGAATTACAGGCGATTATGGACGTCATGATCAATCTGCAGTTCACTCTTGTGGAAACACTATGGAAATCCTTCTGGAGGTTTAGTCAAAACAATGACACAGAATCTCTCAACCTGTAAGTCACAGCATAGCCCCACATGTACATGTATTTATGGGAAAATATAGTGGTTTACAAAGGTGTCCATACCCTTGGAACATTACCACATTTTGTCACGGCCAAAACCTTTAATAAATTGTATTTGCATTTTTTGTGAAAGAGCAAGACAAAGCGGCACACAATTGTGAAGAGGAAGGAAAATTATACACACTGAAAAGTGCAGTGTGCAGCCAGTTGCTGTCAGAAATTGCCTGATAAATGTTGACCTAATGATTAAATAGAGTCCATCTTTGTGTAATCTATTCTCAGTATAAATGCGTGCACAGAAGTTTGTTAAGAGAATGTTGAGAAACAAAGGGCATCATGAAGTCCCAGGAACACCAGACAGGTCAGGGATACAGTTGAGGTTAATTTATAAAAAGGCTTTGAACATCTCACAGAGCACTATTCAACCCATCATCCGGAAATGAAAGAGCACGGCACAACTATTACAAACTTACCAAGACATGGCCGTCCACCAAAACTCACAGGCCGAACAAGGAGAGCCAAGAGGCCCATGGTTACTCTGGAGGACCTGCAGAGATCCACAGCTCAGGTGGACAGGGATTATTATCTATTCATGCACTGCACAAATCTGGCCTTTATGGAAGAGTGGAAAAAAGAAAGCTATTGTTGACGTCCTGTGAGGGACACAGCAAACCTGTGTAAGAAGGTGCTCTGGTCTGAGCAGACCAACATGGAACTTTCTTACCTAAATCAAAACTGTGTGTGGCGTCTGCAAAAAACATGTGTTAGAATGGCCAAGTCAAAGTCCAGACATAAATCCAATTGAGAATCTGTCGCTAAATCTGAAAACTACGGTTCACTAATGCTCTCCAGTAAATTTGACTGAGCTTGAGCTGTTTTGAAAAAAAGAATGGGCAAAAATGTCAGAATTGTAGCTGTCATTGCAGAGAAAGGGTTTTCCATCGTCTCCGGGGGCCTGAATATATTTGTACGCTGCACTTTTCAGTTTTTGGGGTTTTTAAAATGAGGAAATCATGTATAATTTTCCTCCCACTTCACGACTGTGTGTCACTTTGTGTTGCTCTTTCATACAAAAAATGCAAATAAAATAGATTTTAAGTTTATGAACGTGAATGACACTTTTGTACAAAAATATGCTCTTGTAGGCTCAATGAGTCGGAGAAGCGTCTGCCTAAGGCCTGTCTGGTGATGCTGTGTAAGTTTGAGCCAGTTCTTAACTGGACTAAAGGATGTGACAATCTGCTCTACCAGAGTCTGGTGGAGATCCTTATTCCTGATGTTTTGAGGCTGATTCCTAGTAAGATCACAAGCAGCACATGTATTATAAATGAGTGTGTTTATTGATGTAACCATGGCCTCTCCTCCTGCATTAGGTGCCTTAACACAGGCCATTCGTAATTTTGCTAAAAGTTTAGAGACTTGGCTGACAGGTGCCATGATGAACATCCCTGAAGAGATGGTCCGCATTAAGGTACACAGATGTCTACCGCTTTCACCTTGTCTTCGTATCCAGTTTATCATGTTACTCTTCACTGTCCCATCCTGGCTGTAGGTCGTTTGTGTGAACTCCTTTTCCCAAACACTGCGCCGCTACACCAGCCTGAATCACTTGGCCCAAGCAGCTCGAGCTGTGCTCCAGAACACAGCCCAGATCAACCAAATGCTCTCTGATTTGAACAGAGTGGATTTCACCAATGTTCAGGTTTGTCATTTCAGCTCAGTTTGACTTGGGCTTCTCTGTGAGTCTACTTACTATTTTGTCCGGGTGTCTCACAGGAGCAGGCTTCCTGGGTGTGTCAGTGTGAGGATGTCATGGTGCAGCGTTTGGAGCAGGATTTTAAAATGACACTTCAGCAGCAGAACTCCCTGGAGCAGTGGGCCTCGTGGCTAGACAGTGTGGTCACTCAGGTGCTTAAACCCTTCGAAAACAACCCTGCCACTTTACCAAAGGCAGCTAAGACCTTCTTGCTCAACTGGTCATTTTACAGGTAACTTTAAAGACCAGAGTAAGTATGGATAACTCGCATCATACACTAACCTTCTTTCTGCACGTCCAGTTCGATGGTGATCCGGGACCTGACCCTGCGTAGCGCTGCGAGCTTCGGCTCCTTTCACCTGATCCGCCTGCTGTATGACGAGTACATGTACTACCTCATAGAGCACAGAGTGGCCCGGGCCAAAGGGGACACTCCCATTGCAGTGATGGGAGAGGTATAGAGGAAGTCCTGAAAACAATCATTTCATTTATTCTCTTTTGTGACACACCTTTTAATGCCTTTTCTAGTTTGCCAGCACAGTGAAGAGACACAACTTACCAGATATGGAGAAAGGTAAGCTGATTAATGAAGACTATAGAACCCATTGTGTACAATGAACGGATAAATCTGACCCGGTACAAATAATAATAACCAAACACACTTGTGCGTGGCGTCCAGCTGAGCATCATCTTGCATCTGAGTTTCTCCCATTGTGTCGACTGCTCACAGCAAACACAAGGTTTTGCTACGGTTCAAGGATTCAAATAATTTAAAGCCATGAACCAGGAATGTGTCACGCTGCATAAAAACATTATTTCTATGTAATTAATTGTTTATATTTTCTATTGGCATACAGTAGGCCAAGCAAGCAAAGTTTATGTGAGTGGGTATTTATCACTTTGTAAATATCTAGATACACCAGCACCCACTTTATGGTGATCAGGTCCTCTATGACGTGAATCATTTATTATTGGATCAATAACATGAATAACATAATGGTTAGAATATTAAATTAAGGGTTAGACAAGTTACTTGAACTGGTCTCGAGGAACTGAATGTAAGTGTACTGCCCCCCCAATCTAAAACTGAATCACTAAAATGTAACCTCCCAACATTCCCACCATAAAGTATTGTGCCAGACAGTTGAGTTGGTTTGTTGAGTGTTGATTTTCTTCTGCTACCCACAGACGACGAAGAGGAGGACGATGATGACAGTGATGAAGAGAGTGGAGACATCATGCTTCAGTCCAGTTCTCTAAACGTGGTCTCAGCAGAGAAAGATTCACTGGAGCCACCGGCCAAGCAGCCCAGGACAAGCCTCAATCTGCTACCGCACACACATGGCACATCTTAAAGACGCCCATCCACTTCTGCTTGTACTTTACGTTTACCACTGCGAGGATTCACTGTGGTTTGGTGAGCTAATCTACAGAGCTGCGGCGCGGTCAAATAGCCCAGCAGTTTCAGGAGCCATATAGCCTCATGGCTAACCCTAAACTTGACCCTGACCCTAACCCGGCGCGGTCAAATAGCCCCGCAGTTTCAGGAGCCGCGGCACAAAATAGGCTAACAGTTTCGGCCGCGCGCCGCGGCTCTGTAGACACTCCCAATCGGGAAAGCATGCTGCGACTATCACCTTGAACTGAAACTAAGGTAAATCAGCCTCTCACCAAGGTTTTTTTTTTTTAATCTTAATTTAAGATTCCATTTTATGCCTTCAGATCGTCTAATCCTTCTCATACTCCTTGTGCCTTTCCTAACTTCCCAGTCGCTGTCAAGATTATATAAGCCATGTCTGTCTAGAGTTTCTGAAATATGTCTTTATATAAAATTATATCCTTTTTACCCCACCTTAGCCACTGACCTGATTGCTGTGGTGAAATCAAAATGCACAAATATAATCTGTGCAAAATCCAAGCCAAGACTATGACTATGCAGAAGAGCACTGCACCGTATACCGTGTTGTGACTTATGTGTATTTAGCCATATTTTTTTTTAACGTTTATTCATTTGGTTAACAAATTAATAAACTGTGCCTTTACAAGGTGTGAGTGGAAATGTGCGTTTAATATATATACTGTAACAGTGGTTTAATAAACAAGGGTCATGTGATGTGAGTTGTTTTGTATGTTTTTTTTCTATCCATTCCACCATTAAACACGCACATGCAGAATAGCAGTACGCTGGCCACATCTGAGCAGAAGATGCAGATGCTCATGAAAGCTGTAAAAATAGCAACATCAAATTGGTCCTCTCCTCTCTGAAGAGTCTGTAGTTTCACTGTTCACTTTTCCTGTGGGACATTAAATGATTTTGAAATTTTCAGAATCGTCATCCGCTTTAACGGTTACGACAAGACGCCAGCAAAAAACATCATAAAGTTTGTATCCAACTGCAAATCAAAATATTAATTGTACCGTCATTTCCTTAAAAGTGCTCATGCCAGGTTAGACTGTTAATTACTTTAGTAGTTGACCATTCAGCGATTCTTTCTATAAGGCTTTAAATATGACTTCATTCTAGAATGAAATCCATGATTCATGAAAATTAGCATTTATTTTGACATTTTGATGTAGTGTTGCAGTCTTATAAAATATTTTTTAACATGTTATAGAGTATGTATAGTCCAGGTAATTATTACAATTTTATCAGTTATTATAGTAGTCACAATCAGTCAATTAATCGCTGCAGCCCAAGTTACTACACAATCCACCAAAACTTTGAAGATTTTGCCTAAAAATTTTGTTTTGCTTACATCTCCCTAGTAGGACAACTTGATAGTTAACCAAAGGAGGGTTATTTAACATTTAACAAAAATGAATCTGACCATTCAGTGACCTGAAGTCTATTGTTGCTGCGTACGACCCTGCCGAGCTAAAAAAAAATAAATAAAAAAACTCTTTGAAATGTTCCAAACGGAGGTAGAAAAGAGAAGAGTCGGGCAGGTGGATATGGGACTTTAAATCAGTTGACATTTGCTCCACCCAACTTTAGTAATATATATCAAATGATGTGTTGTTCTGTAATCACATCACCTCAAATAGTAAAAATAACACCAGATTAGACTGCCTCAGTAGCATAGAAGAATGTAGAGTGAGCCTAAGACAAATGAATTAAGTTGATCTTAGGTTACTCCAATTTCCCTACAGGCACAAGTGTGTCTTCGCCAATACTGCCAGAGAGCCTAATGCCACTTTTACTTTATTGATATACATTTAAAAACATGTCTGTTTCAGTCGGTGCACTATAAATACAAGCTGTGGCGTTGATTCCAGTTGATTCCAGATTGAGTCCAGTTTACAATGGTGACAAATCACAAAATGTGTGACAGTAAAATTACATCATTAAACCATTATTTACAGTTACATTTATTTTTAGATACTTGAACGCTAAAGTACATCCAGGCCTCTGGCAAAATCCAGTTTCATAGTACAATCCAGGTGCATCTGTCACTATCAGCCAACACTTGAAGAGACGAGCCTGAAGAGGAGACAATAAATAGGTTATATGCAAGAGTAGCACAACATAAGCACAATTCACCAATTCAAATATTTGCACAGAACTTTATTATATTTGTTCCTATGGGACAAAAAACATGTCCCATAGGACACGTGGAGATGGATTGCATAAATAAGTTTCTTTTGATTATTATCATTTTCTGTGGACTGACAAAAAAGTGCCCCAGTATCTTTGATTAGTTTGGTAGTTTTTTATGTCAAAGATGTATTCCAGCTGGAATATTATATCACAAAATACATTGAGATCAGAGTGACATTTGTGAATATGGGTCACCTTTATGGAGCGCTTCATTGGTCATTCGATTGATGTAGCGCGAGCCACTTTCAGGAACCAGCCACTTCATGACAGTGTTAACACATGTTTTTCTATAGGAGCTCCACACGCTGCCGCTGAGAGAAACAACTATGTTTAACCAACAAAAAGCAATGAACAGATAACAAGGAGGTGTGTCTCACCTCGTCTGCCCTTTGACCTCTGTCAGGTCTCCCACACCAACGGTGCAGCAGACGCCAGTGTTGAGGTCCCAGCTGACCCGCAGGTTTGAGTGGTATGTGTTTGGTCTGATTAAAAAACATGTGAAATTTAGCAAAAAATGTATTTAATCAAGAAAAAAAAAGAGACAATGTCTCTTGGGGATCTTGATGATGATATTCAGAATATTTTGGGCAAAATTAATAAATGTGTGATAACGTTAAAGGTACATTTTGCTTACTTTAGGTAAATTAACCACTGCAAATTTGTTGCATACTATATACTCAATATTCAAATTTTGCATCACCAATTAACTAAATTAAAGCTCACATACCCTATATTTAACATATATGGCCAAATAAAGGACATCTTAAAAACTTAAAAACTAAACACAAAGTACTTTCATTACCAACAAGGACATATTAAGTGCTGATATTATGACATTGATACTTTTGCAATTACATCACCATAGCAACAGAGATACACATGTACTAATCAGTCAAACCTGCAGTGCTCTTCGTCTGAGTTGGAGAAAGCCAGTAACAGCAGCCCAATGTTAATCATAACAATATTCGTCTCTGGACAAACCTGATGAATGCGAGAAAATTCACATGTCAATGACAAAATGAAAGCTAAATCCAACAGTTTATATAAACTTACTTCCAAAATCACTACGTCATAGTCGCTGAAGGAGCAGAACTGAGAGGCCCAGGATGCATCATTTCTGATCACCTCATTGATAAGATATTCAAAGTCCAGGGTTAATTGCTCCACAGAGACGCACTGAAACAACGCAACTAGCATTACGAACAGGTTATTTAACACCAATGATGCACAGACATCGTAAAAAGGACTTTAGTGTTCAGTGCCAAGTCACTCACCCGTCCATTATATGTCCCGTTCACAAGTTCCAGGTTTCTGCCTTTAAGATCAGTGACTGTGAAGGGCAGCTGAACCTTATCATCTTCATAACCTGCAGAGATCAATACAAACAAGGGTAAAAAATGTCACAGCAGCCAGAGGCAACACATCCCTGAAGCAGCAGATGGCAAAAACAAATAGCAGTGTAAAATAAAAAAAAATAAAAAAATTAAATGATTAAACTGTCTTCAGTATTGCTATTGCTATTCAGGAAAACTGACTGGGTTTGTCTCCATGTCAACTATAAACAGCCTATTCTCTGTAGGGCTAAAAAAAAAATTATTGATTAATCACATCTAATCAATTATTGAGATAATTGCCACCTAATTTAGTAATTGAATAATTGTTATCTGGACAATACAGACTCAAAAGTGAGCTCAGCAAAGTTTTTTGTTGAAACTTTTCTATTTTAAAACTTTTTGTTAATGTAGTCCACCAGGATATTCTTAAGCAGCATCACTTTAGCTTAAGAATAATCGCATTGCATCCCTAATTCTCACCCACTAGCCAAGTGTAATCAAGTGAACAATAAGTTAAAAACCTCTACAACTTGAACACTACATAGTCAAATATCTTTACCTCCTCCAGTCTGTCCTGTGCCCTGCTCAGAAGCCCCTGGCTGTGGCAGGCGGTACTGTAGGTTTGAGTAGTTTACGTATCCAGGCTCAGCGGAGGTGGCCTCAGATGCTGATGTTGGCGGTGACGTAGGGGGAAAGTGAGCAGGCGGGGTTCCCGAAGGTAAACTATGAGCTGAAGTTGATGCTTGTGGTAAACTTGTTCTCTCCAAGGCTGGCTTCTGCGTCTCCAAATGTCCTTTATCCTTCGTGCTTTGTGCTCTGTCGTCGGGACCTACTCGCCTTTCCCCTTCTTTTTCTCCCACTACTCCATTGGCTTGGGCTCGCCTAAAAAGATCTGCTGCAAATTCCCGTGCGCGGGCAGCAGCTTGGGACTGACTGTGCTGAGTGGACTGTTGACAGGGGCTGTTGGGGGGCAGTCTTCTTTCTGGAGAGTTCTGAGGTGCTGAAGATAAAGTTGGTGCTGGGCAGGCGATGGAGGACGATAATCTTTTTGTGTAGAGGATTTGAGGAGATGGATCTTGGTCTCCTGTGAAAAGATTGTGATGCTTGAATTTTTGTGTAATTATGAAAGATGAAAATCTTTAAAATAACATACACATATCATAGGTTTAGTTAATGGTACAGTATTTTTTTGTTTTTATGGTTTGTTGCATTACTATAATACAACAATAATATTCAACAGTATGGCATAACATACTGCGTCTTACTGCATGGAGAATTTTCCAAAGTACGTTTTAATAAACTGTGCCTTTAACATGTTAAGTGTGTTAATTGAGCTCATAGACAAATCATTTGTATCGGTGCTTCATGCTACACAATATATAAAGAGTGTGGGCATTTACTTGCCTGACTAGCCAGTCCCTTCCACTACTACTCTACTTTCTCCAAAAGGGTTTTGTAGGAAGGAGGGCCTAAAGACAGGGGATGTTGGGACATTTGCTAATTTCCAATGAACACTGTTTGATCTGTTTTTCACTGTAGCCCTTCGAGGCAACTGCTGTTGTGATTTTGGGCGTAAAAAAAAGAAAAAAAAAAAATTCATTAAATTCTCTCTTCATTGCCGCAGGGTTAAGTGTCCTGTCGAGTCCATACATTTCTTGGCAAATACATGTCCATATTAATGAGGCTTATTCTTATTATTTTTTTAAACAATGGAAATTCTATTATGTAAATAAATGCAGTCTCTGCGATTTGATTGCACCAATTCAAATTGAGATTTCGATTACAATACACTGTGCAGCCCAACTTGTACTCACTTGCACCTACATTTGCACTCATTTGTACAAACAAGAGTTGTTTTGTGCCACATACATAAAAGAAAGAAATGCCACAAAGTAAAATTCCTGTACCTGAGCAGAGCGAGACTCCACAAGCAACCAGTGAGTAACTCGTGTTAAGGAGTATAACTTGGTCCTTCTTCAACTGGAAAGCTGGTTGGAAAGTGGGAAAAGGGTACACCACCTGGTAGCGACTGTTGAGGACATAGCCATGCTCCAGACATTCACCTCCCCCTGTGGAGAAGAGAACTCTGATGAATCAAGGATATAGGTTGAAGGTAACTATAGCTTTATATGTGAGCAGACCAGTGCGTATAGTTGAAGCTGAAGGAAGAGGGCAGCACTGAGAGCATGGTTTAGGGGGCGGCATCGAGGCAATTGTGATATAAATGTCTCTGTTGTTCTCGTCACTCATCATTAGATTCATCAAAACAGAACTTGAACTGCGTGTACTGAAAAAGAAATTAACACACAATTATCATATACATTACAGACTGCACTTGGGATCCATGTAAATTCCATACTTGAATCCAAAGATGATGATTTTTGAAGTGTCATTTGGCCATTCACAAACAGTGAGGTAAAGATCACTATATATTTCTTCCCCTGCAAACAGTTGGACATGATGGACCTAAAGAAAACCATTTGTCATAAATACATTTGAATATACAGAGCACTAACGTTGTAATGATTAACTATTTATAATAAATGGAAGTTTGACATATTTCACCTGCTTGAGTCTACTGTGCAAGTTAAACTCCCACCAATAGAGATGGTAAGTGTAGAAAGAAAAATCATCTTCTCCACAGTCACTGGTGTATGACAGAACATATCGACCACATTTGGTAAAACCAAGAAATATATGTCTGAAAGGCATAAAGAGTGAGAGTGTTAAGTAGCAGTATTACAGGAGATCATAAACGGATTAATACCACACAACCCAATAAATTTAAATAAAACCCTACCCTACCCTGCCCTGAGGAACTCCTCACTGACGATGTTCTTCAAAGGGACGCACACTCGTGGTGGAAGTTTCCTAAAACGGCGCTGGGGAAAGTGTCCAGACAGCTGCAAAATATACCATAAAGACAATGTGACACTATTTTCGATGCTAGTTGTAAGTTTTTCTGTGTGTGTGAGAGAGAGTGAGAGAGAGTACACCGATGTCCACTCTCTCTGTATGGTCACAAACCAAAGCCCAGCACTAGCACCAATCAAGTATCAGTGCAAGTGCAGCCAACGTTCAGGTTCTGAGCGCAGGTTACATTAGTGATTGTTGTTGCGTATTTTTGTAGCAGTAATACCACAGCTTTAACTTTAAGCTATGACAACTCTAGAATATCTTATCTTAACACAATTCCGAACACACCTGACCTACAATATGATTAGTATAAGTAACAGTACCTCAGGTTTTAAAAAGGATTTGACTGACATTGCTCATTCAATACCAGTAACAATAAGCTTAGTTTGCGTGACTAAAAGCAAGTGCTACATTAGATAGGTATAAAGTGGAACTTTGATTGCAGACACAGCTGATAGCAATTAGCTCATAGCAGCGATAGCAATTAAAAGCTAGCTAGCTTCCTTGGGGCTTAAATGAACACTGAATCAACCGTAATAGCAAAGTTTACATTGAGAATAATCTATCGTAAAGTTACAACTCACTGCCTACCTTTCCGCAGACCAGCAGCTTTACAATGTGGTCTCTATGTTTTCCGTAAGCTTTTGATTTTCCATCGTTCTTTTCTGATTTCGAGCTGGGCGCCATCTCCCAAAATCAACTGTTGTCCTACAGACTGCGCCGATTGGTCAACCCGAGCACGTGACTGCGTCACTGTGCGTCCCTTCATCAAAGTACAACATATTTTAATACGTAACAAGAAAAGGGACCGTTTGGACAACACAAAAGTCTGAGGAATAAAGTCTGGCGGTAATGCAACAATTGGATGCCAACCGCCATAAAACAACAACAACCTTCCACCAACATTTGGCCACACAAAGTATTAATCTGAATATAGCTCAAACTATTTAAACACTCAAATTCAGTTTCAAACTTCAGCAAGTACAAGTGTAATTTCAAAAGGTTTCAAATGAAACGCTAAAGAAATTTGCAAAAACCATTAATACACCATAGACAGAGTAAAATATTGTGAAGCAAGAATGTAAAAGAATACATTTTAAAGAGTTTTTATTTTATGTATTTAAAAACAAGCAGTAAAAAAATAACATAAAATCAGCATACACAGGAAGTTACTGTAAAAAAATTAAACTAACAAGGTGGACGTTGAGGGTAGACACACACACAACCAGCTTACAAAGTGCAAGTTTGGTATTGCCTTAATGTAGCCAAAGTTTAAATCTATTCCTGTTCAGTAGCTTACATTTCAGACACATGCAAACACATACCCTCAAAAGGGGAGGAATATACAAAGAGCAGGGAAAACACCTGCAACTTAAGAGTTGGAATGTTCTAAAATGTGATTTAAACAAACAAAAAAAAAGGTAATTTTTTTGAAAAACCAAAAATACTGCAAAACCTTTTCACTGCCCTCAAATAAAAAATACTTAACTATCGGTAAATTGTTTGTCGTGCCAAGCGTAGATGCTTAATAATTCACATTTTTAAAATGGAGATATCACAATGTGAAGATGAGGTAAGGGTGAGTACTTTAGTGATTTGTTCAATGCACAAGCAAAACATGATTTCCATATTTCATTATTTTAGTGGGTCAAGAGCAAGGAATATAAAAAGGGGGAACGTATGCGGCCCGGGGTAACCAGTGTCTTGTTGTTATAGTCCAAAGGAAATGTCCTGCACAAAGAAAATAGTCCAAAGGGCCATGGAGAATCCATCCGAAAGTTAACCGATGTTACTGACCCTGTAATGAAAAACATCACAAATACACTTAAGTGCAGCACCAGTCACGTCCCGGGTCAAAATGTTTCAACTGGTCGTTTTGCAGACATTTCAGGAGGAATGCTCTACCTGTCCCGGCTGTGAGGGTGGTGCCTGTCCTGTTTGTCCGTAATATGCTGCCTGTTGTCTGTAGTACTCAGCCCAAGCCGCGCTGTAGTCCTGCTGTCCACCAGGCTGCGCACCTGCTGCTCCTCCAGCTGCAGCAGGCGACCCTTGGGCAGGTGCCGCCCCAGCAGGCTGAGCTACAAAAGTAATATAAATATTAGTAATACACTACAAATTGTATGATGTGCAAATAAATTCCCACTAAGGATTCACAGGACATATTTCTAAAAAACAAAAATCAGGGGACAAACTTACACATGCCCATTTTCTTATAGTATTCCTCCCATGCTTTTGTGTAGTCCGGCTGCCCACCTGCGCCCTGTACAGGCTGGGGGCCCTCTCCTGGTGCTCCAGTGGAAGCTCCCGGTTGACCTGGCATAGCGCCCCCTGGCTGCTGACCATAGCACTGTGCATAGTAGGCTGCCCATGCTGCACTGTGATCTGCTGCAGCCTTACCTGTGCATTGGAACATTGTATATTACACAATTCTAACAAGTAAATGCATAATTCATAATTAAGCACTTACTGGGATCTTGTGGAGCCTGGCCTTGCCATTGTTGGTAGTCACCTCCCCAACCTTGTGGGCAGAATTGACCACCAGGTGGACCTCCACTGCAGAACAGTTAATGCACAATATTGAAGCTGACCATCTCATTGAAAATATAGCACTGTGTGTAGTTTACTTACTGAGGAGCTCCACCAGGAGGACCAGCATTATAAGGGTTCGGATTATAAGGATCCATTGGCCCTCCAGGACCTGGACCACCACCACCACCACCACCACCAACAGGACACAGTGGACCCTGGTTAGAAAAACATAATTGTATTGTAAGCATTATCAACAGGGATTATACTATGATTAGGATGTAGTGTACCTCAATCTTGTCTTCTATAAGTTGCTTTGCATGGTCAATCTGCTGAGGAGACCCTCTGATGGTAAACAGTTTGAAATTTGGATCACCATTTGGAGGTGGTTGACGAGATATTTCCACAAATGCCCCAGTTTGTTGGTTGATGGCCTTCACAGTCTCTCCACCTCTTCCAATTACAAGGCCACATTTGTGAGCAGGAATGGAAAAGGTCACCCCTCCTCCCGGAGGACCCCAGTTTCCCTGGCCTCTGCCCCGTCCACCTGGCGGCATCCCTGGGGGGCCCTAAAGAGGACATACCAAAGTTAAAATAAAACTTCCTACAATGCAGAGATGTAATAAACTACTGTGCGCACACACACACACACACACACACACACACACCCCTTGGCCTCCCTCTTCTCGAGCACGGATGCTTTGTAACAGGTCAGTTATTATTGAAGCAGCGTGTTCACACTGGTCAGGGGGTCCCATGATGTGAGCTATTTTCTCAGGGCCTGAACCATCATCTGTTTGAAACAAAACATTTTTAATACAATGCATAATATTAGAACTAGCATGAGTTTATTTACGATGTGATGACCAACATTCACCTGGTTTGAACTGAATCTTTACTCCAGCATCACTCTGAATCTTTTTGATCATCTCTCCACTTCTGCCAATAATCACACCCACCGAGTGACGAGGAACCGCAATCTGTCACAATTAAAACATTTGCATGTAATTATTATATATAATTGAGCAGTGCAGTATAATCCAGATAGAAATGCAAACTTACTTCCAGTCCACCACCTCCACTTCCACCACCTCCTCCTCCTCCCATTCTGGATCCATATTCATTCCTATCAGCAAAACCCTCTTGCAGAATATCATTGACCATCTCTTTTGCTTGCTAGAAATCAAAGCCACAATGACTATAACCCTTGACTGTAGGAACATGTAAAAATATTATTGATCACACTACCTGAACTTTGTAGTGGTCCCCAATGATGCGCAAGACTTTATCAACATTGGGAGACTGTGAACTATCTTGAACAACATACATCTTGACCCCAGCTCGTGCCTGTAACACAGACATGTACATTTAATAACTCTGGACAAACACAGGGTATGATGATTACATATCAATGCAAACTTTTTTTTTTTTTTACATGCCCCATAGCAGTACTGTACCTGAAGCTGTTTAATGGTTTCTCCTCCTTTGCCAATGATAATGCCCCCCTTGCCAGCAGGAATCATCATTTCCAGCACATTGCTATTACCGTTGTCATTGCTCTTGGAGACTATTTCATCAATGAGAGACTTGGCTCGTCTGGAAGTTCAACGCAATAACAAAATGCATTTACATACATCACATATCATACACATGCAATTTTACATTACGGTATATGCAAAGACATTCACAATGAAACAATCTTACTGTATAGAGTCGGGTGATCCAGTCAAAGAAATGCTTCTTTCAGGAAGTCCAGCACTGTCTGTTAAAATATAAAATATAATTCCAAGAACTCAAGAAGAGCTGAATGAATTAGGAACTGGGAAAACACTTACCATGAGCAATCTGAACTTTGCAGCCAGACTCCAGCTGAATTTTGTTGATTTGTTCTCCTCCTCGCCCTATGACTGAAGAACAGAGCAACATTGTTAGAGCATTTGTAAAACCAAACAAAACTGATAACATAGCAGATACTTACTAAGACCAACCATAGAATCTGGAACCTTGAGATCTTCGGTCATAGTTGAGGGTCTAATACTGCAAATAAGAATGTTATGATGACTTGGACGCAAAACAAAACCATTTTCAATCTTGAGAATTAAACTAAACTACCTTTGTTGAGAAAGAGCAGCCAACTGTGCACCAATGGCTGAAGACAAACACTGAATTAAATCACCAACCCAAAAAACACATGGAATATTAGAAAGACATGAAATAAAACCTACACATTGCCTCTCTGTCACCCTGTGATGCCATCTTCTTGGCGCTGGGTTCATCTGAAGGTAAAAATGACAGCAGTATTAGCTTTGACATCTCTTGATGTGAAGACAAGAATGTGCTGGGGAGCGTTTACTGACCTCCGTCCTCCAGTGACCGTTTTTGTGTTGGAAAGGAATAGCCCTCTGCACCTCCGTTGTTACTCACTGGAACTTCCCCACCAATCTTGGCTGCAATCTAGAAAAGTGTCAGAACAAATCAAGTGTTAAAACGTTTACAACCTTGGATTTAATGCATCTTAAAGCAAACTGCGAGTGTTGTGGTACGCGAATGACAACATCGTAGTTCACTCCACTTTGTAGATTACATACATTTTTGATGGATGTGATAGTGTATGTTGTGATTTATTTCCATTTTAAAACCTTGTCTGAGTCCGACCAATTTGATTGTTTGTTGAAAGCTTTCGCCGAAATTTGAAAATTCATGTAGCGTTAATTTGTACAATCCCAAATGTTTTGTTTTCAATTAAGTATTTTTGTATAGTACGGTGCGAACCAAATAGTGTTCTTTGTGTTAACATTAAACCAGCCGTGCTAACGCAGAATGAATCAAGGTTAGCTTAGCACAACATAGCCGCTCTCATTAATCCGACTAAACATGCGAAAACAAAAGAAACTAGGTCCAGATAGGTTACAAATTTCAAATAGGAATACATTCATATTACATATTACGTTGATTAATGGTGAGAAAATAGTCACAGCTAGTAAATAAACTATAAGACTAACAAACACGCATAGCGGTCGCGTGCTAACATGCTAGCTGCCGCACGCTCCATTCATTTAGCATTAGCACCGCGGTACCTGTCTGGCTCGTTGTAGAGCATCGGCAAACGCGTCCTTTTGCATCCCTGCACCAACTCCGTTTGTCGGTAAAGCTCCGAAGTCAGTCATTATCTTCACAAAACACGGACAATGGGTTGTATAACCGGGTATGGATGCACTGCAGTAGCGGAGCGGGAAGCTAACAGTGCATCGGGGGGCAGTGTCGCCTGCTCAGTGCTCACCACGCCGGCAAACTCCTCTGCTTAAAATAACCAATCAATGCAGCTCAATCTGCTCCCACGGAACATCTTCTTCTTGTTTACACTCTGGAGAAACACCTGCTTAAATGCACTGCCACCTGTTGGACAGACTAAAAATATACTAAACAGTCGACCAACAGAAATAAATAAAATGAACTTAGCAAGTCTTTCTGACAAGATGTGTGGTCAGCATGCTGTCACTTGATTAGAGTACTTTTTTCTACATAAAAAAGCAGACACTGAAATGCAATTCTAATTCTATTCTATCGATCAGATTAGATCAGAAAGGGTCAATGAACAGAATTCACAAACATAGGAACTTGTCTTGGTGATTCGGCGCAACATAAAACAATGAATAAATCAAAAGAGAAAATTTAAATCTGCTATGGGATAAAATAACAATAAGCTATAAGATAAAATAAGAATGAAGATAAAAAAAATAGGCTTAAAATGTAAACAAATTTACAGTAAATAATAATTGGGTCTATAATGTAATTTCTGGTCATAAACCAAAGGGGTTATGGCCAAGAACCTCACAATACAATGTTTACCAACACAAGCTTAAAAACGGCTCTAGGTTACTAAATGTTTTCTCGTTCATAATGCCCTTAATGTCAGAAGACAATTGATTTATGAATAACTTACTTTTTCAGCCTCAACAGATTCAGCCTTAATGCAGTAGTCAGCAGATGTTTGAGTGTATTACTTGATTATTTTGAATAGATTAAAAAGATTTTTTAAAAAGTGCATTGACATTGCCAAGAAGTCTATCACGATATACTACTAAATCATATAATGGACAAAACAGAAGGAATCAGGCATTTTTAATAAAAGCAACTCTATTTGCGTCCCATAAAATACAGTGATCAGTCGCAATACTTTTTAATGGTAAGTTCGAAACCTACCACATTTCCAGACACACACAACCTTTGGGCAGACTCAAAATGGAGCATGCAATAAAGTAATAAATAGTAAATAATACAAGTGAACCATAGAATAGGAGTCTTTGTCATTCTCAGTAGTGATAACATCAGTGCTCTTCTTCCTCTTTTGTCCATTAGATCAAGAAATGTCTATATGCCACCTAAAAGTACAAAAAAATAAATAATGTGTGTTCAAGCATAATTTGGTCAATTGAATCTGCGCTGGTTAGGTTTTACTTGTTCATTTCCAACCCCATGCATCACAGCAGGTTAGGGAGAATTCAGTTGATCATCTTCCACACAAGCTAAACAAGCATTAATACTTTTGTTTATCTATAAAACAGCATGACAAAACAGATTTAGAGCTGAAGCGTGAATAGTAAATATAACTGGCTCCTTATTTGAAAAGCAAAAACAGAACACAGAACAGAAAACATACACGCAGTGAGTCAGTCAGAGACTTGAGCTGGAATGCAGAAACTCGTTCTTGAAATAATGTAACAAAACAATCTATTTTGATTGCTCATGCTTTGCTTTTCGGTCTCTCCTACCCTCAATGTCTACTCCCAGGAGTATCCTGGTGTATTCGTAGACAACATATGAAATGGCGACTGCCGGGATGACCTTCAAAAGGTTAGGTGAAATTCCTCTATACAGTCCGGTCACTCCCTCTTTCGTCACTATGTTTCGCAGCAAGGCCAGCATAGAAACTTTCGGGGCACCCTTCAACGAAGCTGTCAGAGAGAAAAAGAGATATGAGTCAACATAAGTGAGAACGGTTTCATCTAAATGGTCAAGTACTAGTTTTCAATATATTTCTATTATATGTGAAATATTGTGTTCATTATGTATCTCTCTAGCAGGGAATAGGTTGGATGCGCATTAACTGGTAAATCCACCCCATCAAAACTTTATTTCTTTATTTCATCTTTGGCAAAGCTAATATAATTTACCAAGTACTCTTCAAATTAAAAAGTGTATTTGCTTAGTTCAGTAAATGCTTCAATAATCAAAGATGAAATTGTCTTACTTTGTGCCTGCATGCGTGTGCGTATTAGAGCTAGTGGGTAGCTCGCCAGTTGCCCACATGTGCTAGAAACTGCACCACAGCCCACCAGAATCATTACCCCAGGGTCCACCATACCACTGTTTCGATTGAGCCACATAAACTTCAGCGTCTGCATGGAGGAATAACAGACATATGATTATGACGCTCTCATCTAATCAATGAGACACAATGCTAATGTTTTACTCACCTCATAGACAGCCAGGTCAATGCCAGCGTATGGAACTATTGCAAGTAAATTGGGTACATAACCCTTGTAGAATGCAGAGAAGCCCTCTTTCTGTAGCATCTGTTTGGCACAGTCAGCCATTCCTGAGTATTGGCCTGTATTGCGAAGTGTCAGTCGTGTCTTTAGAACCTGGTCGAGGGATTGAGATCAGGGTGACTGATAGGACAATGATAGACGATCTTTAATGATCTAATGCATTGTGTGTTTTTATGTCCATTACCCTGTTATTACCTCCAATGGATAGATGGCAGTCTGTGCAGTAGCTCCAGCCAAAGAGCCAGCAAGAAAACGTTCATAAATCCTCAAACTTCTAGTCTGATTATGGCCATGGATCATGGACTTAATCTGGGAAGTATTGGAAAGCAAGAAAAATATAGTATTTGAAACAGTGTACATCTCATCAACACAATGATATGATTAGATCAGAAGCTGAAAGTAACTAACCATTACAATTATACTCAAGTAAGTATGTTATGTGGTATACAAATATTTGCACTTACATGTTCATAGGCAGTGAATTTGATAGCAGTTTCAGGAGCAATTTTGAGAACGTTTATGCCGTTGCCTCTCCAAAGAGACAAAATTCCTCCTTCCTTCAGCATGAACTGAATGCCACTCCGCACATTTCCAGTGAAAAACGAGTAGCTATGTACCTAGAGCACACTTGACATTATGATTTAATATAAATAACTTAAGAGGCTTAAGTTACAAAACTATTATTGAATGCAAATTACTTGTCGGAAGACTTTGAGGCGGTCTAAGGGGGCTGTTGCTGTCCGGGCCACACAACCAGCCACTGCTCCAGACATCAGCTGACGCCAAACGTAGCCAGATCTCCTCTCTTCTTCTGTGAATTCATCTGGCACAGTCAACTGCTCGCCTATGTCCAACATCTACTCGCCATGAAAACAAAATGACAGCAAATGAAATAGAAAATAAACATTAAATGATCAAGAAATGCCAAATTGACATTTGTTTTTGGTTTTACCACTGAGTGTTTCCAACATCGGGCCAGATCCTCCATGTTGGACACAGAGTTAAAGAGGAAGTAGTCACGCCACTCATTCCAGTCTATTGTCATTGTACCATCCTTATCCATACTATAAGGAAAAAAAACACAATTACTGTTAAACATCAGCATGGATAAAACAGCACTACAAGCAATAACAAAGGACCCAAATGAGCAGAGCAGATACCTTTTTAAAATTCTATTGGCGTCCCTTAGACTGACGGTCACACCAATGGTCTGGAGAGACTGTTGAATCTCTGCTGCATCTATGTGACCTGCAAACAATCAGTCACACATGAAACATGGTTACCTTTACATTAGCAGGGTTATTAATGATACAAATATGTATTTTATACCATCGTTGTTTTTATCTAAACTCCGAAACATGAGTTTGAGCTGCTTTTCGTGGTCATGCAGGTACTGCATGAACTCCTCAAAGTCCAGGACACCATCTTGATTGGTGTCACCAGCTGCTACAATCTGAAAACACATGGTGAGAGTAACATGTAACATTTAAAAACGGTCAACATATTTATTCAATTTTAACTTATGTTTGACAATGGAAATTACAAAAGGTCCAGAAAATGAATATATAATACACAGTTTCATGTTGGCATTACGTTACCTTACCCTTTTCCTTTATGTAATAGTTACACGCACAACAGCTGATTGGTTTCATGTTGGCATCACTGTACCTTACCCTTTTCCTTCATGTAATAGTTACATTTGATTTGTTTTTTATTTGAAGTAGGACAGTGCATATTAATAAATGTGTCAGCAACAGCTTAGCTAGAGTTAGAACAATTGCTTAATTAATATACATCCATTGTCTTACGGCTGGTAAAAAAACTAAACATTAAAATAGACAAAGGACTATTTGACATTACAAGACATTAAAAATAACAAACAACAGACACATAGTGAGACACAGCTGAGGTGTTACAGAGATAACAGACACTATTTACAGTGAAAGCAGCAGTCAGAAGTTGATCGAGCCCAGAATAAAAACACAAGATCATCTGTGGCTGCATAACTGGTTTGCTTTCAACCAAGTCTTTTGTCACAGTTCCTGATGTGCAAAGGATGTGTGGAAAATTAGCCTTTTTGCAATAACACTTGAAACAATGCGTCTGGTTCGTCTATGTAACTGCTATGTCCATACCAATAGCTAAATATCCGACTCAATGGTACATGCCGTAATTTTGGCAATGTGCACTCAAAAACTTAATAAGCCTGTAACAGTATTTCTGTATCAACTTGAACATCTACAAAGAAAGTTAAATAGATAGTGTAACTTGTTTTAAAAAAGGGACCAAGTTTGAAGGTTACTGTTCTCATCTTACAGTCTTACTTCTTTTACAAAAATAGACAGCTGGCATTCACATGCACACAGTACATACACATATTGACACCAGCTTAAGCAAGTGAAAAACTAACCTTTATATTATGTATTTATGTCAACATACAAAGGCTGTACACAAAACATCTGAAACATGATTGAACACGTCGGCACAAACAGACATTTAATCATGGAAATAGCATGAGGGTGTCAAATATGTAAATGAGGAACTCGTGGGCTTTGAACTCTTGTGATTCTGAAGAACACATTTTAAAGAATAAAGTCTAAAGTCAAAGACGTATAACTACAGTGGGTGGCGGCAACCCAAGAAAGAAGGAAAGAGGAAGGAGGAAGGAGGAAGGAGGAAGGAGGAAGAAGGAAGAAGGAAGAAGGAGAAGGAGAAGGAGAAGGAGAAGGAGGAAGAGGAGGAAAAAGAAAAAGAAGAAAAAGAAGAAGAATCATCATCATCATCATCATCATCATCATCATGTAATGTGTTTTATGCATCTTACTTTCTCTATAGAGCCTTTGGAAAGCCCTCGAGCCGCCAGTCCCGTCCGCAGTTCACTTATGTCAATGTGGCCATCTTTGTTAAGGTCGAATTGGTCAAAGAGCTCGGCCCAGTGCTTCTCTCTCTCCTTGTTTGAACCATTCTGCTGGCAGTGGGCCCGAGGGATCCAAGAGCAAAAGGGTCCCATCACTAGACAGAAAGGAGGATGTTAACTTGAAAAACCCTGGAGCTACTGTTTAATCACTGTCTAATCACAATGTCAAATTTTATTGTTATGAATATCTTCAATTTACTTTTATTGAAACTGTCTAACAGATCACAATTTCTCCAGTATATGGCAAACTATAGGTAATAAAACATCCTGAATAAAAAAAAACAATATGAATGAGTATGGATTCAAGAATTTTAACTATTATATTGTCTCCAAAATAATTACACAACACAAAACCTACAGTAAAATACTATTAGTGTCAACACTGTACTCACTACACTACAGTAACAAAAAAGTCGTATTTGAGTGGTGTGCATTATTAGCATCAATGGGATGATTATTTTTGCTCATTAAAGTAAAATTATTTTATCATTTCAAAAGTTTACTGGAGGAATGTTTAAAGTTTTTTTTCTCGCTCTTTCTCATAATATTTACGTATGCAACAAAAGACTATATTTTCTTACAATATAATTTTACTGACAGATTAATGCTGACAGCACAAATGAACAGCATGTATAGAGCTGCCTTTAGGGTCACAGGTCAAATAGAGCACTGGTTTTTGGTCAGCCAGGTCAGGTCATGTGGCCTTCTCCAGGCAAAAAAACAAAACCCAACAACATTTTTCTGCCATAAAGATAAGACAACGCGCATGTCACGGCAGCACAGTTTTCAGTATTATTCATATTTTTGGGCTCGTGTAATTTCGCAAAACGGCTTGTTCTTGCGCAACTCCATGCAGTACGCGCGCACTCATTTTTTTACTGCGACTTCAATTGGACGCACACACCGAGTTCGTGACCGTAAATCTAAAATAAAAAGACATATAAACAAATGTCTTCTTATTTAGATTTACGGTCGCGTGCAACATAGCGCACTGTATTACGTTAAGACGCTTGTCCCACTCACTCTTATCTCCCGCAGCAATAACACGTCAAAAAGACCCATGGGTGCCCGACAGCTGGGTCTTTCTACGAAGAACCGAGAAGCCGAGGGTCTGGATCACCCTGACACCGAGGACCACTAGAACTGGGGTCTGAGGGTCAGCGCCATGTCGACCGCACCGCCCTCGAGTCACTGCCGTCCTCAGCCGAAGGAGCAGGAAGCGGAGCCGCGCAGCCACAAGAGCTTATGTGGACGAGTGAGGGCAGCGCACCTATCAAAGTAGGGCCTACACGGGACTACACTAAACTGCCTACACGGGACTACACTAAACTGCCTACACGGGACTACACTAAACTGACATGACACATTTTGACAAAGCCTCTATGAGCCAAAACGACTTAACATGTAAAGATGTTCTGCTCCAGTTACATTACAGGCCATGTTTACAGAGATGATAAGTCCTAAGCTACAATAACTATTATTAAGAAGCTATTTGATACTATATTAGCTAAATACAAAAAAAAAAAAACAAGTCCATCTCTTATCATTTAAAATGCCTTTCAGTCTGCAGGCCTTTATCAAGGGAAAAACAGAATCTAAAAGAATAGTGTGATTCTACTATATACAAGTGTTCCATCAATAGGGCATTTCCACCAGGTAGTGTGGGAAGTAAATTAGGAGTAATTGCTTTGGTGTGAGAATTTACAAATATTATGTATTATGGCCTGACTTTATGGTCTACAGAAAACGAATTAAACAAACTACTCATTCAAGATGTGACCATTAGAGAGACACCTATGCATTTTAGTGAGGACAGTCATAGGCACTTTCACTAAAGGGTTTTACATTATTGTATCTCCTTTTACCACCTGTCCCATGACTACGGATGGACATAAGCTTTGAGCTAAATCCGATGTATTAGCTGTTCATTAATACATGCTGTCCCAAATACAATTCCAGTTCAAATAAATAATTTATCTTACAATGTCTTTCTGTTGTTTCTTTATCATGGCTGATCTCCAGTGCACCTGCGACTCTCTCATCAGGTCATTCTGCTGAACTGAACCGTCTTTAGAAAACCAACTACCCCTGACTGACAGATGCTGCACTAGATATTCCCCTTATAATTGTACTATTATTGTACTTATCATGTAGTTGACAGGCCTACATGTGCTCGGTACACGTACACCAGTTGTTATTTAACACCAATCTCCACACCTGGGTTCTAAAGGGAAGAAATGGCCACATCTGATAAAAAACAGACAATATAAAGGAGGAAGCTCGCTCAGAAGAACAGTAAACCAGACTAACTCAGCTGTTCTGTGACTTAATCAAGCTTTTTCCCCTGGAAGTTCTGAAAAGAAACCCCAATGTGTAAAGGACTTTCCTACCTCCCGTCCACATGCCTGGAGAAGTAAGTATCCTCTAATAACATGTAGCCTAATCCTAGTAATACGGCCTATAGATCCATTAAGTATTATATTTGTGATTTGTTTCAGGGCTAAAGGGATGCGAGTGAAGTTAAGCCATTTGGCCGACAAAAATAAGTGATTATCTGATCATGTTTTTATTGCAAAACTAAAATTACTTATTCCCTGCATATTAACCATTTGTTGTACTTGTTTGTAGAAGTGTGGATGGGAAGACTCCACAGGACCTTGACATGCTTCTCAACAACAAAAGTTAGTGACAGTGACACTTGTTTCAAATTTATGTCATTTTTTCTTTAAACAAAATCCCTCTCCCAGACACAATATCAAATGCTAATAGTTGTAACTAATTATCTTATGATTTTTGTTCAACCTGTGCATTGTACATTTAGTCAATCTGTTTTTGTGTAATGCATGTTTTTTATGTTTTCAGACACTCTTGTGTTTCGTTGCTTCTTGAGGTCAGAGTTCAGCGAGGAGAACCTAGACTTCTGGTTGGCTTGTGAGGAATTCAGAGTTTCCCCCACAAACGTGCAAAAGTCCAAGGCCTGTGGCATCTACAACCAGTTTATCAACCCTGATGCTCCCCAGGAGGTCAGTGTGAACATTAAATTAAATCATACACAATATTTTAGAATGGGTTGCTTGAAAATATGAATGACATTGTTATACATTATAGAACTATGATTACACCACAAGTTCAATTCAAATACAAAAGCCAATTTACTGTCCAAAAATTGTTTTTCAATCAAAACTTAACAAAAGCAAAGTGAATCATGGCAAAATCAAGAGGATACTTTTCCTCTGTCAATGAAGGTTATAGAAAAATGAACGTGAAAATATGTCAAGATTGGAAATGTCTTCATCCATCTAGCGTCTGTAATATGAATATTGTGTGGCCCCAAGTTTGCACAAAATGGCGTTAGTTTGAGAGGTTGAAGCAGTGTTTGCCCTGCAGGTGAACTTGGACGCTGAGACGAGTGAGGCGCTGTTAAGTCTGATGGACTCTCCCAGCTCAGACACGTTCAACACTGCACAACAAAGGATCTTCAATCTGATGGCCAAGGACTCCTTTCCTCGTTTCCTGCGCTCTACCTACTGCATGGAGAACATTCATGCTTATTAGCAACAGAACTAATGTGCTAAACAAATGGCTTGTATTTTATAATCAACTCGCAGTGTTTTAAGAGTAGTGTGTGAGAAGAGTAGATTATATAAAAGTAAACATGCTGTGTTTATCCATACCAGGAGAAATCTGAATAAAAAAATAAATACAGTTTATATAAAAAACGTTGTACTTGTTGGATTGTGTGAATGTCAATATAGTTTGTTTAATGACAACCTTGAATAAATGTACACACACAGAACAAATGTGTCATGTGGCCTAGTGCCTGGAGCTTTATCAAGCATCCAACACAAACTTTACCATGGAGTTATTATACAGTTTTCTGTAGTCAAGGGAAAGGCTGGATGTTTACCTTTCTGCCAATTCAATTACACATTTACATAGTTGATCAGTTGTATTGAGGCAACTAAATGTATCACCACTGTTGGGGCAGTTTAAAAATGTAGTCTTCTTTTCCTCATGAATGAGTAAAATAATCTGGTCATATGATGATTTAAATCAATCCTGTTTTAATCCCACATTGTGAGGGACAGCGTCCAGTTTAGATGAGCAGATCCTACTTGGAGCTTGCTCCAGGTTGTGTTGATCCCTTTGGGCCTTTGCTTTTAGGGGTTTTAATCACAGAAAGAGGTTTATGCAGAGAAGAGCTGGCCCTTTGTGTCACCTCCTGCTCAATCTTTTTTCGAATGGCCACTTCTAGACCCTAGAACACAAGAGAGCAATGAATGTGACATGCCATTGTACAACTCATGAGAAGTTAGTTGTTAGCTTAATTAACATAATAAACAGACATGAAACCAAGTGTACCATTTTTAGTTTCTGCTGTTGGACCACTTGAGCCTTCTTGGGGGCAATTGTCCTGCCTGAAGGAACCATAGTTAATACGATGTTTTATTTGATTAAGATAAGATAAGATATTCCTTTATTGTCCCACATGGGCAAATTTCATTGATGCAACGCAGGTAGATAGAGGAAAAGAACAGATCACTTATTAGGAAGTTTGAACAAACACTCAGTAGAAGATCTCCTACAAATAAAAACTCCCATACAAAACCTCCCATTTCCCAACAAGGGATGGAGGGGGGAAAATAATAAAGATACAAATAAATAAATAAATAAATACCATTGCATGTGATCACGACAGTAATTGCACATGAATCACGACAGTAATTGCACAAATGACGGAATTGCACATGGTTAGGTCAGTATTGCGAGTGTTCAGGACTAACAGTGTTTGTTATAAAGTCTGACAGCAGCAGGAAGGAAAGACCTGCGAAACCTCTCCTTCACACAGCGAGGGTGGATCAGTCACTGAAGCTGCTCTCCAGAGCGGAGAGTGTGTCCTGCAGGGGGTGACACTCATGGTCCAGCATAGATGTGAATCTAGCCAGGACCCTTCTGTCCCCCACCTCCTGCGCCGAGTCCAGAGCACAGCCCAGGACGGAGCTGGACTTCTTGATGACTTTGTCCAGCTTCCTCCTCTCCCTCTCTGTGATGCTGCTGCTCCAGCAGGCCACACCTACAGGAGGGCTGATGCCACACCGCGGTGAAGTTAGTTTCACGTTGGACGTTGGATATTCGCCTCCGCAACTAGAGCGGGAGCTTCCTCTGAGTGTGCCCCGCCTGCAGTAGCTCGACACGGGGAGCTGCGCGCTGAAGTGCCGCTTGGTGCGCCAGTTAGGGACCGTCTCTAAAGTACCGTTTGTTATCTTAAAAAATATAAACATATTTATAAAAAAAAAACAACAACATTGAGCATGAATCCAAGTTGCTAATCCTAGATGTCATAGTTCTTTTGGGCTAAAAAATTTATCCTTTGTAGATTTTTAAAGAATATTTTTCGTCAAAAAACAAGGATTCTTTTCAATCGCTCCTAAGTTAGCAAACCTAGATAGTAAAAGCTAAGTGATTATAGTAGTTGTGGTCTCCAGTTATCACGCACACCTTTTACTTTTTCAATTTAACCCTTTGTTGATTTTTGACGAAAAATATTCCTTAAAAATCTATAAAGGGTTAATTTGAAAAAGTAAAAGGTGTGCGTGATACCTGGAGACCACAACTACTATAATCACTTAGCATTTACCATCTAGGTTTGCTAACTTAGGAGCTATTGATAAGAATCCTTGATTTTTGACGGAAAATATTCCTTAAAATTCTAAAAAGGGTTAAATTGAAAAAGTAAAAGGTGTGCGTGATACCTGGAGACCACAACTACTATAATCACTTAGCAAACCTAGATAGTAAATGCTAACTTAGGAGCTATTGAAAAGAATCCTTGTTTTATGACGAAAAATATTCCTTAAAAATCTACAAAGGGTTAATTTTTTAGCCCAAAAGGACTATGACATCTAGGATTAGCAACTTGGATTCATGCTCAATGTTGTTGTTGTTTTTTATAAATATGTTTATATTTTTTAAGATAACAAACGGTACTCCAGAGACGGTCCCTAACTGGCGTACCAAGCGGCACTTCAGCGCGCAGCTCCCTGTGTCGAGCTACTGCAGGCGGGGCACACTCAGAGGAAGCTCCCGCTCTAGTTGCGGAGGCGAATATCCAACGTTCGACGTGAAACTAACTTCACCGCGATTGATGCCACCACAGAGTCGTAGAAGGTCTTCAGGAGTGGCCCTGTCACTCCAAAAGACCTGAGTCTCCTCAGGAGGTAGAGCCGACTCTGGCTCTTCCTGTACAGTGAGTCTGTGTTAAATATTTACTATGTAACTTTTCTGGTGGTGGAAGTCGGCATCCACTTATTGGCATGTTGATATTACTTTGCATAGAATGTTCCAAAGTAAACTAAACGGTTACCATGGAGACAAACAGGTAAGGAGACCTGGCCAAGTTACCGGTGAGATCTGCGTAGAGACGCCCCAGTGGGGCCCCACTCACAGTAATACACCCGTAATGAAATTAAGATGGATACGTTTAATGCCATACTGTGGAATATGCCAGACAAAGTTAAAACATCCCCCACGGAGACAAGCAGATGGCAGACTCTCCACCTGAAGTTTCATAGTGCACCTTCAGTCTTCCAGTCATTATTCACAACAGGACGCGAGTCGTAGTCACGTGTTTATTCAAATGCTAAAGGGCAGCGTGTCAAGTTAAAATCAAATGTAACGTTAGGCTATTACAAGGCACCATCACCAATGACATAAAAACGACATTTCCATTACCTCCTTTCTTTGGGCCTTTCTGCTTGTTTTGCTGATGTTTCTTCGAGGCTCCTGGCCGCTGAGCTTTAAATTTGTGCGTACCCTGTGCCATTTTTGCCTCTCGCTTCTTTGGTCTGCCCCGGAAGTAGTTTTCAGTTTTATTTTAATAGGTCATTGGGTCGAGCTGTAACATCAGTGCCATCTAGCGGCTGTTTACAAATGCACATGAGGCGATAATGCTTAAAATTCACTGTGGTTTATTTTATTCTTACGTGAAAGAGAAACCTCTTAATTCATGACTACACTTTACAGTATATATCCATATACACATTTTAGAAAATCCCATTTTAAATATTTCCACTGGTTCCAAAATAAACCCAAGTGAATATTAACAATAATTGTGTACTGTAAGAGGCCATCTGAACAACACTCCTTCCACAGCATTGGCAGGCTAAGTTCTATTGCACATCCAGATAAAATAGTAGCAATATAATTTGGCACCAGATTAAACCTTAAACTTGATGACAATTGTTGCACTTTAAATGGCTACTCAAAGAACTAATCAGCTAATACTTTTGGCAATCAACAAAAACGGAAATAAATACTATCAGGTTTTTCCTTCTTACTCAGCCCTGCCACAGCCCATCACAGTTCAGTGCTTGTTTTCATGTCTTTGTCAGAGAGGTAGTGCATGTGGTTGAGGAGGCCTCCCCAGTGTTATGTACTCATGAGCTAGTAGTCACTAAGAAATACAAGATGATGGAATAAAATAACAAACCACGGCTAAACAATTAAAACGAACAATTAAACCTTGGACCTTTGATTACAAAAAAAAGTTGGTTACAAGTATGACCACAATTGCTACATATGTCTGGAATAATGTAAATGTTTACAATTGATGGTCTGATAGTTACAAAAAGAATATATAAGTGTTTTTAAGCACTTGTATGATCTAACAGCACCATCAGGAGTAAAAGTTCAACAAAGTCAAATGTGGACGTAGTCGTGCAGAGACGGCGTAAGTGGAGGAAGAAGGTGAACATTTTTCATAATTTTAACAAAGAATACATTTATCAGGTTTTCTCTTGACGTGGGCATAAACAAAAATGAAATATACACAAGTGACGGTAACAAGAAAAATACTGTCAGTCACCACCTGATAAATCTAATTGAATTAGAAAACAATACATTGGAAAATGTATATTGTATTTTAACAGCAAGAGGATGTGGTAGTGTATTTGTGGTTTTAGTTTGCTCCAGTTCAGCATTTGAGAAATGTAACATTCTGTGTGAGATGAAGGCAAATAGTTGGAGCCTTTCTGAGGTACCAGCAGTTTTACATTCGGAAACTGGAACATGATTCAATAAAGAAACGGATATTCGGTGTGCAATTTGTGCCAGTCCAAAGCCAGGATAAACGTAGAGTTGTATATTCAGATATGGGGTGTACAATTGTGCTGCTCACAAAGATACAGTGAGGTTAAGAAGTGACTCTGTTAGAATTCTATAATACTAATAATAATTCTATACAATTCAGTTTATTAAATCATGATACAAATGGAAATGATGTAGGAGTATCGAGTAGTAAATGTTTTTAGTCATTTACTGAACTCTCACTGCCAAGAAAGTAAGACTTGAGTAATGCTAAATAGTTATTGGCACAAGCAACAGCAATGAAAGTGAGAAATTCTTCATATTTTTCTTTCCCTGTAGGTTTTTTGTCCTTTCTTTTTTTTTTTTTTAGAAAATGTAATTTGTTAAGTGTTTTTATTATAATTTCAATCATATTGAACACTTTTCATAGGGTAAAATCAATTAGGAGCATCCTGTGCAGTTTGTGACATGATGTGTGGTTACATATAGTGTATATGTAGCTAATACAGATTATATAAATAGAGAATATATGTGATGCGCTGCTGAGACACACATGGAGTGAGGTATAAATGTAATTAGGATTGTTAAAAGGCTTCAGTTGAATATGACAATGACTTGTCCTTTCTGAATCTATGAACTATACATTTGGGCATCTACAAAAGATTCTACAAGAAAATCAAGACGCTGAATGTTAATATAACATATCTGATATCAAATTTAAATAACCACACATTTGGTTAATTTAGCAATGTCTTCTACTAGCAGGATTTAGTATCTCTACATATTTACACTACCAGACAAGTCATGAGTATTTACAGGTGGGTAGACACTTTCATTTGGAAACTAGTGATAAAGCACTACTTTAAAGTTTGGAAAATTATGCCATATTTTCGGCAATGTTTCTGTCAATGTATGCCCTGAATATTTTCCTCCAATTTACCTCGTTATCTGTCAAGTTTGTTTGGATTGACTAAAGGTTTTGGAAGCCATTTTAGAAGGAAGAACATAGATGATTGTAATGGGTTAAGAAACAGACAAATTGGTCATGCTTACTACTTAAGAGTAGTATGTGCTGTTTGGAGAGTTTGATTGTGTGCACCAATTATGAATGACCATGACAATACATTTACTAAAATAAGATGTATAACAGTGTTTGGGGTATAAAATGTGAGCATCGCCGACATGTTGAGGTGCAGTCGTGCAGGTGGGCCAGTGTGGTACAGAACATGGGTGTAGAGGGGTCTAGAGGGCGGTGAGTCGTCCCGTGAGCGCCGCCTGAAGCTCTGATGGCAGAAATACCCCCAGCTCTGTGATGATGCCTCCTGTAATGAGCTGATGTGGAGTCACGTCAAAGGCGGGGTTCCATACTTCAATACCTGGACAGAAATGGTAATGATTAACCTTTAGGTGTTGCCACAGTGAACTAGATAGTGATTTTACAGGGTTTGTACACCAACTGCAAATATTGAGTAGCGGAACATAGGGGTGAAGCATCTTTCCCAGGGAAGGACGTAATTAAAATCATTGTTGACACAAAATGCCTCCTAATAGACACAATCTGTCCATTAGGTGCGTCTCTGCTTTTCTTGACACTGCCCACACAATCACTTCTTTAAGATACGCTGCATCCTGAGGGGGAAGAGTGAGAGACGCTACGGCTCGTGAGAGGGAATCTGAAATGAAAGCCGTAATACTAGTGGCCAATCTATAAACTTATTCTTTGGCTCAGGACCAGCTAAATGTTGTTTGGGGGAAGAAAAAAACAGTCCACACAATGTTATTGATCATTAGAAAGTATTAAACATGATTTGGCCTCTGTGAGTTGAGGCCACAAATTATTACTATTAATTTCTCTCATTCTCACAGACTAAAAGAGCCAATAACACAATTAGATTTTGTTCCTAAATATCCAAAATGTAATTCTGCAAACACAGTTTTGGGGTCTATAAACTCATCTCAGCTGACGTCAGTTGAAATCTGCTCAGGGCTTAGGGTGAAGCTCGTCCATGTCTCCCTCAGAACCCCTCACCAATACAAGTGCTTCTCACGGCTACAATATTTTAGCATTACAGCTAATTGATGAAATATGGGATATTTTGTCGTTTCCAGATTTTTGTCCAGTTGTGACTATCTAAATTATGATTTAGATTTATTGTGCTGCCCAACCAACCAAAATCCATACGAATAAATGTGATGTAGCAAAAAACATGTGTGAATAATGCTCAATTGTGCTCAATAAAATAAATTAAAACAAACATAAAAGCCCATTGAGAGGCCATAGTAAAAATGTAATGACAAACATACCTGCAATCTGCGAGTTTAGGGATACAATCATTTTGGTCAATTTGAACTATCTTATAGTTCAATTTAAAATACTGATTAAGTGAACCTTTTATCTCTGTATGACAATTGACTACTTAAAACAAATCTGAATAATCTAATGTTCAACAATATGATTAGTTTACATTTTTAATATTTAAAATAAATGTACCATGAAATAAACAACAACAACACAGTCGAATAACAACCAATAGTTTTAAATTACCTGGGGCAGCAATGGGGACTCCGTTTATGCTGGTGAGTTCCTCTGGAGGGCGCACTTCAATGATAATGTCCCTGCCACTCTCCAGGCTGAGGTCACATGATGTGCTGGGTGCTGCCACATAGAAGGGGATGCCATGGTGTTTGGCTGCGATGGCCAGCTGATACGTGCCCACTTTATTTGCTGTATCTCCATTGGCCACAACTCTGTCTGCTCCCACCACCACCGCTGAAAAAGCATTCAAATGTTACTGGTACAGGAAGTATTTTAATAGGTCCTTCAGCATTTCCGTTATTGATCAACGGGTGAGAAAATCCATTGTATAATACTCAAAGTGAAAAACACCACATTTAATAAATAAATTGTGGTGTTGGTAATAATCGGGATCAGTAAGAATCATCATGACACCTTACTGTTGAACAAATTACAGTAGACTTTATTTATCTAAAAAAAAAGTCCCACTGAGATATACCAAACTTTTTTTTTGCAGGTCAGTCCAGGCCCCAGATAAGATAAGATGGCACGCTTATGTTAGAGTGGTAGGGGAAAACTGAACAGATCTTCAGACACTGAGAGAAGATGTGTTCTACGCAGACACAGAAAACCACAATGCCACTGTGCAGGTACAGTACATGCCGTCTGAAGAATGGCTGAGACCCGAACGTCACAAGTGGTGTTACTGAAAGAAAAAACTTGGGAGCTCCAAAGTACTGCTGTGGACGCACTTGTCCCACGCCACAATATCCCAATAAACACAGTACAATGAGGTTGAGGGCATAATGTCACACTTTAAGGACACAATTACAAACCTGTGATGTCCATTTCCCTCATGGTGAGGGCAGCCATACTGTCTGTGATGAGAGTGGCAGGGATGCCCTCGGCCACTGCCTCATACGCTGTCAGCCTGGAGCCCTGGTTGTACGGCCGTGTCTCTGTGCAGTACATGCGCTTCAGCCGGCCCAGCGTGTGCAGACTCCTCACCACACCTAAGTACACACAGCACGGTTTACAATGAGAATGAATGAGAAAGACAAACTGCAGTTCTATTAATTTAATGTGATTGATTGTGGCACCAATTCAATAAGTCCAACTGAAACAATCAGCAAAAAAGGAATATGTTACAATCTACAATAAAACATTTTAACTTCAAAAGTTTTTTGGCAGTTTATGGTTTAGGTCTTTGCACTGACGAAGGCCTTCAATATTTAATATTCAATACATTGAACAATTACACACAATAATAATGGCATAGTATTTGTCAATCATACAAATGCCATTTGAGAACTTAAAGCCAACATGACAATTGGGACCAATCAAAAAGCCAGATTAATTGTTGGAACATCATTGAGCAATGTCAAAATTAAGTTTTATTGCCATTATCGGTGACTGGTCCCTGCCCTCCATCTGTAATAAATGTGTAAAGCATTCCTTTTAAAAATGTAACTGTGCCCTTTTCAAAAGATTCAAGCATCAGTGGTAGTGTGCAAAACCTTCTCCAAATCATTACTTTGTAATATGGTAAAAAAATTTAAACTACGGTAAACAAAAAGCACATCAATTTGCAGCTCACAGTAAAAATATCTAAAGACTTTTACCTGAATTTTAATATCATAAAGAAAAAAACGAAATGTACACCAAATTGCACTAGTGACAAATGAGTAGTTTCATTTAATAATTGTGCTAAGTGCAACAACAAAATTAGTCGTTTTTAAAATGTAACAATTTTTAAAGTATCCTATTCTCCTTATTTCTACATCACTTGGATAGACAAGGAAATGGAGTTTGATTAAGTTTTTGTTGTGGATCCGGATCTCTGTAACGATAGACAAGAGGCTGTGAAATCCATTAGCAGAAGTCAACTCGCTCTGAGTGCTTCTTGTTGCCCCTAATACCCCATGCATAAACATAATGCCATTGATTTTCCATCCGACCAACTTAACTCTTTTATATTAAAGCTTTTACACGGTCAGTGCTATTTTGGGCCAACAGGAGAGAAGCAGCAAAACCTTTGCACTCTTCGCAGCGTAGGGTGGACTGTAGTCCAAAAACACAACAAGTTCAAAGACATTTGTCCATTGGTAATAATGTAAAGTGCACTACGTAACTTAACCGGTGAACTGTCCGTCACCGACTGGTCTTGCTTTTTTCATTGTGTATTTAAAGTTGCCATGGAAATGTTATTGCTTTGCCTGAATGTTCAACAATGTAGCATTAATTGTTTCTATATTGCATTAATTGAATTACAGGTGTTTTATTGCACAAAAACGATGCATATATACATCCATGTAAGTTACATTGCAGCATGCTTTTTTCTTACCTAGTGCAGTGCCGTACCCAGCAGTTGCCAGGGAGCCAGTGTTGCAGTGCGTGAGGATAGTCACAGAGTCCCTTGGGACACCGGACAGGATGTGCTGGGCCCCATAGTTCCCAATCTTCCTGTTATCGTTGACATCACGCTCCAACATGTCTTCGATCCAGGCAATTACACTGGAAAAGAGGCAACAGCGCGATATGGGAATGTGAGAAGGGGCTCAGTCCGGAAGCAAACGCACAACGACTGGGTCACAGAAGTAAGGTATTGTATATGCAAGGGTAAAGTTACAGTAGACTGTTATTTTAAGAACATGATTATTTTAAAGTGATGGACCCAAGGAGGAATAATGAGGATCCATAAAAACAAAAAAAGTCAGCTTCTCGTATCGTCAAAGGTTACAAATTGCAACAAAAATGCAAATGATTTTCCTAATTTAGAACCATGAAGGGCCCACCTCTCTCTGAGCTGCTCCGAGTTCTTCTCCATGCTCTCGTTTTCAGCAAACTCCATGAGCTCTCTGGCAGCACGACCCATGTTGACTGCAGTGGGACGGGCTGAGGTCAGGTGACACAGGGACTCTCTGATGAAGGTCACAGGGTCATCGCCCCCGGCACCAGCTCGCAGCTCCACAGCTAAACTCAGGCAGCCAACTATGGCTATGGCAGGAGCACCTCGTACCTGAGAGGAAAGGGCAGAAAGTTATATTTATTTTATTTTAGCTCCAGTCTGAATGCTGTGTTTGGTCATCTTCTATTCCCTTAATATATAATACTGGAAGGAATTTTAAATGTTAAGGTAATTTATTTTGTTCATGTCTGTGCAGGTCCCTTCTCACCCTGGACTATTTGAGCCACTCCCCTCAGGCAGGAGGCTATGGTCCATCTGGACCAGAACCTCCCGTCATAAGTTTATTTTCCTCTGCCGTTGGACTCATGAACACTTCTTAAACACTGTCACTTTAACCATAATTTAATCACTCACTGCACTGTTCACTTTCTGTACTACACATGTATATCTGTACAACTGTAAATTTGTGTACATATTAAGCCTATTTTTAATTTTTATTCTTTTTTTTTTCTTATCCCATAGTAGACTTAAATTGTTCCTCTTTTGACTTATTCATTATTTTGTTTTATGTTGCACCGAATCACCAAGATAAGTTCTTATGTTTGTGAATTTTATTAATTGACAATGGCAATAAACCCTTTCTGATTCTGATGGTTTTATGTTGTGTACTTTGACACAACTAAAAATCAAAATGCCACTTACGGAAAACAGATATAATTAAAAGTACAAATGAACCATTTCCATTCAGATGTACCAATTTACCAAAAGACAAATCATCGATGGAGAAGCCAATTTAACTCTTTGAAAACTAATCTAGAGGTCATACATTTATGTCACTTGCCTATGTGCAACCGTGGTAAAGCATCAGCCCAGACCTTGCAACGTCTCTATTAGACATAAAATGATGTCATCTGATGAGCCTTTCAAGTCATTTCTTCAGGCATAGGCTTTTATCATCATGACATCATTCTGAAAGCTTATGGCACATGCCATCACTGGCAAATAGACTAAGGAGGCAATTGTGGGAGTGTTTCGCTCTTTAATTAAATCAACAGGCGCAAGAATGGGCAGTTTTAGATTCCATGGGGTTAAAATTAGGAGATTGAAGATCCCAGAGTGTACAACACAAGAACAACTAGGTGAACAAAAACCCTGGCAAAGGACATTAATAATTCATCAACAATCTCTAAAGGAAAATGAGGAGGAGGCATACTCGGGGTGGGTGCTGATCCCAGTGGAGTGATAGTGTGACAAAGACTAGATTATGGACCGTTTTAAAGGCTGTGTGGGATCATGCAGGTGCACTGGAGTCCAGGGCGGATCAGGCACGAGCGGGGGCTCGCACGGCAATACATGGGGTGCACAATGGTGGCACAAAGAGCCCGAGAAGCCACAGCGTGCGCAGGGCTAAAGGAGGAGACGCCTGCTTACCTTCATAGATTTGATGGACTCGTACGCGTCCTGGACTGAGCGGATCTCATCGTAGACGGTCTTGAGGGGCAGGAGGAGCTGGTTGAGGACCTGCAAAGAGCCGGCCTTGTAGCGGATGGCTTCTAGCGTCATGACCCAAACAGCGAGGCGGGATGGCGGGGACGAGAAGACGCACGGACCGGTGGCGGCGGAGGCACCACTCTCTCTCTCACACACACTCACACACTCTCTCCAGACGCTGAACGTAAGTGACCGCGGCCTGGCTGTCTGTCTGCGGCCCCGGGGCAGGGAGGATGAAGAGGAGCGGGAGGAAGGTGCGGCGTGGATGAGCGGAGTGGGAGGATAAAAGGTAGCGAGGACTGGAAATCTATGCACATTGACAGACAGGCAGCAGCAGCAGCCAGGCAGACACGGAACCACGTGTCCACTCAACCAGGAAGCCCCGACAAGCTCCGCACCGAGGCCACGCCCACCCCGACCAGAGCGGGGCGTCCAATTTCCTCAAGACACCCCAACAACAATGCACCATCCCCCCTCGTATGTTTCCTCTTTGTCAGGGGAAATTTCACATTCAAATGCGATATTAGCATAACATCGAAACCCCAAGCTCCCTCCACGTCTATTTTGGGGTTGCTTTTATTGTTCCACATAAAAAGCAAAAACATGCGGGGTAGGGAGGAGATATTGCTTTTATTTCGTTCACCAACGAATACATTACATTATAATCCCAAAATGGGTCAAACAAAAATATGACAGCCAAAGAGCATATATATTATAGTATACAAATATTACATAGACCTATACAATGATTCGTAATGAGTTGATGAAAATCTCAAATGTTTTACTGCTACCAAAATGGTCCACCAAATCAGCAAAAAGTTAAAGAGAGTGGGTGTTATTTGGAGAGTGAGTCACCAGTGGGACAGCCCTCCCCAACCCCAAAAACACATCTCCCCTGGTAGAATTAGTCTGCCATCACCAGCAGGACTGGCATTTCACTCCATCATTATGTGTGGATATGTTAATAGAACACCGTTACATACACATGTGCAAGTATTGCTTCTGTTCTGTAAAGAGAAAAGCTCCAGGATAGAACAAACAATTAGCAAATTGACTTCTGCCACGAGGAGCAATGAAAAAAGGGCTGAGAATAGCCATTGCCTGTCTGAGAATTTACTATGATTTAAAAAACATCCTTGATTCAAAGCATTAAAAAAAACTACACTGCCTCAGTAATTAAATCGTAATGTAGGTCTAATTATATTTGTTTAAAGATTTTTAGTATAAACATAGAAACAAAATATATTTGGTGATGGGTAATAAAAGTATGATTAGTTCAGAGATGAGCATCATGGTTCAATTTCATGCACCAGCCACAAATGAAGTGTCACAATAACATGAGTCACGCAAACTAAAATAACATGTGTTGTTTGCGGTTCAGAATCACAAATCAGGTTGTAATATTACAAAAATGTAATATCTTTTGCAATTTTGAGCTTTGCCCAATGAAATAAAATCATAGCACACAGAATACCATGAAAAACACCCTCAAATATTTCTTTAATTTATATAGTTTGATGGGTCAAAAATGTCTTCATAGAATTACTGGTTAATGGTCAACGTTTTGCCCCAATTTTTTTGTGATAATCAATTTAAAGAACTCCCATCCCAGTTTATGTCCACTTGAAGACATCAAACATTTCCCGGTGGAGAGGAGCCACAACAAAAATTGCGCTTCTAACACCCTTCTTTGCTAGCCCTAAAGGCGACTTGATCTCAGCGTCTCCTTGGTGACACAGACACTAATCCTTCATTATGGGATGTAGGCTGCGGCGCCCCGAAAGCCCCACTTTTTATATTCTCATATCACAGCACTGCAAATGGGGCAGATTACTGTAATCTGGAAACACTGGAGCAAACAGATTAGATTAAGCTCATTTCACAGATAAAATACAGGGATAAAACACATTGGTTTGATGGCTATATGCACTGGTAGTTACAAACACACACTTATATAGGCACATAATGACGAGTAAACAAATACACAAATTGGACGAAGGATTCTGAGACCACTTGCCTATTTCTAATTGTCATAATTAGGTCTGAACAATTTCTGAAAGATATCAAATTTTTCAATTGCGCAATATGATGGATACTGAACACTACAGACTGGGGACCACCCACAAATAAAAGGTGCCAGACACCCCAACAACAACTTGATTTGGAAATATCCCGATGATCACAATCAGATCATAAAAAGATCAAGAATCAAGATCAAAAATGTGCTAAAATGTACTCGTAAATGCTTTGTTTGAGGTTTTAAGTAATGCATAATTATGAACGGACAGAGAAAGTATTCACCAAAGTACAAAAATATAACTGAGGCAATAGTGATATTTTAACCACATTATATTATTTTACAAATAAAATATCTACCGCCTTTTTTTTTTTTACCCAAAAGGAGATATTCCGTCTGATCCAGTCAATAGATCTCCAAATTTGTGGTACTCTCTTGCGCTTTTATTTGCGCTTTTTCAGATTTGAATCCAAAAGGTTGGGGTCTAATGCATTCCACACACAAACAAAAAATATGGGTATAACCTTTTGACCAGTGAAGTAACTCCTCAAAGTGTTTTGAAAAAATGAATGAAACACTTCAAGAGAAGGCCAAGAGAAATGTTGTAGTGTTTAGAATAGTGCAAATATAGCCTGCATGTGTACAGCTCTGAGTAAATGTCCCGGCTTGCTGCAGGTTAATGGAAGCTAAACTGACCCAAGTTTCCATGCGGGAATCTGTAATTATGCTGAAGGTGCTTTAAGTACCGACTGTAGTGTTTCTAAATGAGGGATGATAACAGTATTCAGGTCTAGCGTGGCATTCCTTGTTCCCTCTTAGCCAGTGCGTTTCCTTTGGAGTGATTCAAGCTGCAACAAGGAAAGAAGAGATAAAGTTTCTAAAGCGATTTAGAAACAAACCAAAACAACAGATTGCAAAATAATTACCTCTTGTTCTACCATCCTCATCCTGCCGAGAGCATCCTTAGCAGCATCCTAGAATATAAATGTAAATCGTTAATGCATAAACACATTTTAGGAAGTGTATAAACAACAAAAAGAACACTGCGCTTTATAATTCAATCAAAAATGACCGACTACATTGTCTTTGTTAAAGTTACCACAGTAAGTGATTAGAGATTTCTCTATTGACAAGTCAAGAATCAACATTTACTCACTCTGTTTCCTTGGCTGGAGTATTTCTTTATTGAGTCGGAAAGCCCTTGTGCAAATCGTTTCAGCACATTTTCATATTCTGCAACAAATAATGGGTAAAGGCAAGGAAAGGCACAAAGGTTAGGTTTCACTGTACAATAATAGACGAAAGAGTGGAAAGAATAAGGCTGTTTACCATTTAGCAGAGCAGGCGAAGCGCGTTCAAGTTGAGCTTTCTGCCATTGTAATCGATTTGCAACGTCCTTGTACTGTTGTATAAGGTCCGGCGGAGGGTCGCGTCGGTTTTTACGATACTCCGCAATCTGAGAGACGTAAGATGTTACGTGGTGTCGGACGAAAGCGAAGCAAGCCTATAAAACAACAGAAACCGCTACCTTTCTCTCAAACCTCTCCTTGTCAAAGTTGAGCAGGCTGAAGCTGTGGAGTTTGTACTGAGGTGGAGAGCTCCTGTTGACATGGCTGCTGCTCCTGCCGTCGCTGCTCGTTTCATTTCTGTGCTTGGATCGAGGAGAAGGCGCCTAAAAAGAAGGAAAGGTCACACATAGAAAATAACTGCAATGTCAATCTAACCGCCATAACGGCAAACTGAACATTGCACGAAGGAACCAAAAGCACCCTATAGTATGCACAGTCAGTTCTACCAAACGGAAAACAATAATTACAATAATGGATGTCTAATATGGATATAATATATGTACATGAAAATATACTTTATGAATGAAACTATATAATACCTAATAGGAAATGAGATGATTGTTTGGTATACACAATCTTGGGCGTTAGGTTATAGTTACACGTTACTCACCCTTTCCTTTTGTCTCTCTGGAGGCGACAGAGTAGACACTGGCTCCAGAATCAGCCACTTCTCTGTGACGGGCTGCAGATGAGCTCCAGACACTGGCTCTCGAATCTTCACTCTCACCTCCAGCTTTCCTCCAGTGGCTTTACGTCCATCCATCACCTGCACAACTCCCAATCATTGTAATGGTGGACATGTTGCACACTTTGTGTATGGTAATAGTTGTTACCTCTATGAACTCCCTGAAGTCACAGTTGTTCTCTAGCGCCTCCAGCTTCACCTGAGCAGTACCCACAACTCTGTCATTTTTGAAGAAACCACTGAAAAAACAAAATATAATATATAATTATGTATTATCATTGTATTCATTCTTGTGGCATTTAGACTTGTTGTGGCATTTAGACTTGTTGTTTTACCCTTTATGGATTATCTCAAATTTGATTCCTTTGGACTGGATAACTCGTTTGAAGGCTCGATGTGACCGGTTTATGTTGAGTTTGAACTGCTCTTTAAACTCTGGGTTGTTGCTGCCTTTCACTGTGCCGGTCTTGTCTTGTTGGGCTTCTTCCTACAGTTCAATTATAACAATGTTAACAATAGGTCAGTTTAATCCCTCATTCATCCAGGACTGATCCATTGTAGAAAAAGATTCAGTTGTAGTCATCTGGGCACTGTTTTAGAAAACCAAGACGTTTCGAATCTCATCATTCCATTATGAAGTTTGACCGGTGGCTTACTCAGAATAGGATAAGTATCCACATTTTCAGACTAGATCCGCAGATTGAGACTGACTCTTGGATGCGAGGTCAAAACCTGTTTTTTTGTGTCCAGATAACTACAACTGAAGTTTTTTCTGCATTGTTAATATATTTTAAACCTCTATCTATTTAAAAGGGAGGGTTTTCTAAGTGTAGACTTACTGTACTGGGAAAGGGGAACTCAAACTTCACACTGGCATCTAGATCGTTAGGCGAGACACCTGAAAATAGAGCAATACTGTGGGTGTCGTGTTCATGTGAATGCAGCACATTACTGCTTCGTTATTTCTGAGGCAGCGCAGCCTACCTGGAGGTGCTTGCAGGTTGACACCTTTGATGATGTATAGTATCATGTCATTAGGTGTTAGGTTTGGATAGACCCTACAGAAAAATAAGCAGCACTTTGAGTGACAGGCATGAGTACACAAGAACAACTGTTGGATGTAATCGCACATGGGAAGGACTCATCCATTGTGCTCAAGCCTAAACTGGCGCAAAATAAATATTTGAAGCCAAACATTTCCATATAACACAGTGTTATTTTTAGCTCTTTACTGAGTTTTCCTGAAATACTTGTGTAGTTTGACAGTTAAAAAGGTTTCATTCTGACTTCATAGTGTTTATGGTCCTCTCCTCTGTGCGACACTTAGGAACTGGATGTCCTTTAGCGTAGGCATTTCTCAGTATCTCTATGCTCTTCATACATTCCCCCATCAGCTTCCCCAACCTGCAAAGTTGAAGCAAAATGTTGTAACAAATCATTTGTAACCTCAAATGGGTAGAAACAACAGTTATAAGCACCAAGATTCTTACTTGAAGGCCTCAGCGATGTTGCCTTGCTCAGTGAACTGTTGACAAAGGCTCAAGCATTTCTAAAAAAAGAAAAAAAACATAACCAACCCAAAACAGCTTTAACAAAATTGTAAACTCATTAAAACTGAGTTTCAGCAAGAAAGTCTCTACCTCATGCTGCTTTTTGAGAAGCTCCATCAGAGCATGGTACTGTTCACTGGAGCGCGCTGAAATTGATGGTGAAGAACGGGAACGCAACAGAGAAAAATCCTCCTCATTTATTGGAGCCATTGGAACCTAAAACAGATGTTACAAGTATTTAATCAAATATTACTACACCCTAATCAGAAACTGTGATAACAAAAATAGTGAGCTAAACCTAGGGGCAAGTACATTTCATTTGAGACTTGTATTTATAATTTTCAATTATGGCAATGGTCATGTTGGGTACGGCAATACAAGACATTACCGTTTTGAAAAAATATTTTTGACGTATCTTTTGACCAAGACACTATACAAACATCTCAATACTAGGAATTTGTTGAAAATTAATTTTGTGTGTTGAGAGCAAGTCTAAATACATAATAATAACCTTTCTGATGTCAACAGGAAGTCCAGACTTGGCAGCTTCGATCATGGGGTCTAATCCTTTAGCATGTCTCAGGTGTTGTGCAGCTCCTGTCATATCCTACAGAAAACAACACAATGCTTATACTAATAAAATAAACCAAAAGCAGGCATTTCCATTTTGAAACAAAAATAAAAAGGAACGTAAAGGAACCCATCTGCTTACCTTCATCTGTTTTGAGCGAAGAGCTGCACGTACAAAAGCCTGTCGCCTTAGCAACAGGAAATCTAATTGCAGTTGGGCTGAAAGAATAATTAAGAAAAACAAAGTCTCAGTTACAAAATTATAAATCAGTGTTTAAATACAAACCATGCATCACCAAACATACAGTAGCAATTCTCTCACGGTCGGATAACAGAGCCCAATATTCCTAAAAAGAAAATGTCTGCAGTAATTTATTACTTTTTCATTATTCAGCCACAAGGATCACTCTCTCCTTGTACTGATACTTAGAGGCAGTTGGATTATGAAGGGCATCTGGAGTAAAAACACTATGGAATAATTATGCAAAGTATGGCAAGACTGGAGGAATAAATATATATAATATATATATGTTGTTGTGACTACATAAGTCAAATCTATATATGAAAAACACATTTATTGAACTTCATTATGTGTGTCCTATACCACTGTTTGAGAATCACAACACACCTTTAGGTGCTAGTTTGATGGCGGCTTGAGGAGCAGGCGATTTGGCTTTCTGCGCCGGTGGGCGAGCTCCAGACTGTAAAAGAAAACAACAAATAAAGTTACTTTTTTAGGGTTATTATTATAAATAAATACATTATACTCTGTATCTACCTGCGTTGCATCAATGAAATTTCCCCATGTGGGACAATAAAGGAATATCTTATCTTATTTTATACAGCGTATTCAATTGCTGGTGAAATTACTGCAAAATCACTTAAAAAACAGATTTAAAAAAGCTTTCATATATTATACCGTAGTCCCTTTAGGGGTGTCTTCGTCATCATCATCTGCTTCGACATCCTGATTTGCAATTTTCATAGCCGTTTCCAGGACTCCCATGAAGTTGCGGTCGCCCCCCTCTGAGCCTTGAAGTGGTGGACAGCCTAAAACACCCATATATGTTTTAGATAAAAGTCAGTCAAAAATACAGACAAAATATCATGAATTTACCTGGTGGCATAGGGAGATCTGACAAGTTTACAGGTCGTCCAGCTTTCTGAGCTTTGATTCCATCTTGGTATTGCTTAAGGATTATTATACACAATGAGGGTGACAATGTTATTTTTGAGCACATATAGTCATCATGTAGTACAACAACATTCTATTCCCATTATGGTTTGCTAGTCATCAGAACACTGCTTGGAAGATTTTTTGCCAGAAAATAAGTAATCAATAACCAACGTGTAACCAATGTGTACCCAATATCACTGCCTACCTTGACAATGCGCTGGTGCATGCGAGCCTTGCGGTCATCCCCTTTGCTCTTGGCTCCCTCTGCTGCTGACTTGTATATTTCCATTCTTTGCTGTAACGCTTCAGCTACTGTCTTGGGGGCAGGAAGGCCTTTGAAATGAATATACACAAGAAGTGTTAATTTCAAGTGAAAGCAAATTTAAAAATTGTGCTTATTAAATGATGTTTGAACAGATGTCTTACTTGCTGGGTTTATATGAGTTTGAGCAGCCGGAGCAGCAGGAGCAGCAGGAGTAGCAGGAGCAGCAGAAGTGACAGGTTTAGAGGAAGACTGAGAAACAGGTGTGGCTGCATCACTGGCATCCCCTGCAGAAGAGCACATGAACCTAGTTAGCTAGATATACTTGTGTAACATATAAAGATGAGTATGTAATAGTTGTGGCCTATAATTTAAACAAACAAACATTTATTATAATCCACTGACCGGGTAGAGGAGGGAGTGAGCTCATGTCAAATGGTTCATTTTTGTCCAGCGCTTCCAGCATTGCATCCATTTCCTGCATAAATTAAGTTATGTAAATCTTACACATGTAATACTGAAACTACCACTATATTTCAAATGAATTTATCAATAAGATCACCTTGGCAACAATGTAGTGTTGTTTGGCCAGATTAATGTCTCCATTTTGTTTGGCATTGATGGCAGCCAACTTGTATTCTCTTTGCCTGGACAACACTGCCTGCTTCAATTCTGAGCGTAGATCATTAATGAGTAAACAGTTACAATTTACAGACATAAACACAAACCTACCCGAGTCCTGAGCATCAGGTCGACTAGGAGTGAGTGGAGAAATGGCAGGGGTGTCCGGGGTGATAGATGCAGCAGCACTGTTTTGAGAAGGAGCAAGATGTGGCTTAGCATTGTAGGCAGGTGGTGCAGATTCTCGAGACGGTTTTTGATTGTGCAGAGAGGGGGCCCTGTCCTCCTGTGGTACTGCTGAAACAACTTCTGGTGAAGCACTGGACATTCCTCCTAAAGCAACAGGAGGCGGCATATCTTCCTCATTTATTGGTTTTCCTTTCTTTACAGACGTTAACATGGTTTGCAAGGTCTAAAGTTCATAAAAGGATGAATATCATCATTATCATCACATGAACAAATAAAGAATCACATTATTACCTTTAATCCACGCTCATATCTTCTTATTTTGCTACTTTCTCCAGCAGCTTTGGCATTAGATATGGCTGTATTGTACATCTGAATACGTTCCATTAATTTTGATTCCACCCCTGTTGCCCCACTGGGCACTGCAGCCGGTGAGTGGGATGTGACGTTGACTTTTGGGGCTGATGGAGTAAAGGCAGGAGGTGTGGGAGCTGAGGTTTCCTCTTCGCTGTCTTCTAAAACCTCATTTAACTCTGCCTGTTGAAACATACAAACATACATACAGCATCAACTATGTATGATACACAAGGACATGAAAGATAATGATACGTAGATTATCTTTTTATTGATATCGCACACTCTGAAAACAGCAGTGATGCGCAAATATAACATGTCTTTCCGATTCAAATTATGAATAATAAAACAAATCTAACCAACAGATCTTCATCCTCAAAATCTTCATCTCCTACATCGTCATCATCTATGTCTTTCATGCAAAGAGCCGCCATTCGCTCAATTTCAGCCATTGCAACGGGGGCTTAATATGAAACAAGAATAAACCATTTAGAATTGAAAAAATATTTCAATGTTATGTATTAACAAGACAAGTTGTCTCACCTCTCCCATCGCCTTTCTTGGGTTGAGGTCTCCCTCCACCACCTGAACCAACCAGATTCATCAGCTCTGCCTCCAGATCTTCATCATTTTCACCATCAGCCATTCCCCCGTCAGGGTTTAGATCAAGTAACAGCCCCATCTTTGCAACAGAAGCATAAACAGAGCGGACAATAGGTAAAGACACGTCAGTGCACATTGTTAATGTATGACAAGCCCTGTTACCTGTTTGGCTCGGGCTGCTCCTTGTCCACGAACAGGTGGGTTTCTACTGCGACTCATTGAAGCTGTTAGTATGGAGTCTCTACAAAGACATTACACATGTTAGATTAATAAAAGACATGTTTCAGTACAATTTTCAGAAAGCTGATTTCTAGCTCTATGTCCAAAATGAGACCCATAACGTTGGAACTATTTTGTCATGTAAATCCATGGGTTTCCTCACAGGTAAAAATATATTCTTGAATGGCAAATGGGAGCTGTTAACCAAAATAATGCATAGAACAGAAAGCTGAAACACAAGATTCAGTTGAGTTACAAAGGGTTTTCACAACATTAATATCTGTTTTCAGACAACTTCCTAACGTGAGCCAACCGCAAACGATTGCACAGGAAACATGCAATACAAAATGCTTTTTGAGTTTCTCTTGCCGATCTTTTTACCAAACTTTCCATTCCTGATTGTTCAAAAGACTGAGAGTCTCTATTCTTGTGTATTTTCGACACAACAGGTGAGTAGTATATAGTTTAAAAATGCAACTTTAAAGAGACCTGTCAAAGCAACTGTAGAATTCACTTCCGCGTCTCCCATAGCAACAGAATATGCTTTACGGCTGAACGAAACGCGCCAATTACTGTCGCAAAAGCCCATCGTAATGTCTAAGAAACTAAAATAAACTTGGTAAGTTGAATATATGACATTAGGTCAATGAATACAACGCGCAATTAAATCTAATATCGATGTGTGAGGTTAAAAGTAACTGTATACACGTATTTACATCCGTAAAAAAAAAATATTTAGCTTGTTTTTTCAATGTTATAGATTTCATCTCTAAGACACAATTTTAGGGGTTAATCCTTGGTAACATGCAGTTTGTCAGTTTTATGTTGTGTACGTGTGTTTATAATTTAATATATAACCGGGAAAAAAATATGACTACATACCATTTTCTCTTTTGTTAATCTAATAATATAGAATTATAAAGAAAATGGCGAAAGGAAAGGCTGTGAACAACAAACAAGGTAAAAGTGTTGCTGTTGAAATTATACAACGCAAAAAAGAATCATCATTTTTTTTGTTCTGTTGTTTACAGAGGCTATGGGGCCACCCAAGACCCGGGGGTCAAGGAAGAGGGGATATCCAGTGGAAAAAAATACTGAAGATGATCATCAGGTCAAATAATCTTTCCATAGAGAGCTTGATTTGCTCTGAATTCTGTGGCAATGATTATTATATTTTATAACTTCCCTGTGTACTACACAGGTCGTGGGGGATTCAAATACAGAAGATACATCAGTGCAATGTCTTAAGTCTCCTAAAGAGGATGGTGACAAGAAATGTATTGAGCCATTGGCGTTATCATCTAGCTCTGATGGAAACACTTATGAAAAGAATGAAGACTCTGAAACCCCTGAAAAACCCCTGCCTACAGCTGGTCCTAAAAGACAGTTAGTCATTAGTTTATCGGCTTGTGGAAATGAGAGCAATAAAAAAAATATAAAGCTACAGAAACAGGTACCAAATGAATGTGACCTATTAGATGATTCTAACAAGTACATTGACGTCAGTGCTGGGATAACGCCTAATGGTTCAGAAGAACAAGTGAATGCAGTGGATAACCACCACAAGATGGAGACAAACCAAGAAGTGGATGAAGTCAAGCAAATATCCATTGAACCAGTGGTTGAAGGCTTAGCCAAGAAGAGGCGAAGGATGGGCATGTGTCGCTTGTCAGAAAATCAGCGGAATCTATTTTTACCTAAATGTGGGAACAGAGCAGAAAAAAATGAGAGGCAGAATGAAAACACAGTAGAAGCTGAAGAAGAAAGGGGATCTTCGGTAGAGATATTATCACTTCAACAACAAGCGACTGAAATGATGTCTCATCATAACAACAGGTCAGGAATAAAGTATATTTTTATAGCTTGTTAGCTTTAATTAATACACATTTGCATGCACAATAATGCCTGCAAGAATTGTTTTTCAATGCACAGCAAGGAAACCAAAGTCGAAACTTCTGCTAATGGGACCACTTTGGTGTGTGAGCCACTGAGCACAGAGGTGCACGCTTCAGAGAATGATCCCAAGGGAGAACTGTACTCTGAACTCATCACAAAGCATCACACACATGCGGAGGAAGGATTACAAAGGAAAGTTATACCCAGAAACTTGTGTAGTGTAAACTGTTTTTAACGGTATGATTTTTGCGATCCATAGGGGAATAATTGAAAGCCAAGACGAGACATTAAACCATCAGTGCAAAGATCAAACAGAGCCTGATTTCATGCAAGCTCCAGATCAACCGCAAGAAATTGAGCATCAGCAAAACAAGTATGTGACCCTTAGTTTAAAAAAGATATATTGTGCATTTTTAATATTACATTTTAATTTTAGGCTCCTATTGAAGCACCCAAGGGTCACCTTACAGAACAGATAAAAACTGTTCCAACAAGCCAATTATAAAAACACATTAAAAACAAAGCAGTGGCTATTATACTGCAAGGTTAAGGGTTTAGGTCCAGCAATGTTCACATTTACAATTTAGTATTAAATTAAAAGGTACCATCATTTTAGATTTTGTTCATTGTAAATCTTAACACTGTTCAAAAATGGCTTAATTATATAAACTGATCAAAATGTATTATTTTGCAAGAATTCTCTGCTGCTGACCCCATCTCTTTGTAGTGACATCTCTTCGTTGCAAGCAGCACATTTTCATGTTTCCATTATGGTGAAAACTTTGCATTGTAGCAACCAGTGGTTATAAGCTAATAAAAGTCAATTTACATAATATGTACCCTATAAAAAATGCTCAATATTGTCACAACTCATTAGAAAAGCCATTTCATTTTACATGTGGGTTTTGCGTCATGATCAATTTGACTAATTTTATTCAGTCACACAATTGTTAGATAATAATTTAATTCTTTTTTTCCCCTAAAACAGGACAAAGACTGAAGAACATACCACAGTTTCAGTATGTGATGAATCGTCTCCAGACTTACAAAACTGGGATAGGGGTCAAAAACATCATTTGGACAAAGAGCAGCAATTAAGCAGGTTTCTTTTTATTTCATCCACAGCATTAAAATGATCATGTCAATTCAATCATTGTATTGTTGAATACATGCATTGTTTTCTTATGTTGTATTGCAGATCTGAAATTGAGGTCAATTTGTCAGCAAAGGTTGTTGATTCTGTGTGTGAGCTTCAAAACCCAGAGTTGCAAACCACCAAAGTTAATTTAGCTGTACCTTTAGAACCAGCAGCACTTTTAAATGAGGAAAAGCAGATGAATGAACAGGAGTCTCAGAAAACATTTTCTAAAATACACAAACAATGTGAAAACAGATATGCAAATAGAGATTACAACCATAGTGAAAACTGTAACGTTCAAATGAATCCGACTGAAGAAGCGCGAATAGAGAAGGAACCCCCTCACCAACCGGACACATACAAGATATCTATGGAGAATCTTCAAGTAATAGGGGAAAATTCAGATTTAATCCATATTTTGTGTTTATTATTTTGATATGTTTCCCATACTATCTCCCTGCAGTGTGAAGAAAACAACCTGCATGATACAAGCTCTTCAATGGTGAACATGGGGCCACCTGAGTGGAGAGAATACGTGTCAGACTCTCAGCTTAACACCATTGACATGACGTAAGGCACCTATAGGGCAGTAACATTTATACTGTTTTGATCATTTTGTATTATTTAAAGATATACTCCTGTGTTTGAAATTGGCTTGTGTTCCAAGTCCCTGGACTTTTAAGTTTCTGACAAGCAGTTCTGACAAGGTTCAGGCCAGAACACTGGGGACTTGTACACCAAGGACTCATTTAGTTAAAAACCTGAAGTCCTTATACTTTAAAGTTAAGTTTATGAATGAAACCTGAGCTTACTAGCACCTAAGGACTTGGCTAGTCCCAAATAACTAGACTTGGACTCAAAGAAATCTACAATTGGTTGGAAGTAATGTATGTCTTTTCATAAAATAGACATCAGGTGATGGATGGTGGAAGCGAGGTTCCTCCTGAACGTTATGAAGATGTCACAGACCTGGTTGGTGGTCTCATCAGAGAACTGTCCTATTTAAAGTAAGTCATTTTTTTGTAGTTAGTTTAGCTTCAGCTTGTGTTTATTTAGCTATTCACAATATGGTGGAAAATAACCCCCAATATTTTTCTTCCTTTCCAACAGTCGAACGGTGATGGCCACTCACCGAGAGCTGGAAACCCTACGTCGCAGGGGTAAAAACTTTGTGGGTAAAAAAAAGGAATAGTCACCAAGAGATGTGTTTTTCTCTGGGGTTTGAGTTCTGAAGAGAAGTGATTTGCATTTATAAGACATAATGTTATTGTTATGTTTGATGGCATGTTTTAATTTTTGCCATAAAGTGTTTTAAAAAGATTTTTCATCCGTTTGCTCTAAAGATGCAAGTGAAAACATACTGGGTTTAAATATTTTTATAAATGCTTTTTTTACAAGACTTGTTAAGATCACAATATTGGTTTGTTATAAGGAGATCAAAAGACATTAAAAATCAACATGTAGGCTACTTCAAACTAAGGCATGATGATGCCTCAGAACAGGCATCAGGTGAGAACACGAACAACCTCTATAATAAAAAGTTAAATTGTCATGTGAGGCTTAAATATTGAAAACATGGGTTCTGTTTTGTGTTAATAATAACGATTCTTCAATGCATGGACAGGAGATTTGAATATGGACATCAGTTGACCACGATTAAAATGTAAAAAAAAAAAAAAAAAAACACACAATTTGTTTCCAAACTAAATATTTGACAGTCGATAGATCGCAAGGCCTTCCCAGCTGGACCACGACTCCAATTAGCTCAGCGCAAAGCAGCTCCGCTTCTCTACAAGGCATGCAAATAAAAAGACAAACAACACAACACACGGATAAATAAACTTTGAACAGTCTATAAAAACGATGGCCCTCGCGCTGAGCCTGTCTGGGGCCTGCTGGGCAAGCTGGTTTAGGGTCTTGACTTTGCGTAAACAGAGCTATAGGCGCTGTCCACTTTAGGACAGAAGCGCTTGGTGTGCGCTTTGGTTCCCGTGGCCCCGCACAGTGGGCACACGTACTGCTGCAGGTAAGGGCACAGCACCTCCCCGCTGTGGTTCTTCAACCAATGCGACCCGTACACCAGTTCAGACTCTCCGTTGTGTTTGCAGAAACTGCAGAACATTCGCTCGGGCGACGCGACTGCCGCGGGTTTGAAGCGTGGCGTCTTCTTGCGCTCCTTTGGGCCCCTGGCATTGTTCAGTTTTTGCGCCGATTTCAAACTCCCAGCTTCTCCGGAAAAGGCCTGTGAGTAACACAAGCCATCTGCAAAGGGGGTGGAAACCATCGGCACCTCGTCGTAGGCTCGAGGCGACGTGGAGCACACGGAGAGCAGTGCACGGCACAGTTCATCCGTCTGCGGGTCAGGAGCAGGAGGCGTGGGGTCTGACGCCTCACTGGTGCCGCTCCGGCCCAGGATCCGTTTGACCGTGTCAGACAAACCCATATAGTCTTTCCAGGGCTGGAAACTTTTGCTCTCCGACTCCATAAAGCTCGGCAGGTGATGGAGCAGCTCCCGCGCGATGTTTCTCATTCTCCTGCCTGCGCCTCAGAGGCTTGTGCTGCGCCGTCTGTTTCCAGAGGAGTTTGCAAACTTTGACACAAGACTTCTGCGCTTCATGCAACTTGATTGGTAATTGCGTACAAGTGTTGAGTGATGGCACACTTCTAGTCACGCAGCCAATCAGAGAGGCCTTTCGCCACGTGCAGGGCTCACTCTCATCCCTTTTTTCGTCCAATCACCAGCTGCGTATCATGCAGCACACTCGTGTCTTTGCATGGTATTATTGTAGAGAATTCTACACGGTTTGTATGTTTTTCTTTCATACTCTCTCTCACACACACACACACACACACACACACACACACACACACACACACACACACACACACACACACACACACACACACACACACACACACACACACACACACACACACACACACACACACACACACACACACACACACACACACACACACACACACACACACACACACACACACACACACACACACACACACACACACACACACACACACACACACACACACACACACAAATCATTGTAACAAAGTTAGAATAATAAAAACATTTATTTGAAATTTAGGAGATCAGTTACATTAAAATAAGTTATGTGTCAAAATGACCAATCTAAGTGAAGTGCAGCCTGGTTGGTCCTGCTGTCCCATATTTCATCTTCTGCACCTCTGAAGGGAGAAAGGGAGAATTATTTGTGTAGCACTGCATTTCTGTAATGGGAATACATATTTTTGGTAGTTTTGTCCCGCTTTCTGGCCTTTTACTGACCCACAGCGGTTATATGACAGGTTGAGTGCAGAATAGAGCTCAGGGGTGCTCGGAGTCTGAACCCTCACCGTCCTGGCATACTCTTCATTCCTCAGGGGCGCAGTGGTTGGGGTGAAGGCCATGTGACGACCAGATGTGTTCAGAGGCTTAATCCCAGACAAGTCTGTGCGAAGATGAAAACATTTAGTTGTTACATTCTCTCAATAAAATGTCACATCTAGACATTTGAATAACTTACTGAGGCCAGTGCTCTCTCGCCTGTTGCTGGACTGTGTTCCTGTCCCAAAAACAGGAGAGTCACACAGAAACTGCTGCTTCAGAAGTGATCCTTTCAGCTGCTCAAAATCACGACGCTTTAACACCATAATGTACAATTCATTAGTCTAAACAAACATTGTACATCCCTATGCAGCTCTGCCCTCATCACCTCATGGCTCAGACGAATAGCAGCAGCAGTAAAAGCTTCTCTCTCCCTTTCAAAAGTCCTCCTCTGCTGCTCGAACTCAGTCCAGCACTCTCGAAGACGGTCCCACTCTTCTACAAAATAGCAATCACCCAGTTCTGATGGGATAGGTGACCCAATGCTACCCTGAAGACAGCAAAGCATTGAATCATAATCTGGAACATTTTTGAAAAGCCATATTAAGTACCTGCAGAAGTTGCTGTTGCATTTGAACAAGTCGCTGACTTTCTTTCAATTCACCTTCTAGTTGTGCCATGAGCTTATCATGATCTGTACCAAACTCGGAGATGCCTAAAAAAAAATGCATTATTTTATTTTGCCTGGCGTAGATCAGATTGAGGGTTTTTATTTTGAATGTATAAATGGACCAAATAAAACAAGCACATTTATTCCTAAAATATAATATGGTTGAACTTTATTGTCCCCATTAGGAAAGTTCTCTACTGCATTTGACCATCCTTCAATACAAAGCTGACAGGATCTAGATTGAGCTAGATTTGGTCAGGATCGCCTTATGGATTTGACGTATTCAGCATGTTTTGAGTTGATGGGGGAAACTGGAGTGTCTAGAGAGTGTCTCCCCCGGACATGGAGAGAAACATGCAAATGCAGCACAGAAAGGCCCAGTCCAGTCCGGGAGTCTCAAACCCATGACCATGATCACCTTGCTGTGAGGAATGAGTGCTAGCCACTCTGCCACACCGTATTTTAGGAGCTCATTTAATACATATCCTATTGTGTGGGCTTTACCTTCATATGTGAATGAGCCCAGTTTCTTTTGCACTCGTCTCCAGCTCTGCACCACACCTCCCGTCACATGGTCGCCAAGCGCTCGCTCTACATGGTCCAGCCGTTTGTCCACAAAGTGAGTTTCATCTTTACAGCCCTCGAGCTCAGACAGTGTCTAAACAGAATGTTATTTATTGGTTACATTCTTTCATTGGTCTGTCTGTCATCATTACCTGCTCCATGTCACTTCTGAGGGCATGTAGAAGAGAGGTGAGACTGTGGCGCAGCTTCATGGCCTCTCTGAGCTCTGCTTCTCTGCGCTCCAGCATCAGGCGAACTGCCTCTTCCTCTTGTTTTCTATTAATAAAATAGATAAAGACATTGGAAATTTCGTTTTAATTTGCAAATCAAAATTTCACCTACTTTGCTGATGGCTGTTCTCGTTTTCCCCGAGCACTTGGTATAGTGTTCAGGATTTTAATTGCTGGACAGACATAAAGAGCAGTGTGAACATAGCATTTAGTCAAAAGTTATGGAGATGTATCTTACTGAAGGCTCTGTCTCTTTCAGTGAATAGTGACAGCCTTTCCTTCATCTTGTTTATGTTCTGCTCTCTGCGTCTCAACTCTGCCTCTTGCTGGTGACACCTTAGCTGCAGCCGAGTGCACTAAGAAGAAAATGGCATGTTCTTGGCAAACTGTTATGGCATGTAAATATCCATGTATCCTCTACATACTTTGGTCCGTTCACATTTCAGCATATCTTGAAGTCTGGATACGTGGTCATCCATCGTCTTAAGCTGCTCCTGAAACAGTACAATGGTTCAAAAAGGACAGCTTCAGATTTATCTAGTAAAAGCTTATTTAACAATTAGATATTGATTTGGAGAGTGAAAAACTTACTCCGAGTGAATCTCCATTGTCCGTTTGCCTTGCTCTGTCGTCCCACCAGATGGAGCTGTCGCACAGTGGACTACTCCTGTCAATGTGTTCAGAGAGCCCTGTAGAACCCACATACTCATAGTATACAAGATACATTAAAAAAAAATATTGAAGTAACTTGATGGTCTGACGTGGTGGGTATTTTATCAGCGAGAACTTTGAGTACCTGTTGGAGTTTGGCGGTGTCCAAATTGTCTTTGGCCAAAGCCAGAAGCCATCTTCATACAACTTTGAACAAAATAAAAAGGTATGTTCTTGCATCAAATGTCATGCACACATTTTACTACTTAAACAAATCAAAATGTGTTGCATGGTGTGGTTACCTTAGTTTAGGGGTCCCAGCTCCTGGAGAATGCTGCTACGTTGTCCAGGTGATGTCACTTCAGCTAATTACTCTCAATGTTATGAAGAGGTGTAAACTTAAGACAGAAATGATTAGCTTAGCTCTGAAAATCAGTTTATAATGCAAGAACTGTGGATGCCTAGCTGTGAGTGTGGGTTTCGGAAAATTGCTTTAGTAAATCAAGTGAGTAATTTACAATGGCTGTTTTTCAATCTTTCTATAATTGCTTACATAACTAGGGCTCAGTATAATGCCTGTGCACATGCAATATCTACACTTAAACTAATGTACTTCAAGTCATGTGTATATTGTATTAACTTTTAGATAGACTTTCACATGATGACACACGTAGAGTTAAATTCACTCTAAAATGGAGGTAGTACTTTGAAGTATTATATTATTTATAGGTATAGGCAATTTCTGTTAAGTTCACAAGGTGTTTTTATTATTATTACATAGTTGGAAGTTACATTGCAGGAAGTAGGGTTCTAAAACAAAGAAGACGTCACTCAAAAGGTATTTCACAGAGAAATGAAGCGCCTACTGGCAAACGACTATACAAATTACGTAAAAACACAGAATAGAGTGTCTGGAATAAAGTTTATTTTCTAAAAGATTACAACAGTTCAGATGTTAAAAGACAAATGTTTGGATTGACTGGTAAACTCCAGTGTACACTATTGACAGCGTGGTTGCAGCCGGATTTTAATAAATATAACATCACAATCAAACATTTGGCAATATCTGCGCAACCTCATAATGTTTAAGGCTTTTATGTGTCTCTTAAATTAAAGACTATAACAAAGAAGCTAATTTTGACATGACATTAAATACAGACAGACAAAACAAACATCCAAACATTTACAATCGTGTATCTTGTTTACCATATATTTAAAAGTAATTAGAAAAAGAGTTGGTGGGCAATCTGTTGCACACTTGTTGCCATATATTGTAGTGTTTTACGACTAAGTGTTTATTGGTCAGATGATTTGAATAATTACTGACAGCTGAGATATGCGGTGTGTATTGATTTTAGCGTCCGGGTGACAAGAGCGTACAAGGAAAAAAGAATTGCTCTTTGAAGTTGGTGCCCATGAGAGTACACAGTATCGTCTGACTGTAACAGATGCACGCTTTTATACCATTTAGTTTTGGCATTGTCTCCTGTGAGTGCTGCTGGTCGACAGGTGGAAGTGGCCTTCAGTGGAAATGTCAGGAGTATCTTCTTGTCTTTGGGGAGAAAAAGACAGAAGAGAACAAGATTACTTTGAAGGCTTTTTTAAAAGGCTAGGACCCACCCTCTTTTGTGCTGGACTGGATTTTGTTACACCCTTTTGCTAATATTGTAGTTGTGGTAGTGGTATACAGACTGTAGCTGGCATGTGGGAAAAGTAAAATGTTCATCATATTTGATTAACTATATACCGGTACAGTTAGTCAACAACTTTGATCACATACGTTAAGGTTCCATGATAAGGGAAATTAAGTCTGAGCACCTGGATGGCCCATGGAACGTTTGTAAAAAAATAGAATATTGCAAATGTCCAAACATTTTGCAAGGAATAAAACAACACTAACAAAAACAGTAATTACAGCAAGAATACACAAGCTCTGCCAAAAGGGATCAATCTGAGGAACCATCAGTCGTCATGAGGATTAGAGCAAAGAGCTTAAAACAATGGCACTACATGAAGTGCCATGGATACGTTTAATGCATGTTTGTTTGCATCATTTAGGTTCTCCATCTTACAAAATCTGAAGTTAGGAGTGGGTGGTGACTTAGTCGGTCTAATCAATTTAGTTATTGCTCACATTTTTCTTATCAGGTACTTGAATTGTATATTGTCAAGTGTTCAAAAGAGTTAAAAGCTTTTGACCTCGTTTGAATACTGTTCCCTCACATTTAGCTCACTCAAAGTTGTATTTGTATTCATGCATTGTTCTGCATTTGAAAATTCCAGTTTTCACCTACCCCCTATCTAAGCCCAGGCCCCACATCTTTGTACTTTTTTTTTTAAACAATTATTTGAAAAATGTGTCTCATTCAAAAGTGTCACATAGCCACTTTTCTGCTGCTTGTGAAATGTCAATATGAAGAGGTTTTTATCAGTTCTGAACTATGTGAAGGGACCCGTTTCTATTATGAAATTATTTTTAGTTCAATATTGCCATTTACGAGGAATATAATGTAACATGATCTACTGTACTGAAGATGGCAACCTTTCCTAATATAGGTAAAGATGTACTATATAGGCTACCGACCCGCTCCCAAAACACAACTGTAGCCGTCTCTGTGGAGCTGCTTTGCCCCTGGTGTAATTAAAGTGTTCCCCAGAGTTCTTTAACTGATCTGCTTAACTCCCAGACCGGGGCCAATGAGAAACAGCAGACCTACTTTAAAACAGGGAGCAGGATTTGGGGGGCCTGAAGGGATTATCGCTGGACGGGACCCCCACCAGAAGAGGGTCCTTAGAGGCATTTTGGAGACAAAAGTTCCTCAGATCGGCAGCAGCTTGGGACACCTGTTGTGACAAACAGAAAAATGTGCATATTAACTATGGAAAGACCTGAAGACATATGTAACATATGTGATTAGATATCCATAGGCGGATGAGATTACACCAAAAAATATCTATTCATTATTAGTGTTATTACTTATAACCATGATTATGACAAAGACCGAACTAGCTTGACACTGTTTACATTAGCCTACTAAACTATGAGGACTATGAAGACACAAAACCGGATTAACTGGACAAATTATCTCTACGGGGATAATGGGAAGTCAAAGTTATGTCCTTTTCCTGTGTGGAAAAACAAAGTAACATATGTTTGCATTTTTAATTTGCATGTAGCGGCCTCGGTCCGCCGTTTCCGTATACTCTGCAGGGCTACAAGAGGTTAAACGTGGATACAGTTAAAACAAATATGTGGACATAGTCGGTGGCACGAGACGTCAAAAAAACACGGAAGAAAAGTTTGTAGCCGTGTTTGTTCAGCCCGGAACTCGCGCTGGATTCCTCTTTTTAAACTCTGCCGTCACAATGCCAGGGGTTAACGGGAAAGCGGCGGCCGTGTCCGTCGTGCTCAAAGTTGGTGTTTTCACTCGGGTTTCCTGCTCCGTCGGTGGTCGCGGCGGGTCGTACCTTGAGCCTGCGGATACTGGCCTCGAACCGCAGCTGCTTCACTGCCCTTTGAGCCATGATCAAGTTGTTGCTGGCGTTGTTGTTGGACATGGTTGACGAGTTTTGACGAGCAGAATTGACCCCCCTAAAAAAATAAATAATCGAATCCAGCGGAGCCGACGTCAACCCCCCAGCTGGTCCTGAAAACCCTGCCCCGGTCACGGTGGAAAAGGTTGGTCGCGCGCGTTGTCCCGCCTCCGTCAGGCCGTCCACGTCTCCTAGTGGCTGCCGGGCTGTCAGTCTTGAAAACCGCGCCCCTTTTACACATGTACACGCCACTGTTGTGTTGAGTGTCTTCAGTGGCAGTGCACACGTCTGACCTTCAGCTGGAGGGCAGGGAATCCCAAATATCAATGTTCTCAACGAACTATGTGGTCCTCAAAATGTACTTGACTCGAGATTGTACTCCCATAAAAGCGTTACCCGTTTAAAACAATTGCAACAGGTGTCGTGTATTGGGTTGCTACTTGTTTAAATGACATGTAATTCTCCTCCAGGTAGTCTGACATGAGGAGAACAAGCAAACACCTCAGTTTAGAATATGAGCGGTTGGAAATTAGACATAACTGTAATAAGAGTGTGCAATTTTTTTATTTACATTTATACTAGATTTAAATATGTGTACAGATTTAAGTATATCTTTAAGGAAGTTTTTATTATTCCACTTCTGTTTCTAATCTGTATTGCAACAATGGAATTTCCCCACTGTGGAAGGGTCTCTTATATTACAACCAAGGAAGAAAGGAAAAGATCTAGAGGCTACCATCCATCACAAAGATGTTGGTTTGAAAATGCAGAGAAATTTACAGGCAACAAATCACTTTTCTGACAGTTTAAGTAACAATTGAACAAAATAAGTTATCAGGCTTTCATTATTTGCTAAATCATAATTATTCTGTACTGTAGAATGGTTTATGGCTCTACTTTAGACTATGGGTGCTAGGTAACAGTTGTGGCATCATTTATGTCACATTTGCTGCTCACATGCACGTACATTTGAGTGAAATTGGTAGTCATAAGTACTTGTTAATAATAAAGCGTCACACAGTCATATAATTCAAATGTTTTATTCATGCATCTTAAACATCAAAGGCGCTGTTATGCTATGCTATGTTATAACTTGCTTTTTTGTCTCTAAAATTATGTGATGAATCTTTCATTAAATCCCAGGATATTATTGTTTTAGCTGCTCAGAGACATTGAGGTAAAATTATAGACTTCTTTACAGAGAGAATGGAAAACATTCAATACGTTCCCCCTGTAAATAGAAAAAAAAAGGTAATTGTTTGTTTTAAAGATATTGTATCATTAATTAAGTACTGTAATACTCACATGTGATGGGTCCAATGGTGAGTGGCTGCATTTCTACATCTTCAGAAACTGAGCGTTGTGACCTTCCTGAGCAAACCTGTTAAAATAAATAATAAATATAAAACGGTTGATAGCCTTTTTACCCAACAGTCAATTCTGGACTGTTGTCTTTTAAACAAACGAAATAAGGAATTACCTAGTGCTAGGACTAAACTGGCCTTGAATATTTTAAAATGATTAAACAATGCCCACGGAAGAATAAAAGGAACCAAGTTGAGACTAATGTAGAACAAGACATGAGCCAAAAACAGAAAATTCCTTTTGTAGGATTAGGATATGAATAGCCAAAGAGCCCAAACTATTACAAATTGTGAATCAATAACCTCATAGACCATGACAACGTAATGATGTTCTAGCGGAGAGACTTACTGGAACACAGGGGCCGGAGCTGCACAGTTTGAGGTGGCAGTGGAGGAAGACCGTCCTGTACTGGCCCTCAGGCACAAAGAAGAGTGCAGCGAAACGAGCCCGAAGAGACGTCCCACTCTCAACCACAGACACCTGCTGCAGGTCAGTGGAGCACCTACGGAGAGAAAGTCACAATACAGGTTTAATTAAAAGAAGTAACATTACTTCAGAACAAACCCCAAGCACAGGTAACAAAATTAAAGTCATAAAATGCAAGAAAGGGTTATTGCAATTACTCTGTCTTACTTCTTCTACAGCAACAGTAAGTTATTCTTTCTGCTCAGTTTTTGCTTTCCACCAACATAACACTGCAGGGATTTCCATATTAATTTGACATAATTTTCTGGACTCTTGGGATAGCATTACTAGGCTGCTCTGGGACAAGCAGGTCGGATCGTCTCACCCTGGTCATGGACTATTTGAGCCACTCCCCTCAGTAAATGTGTGTACATATTAAGCTTATTTTTATTTGTATTCTTATTTTTTATCTTATAGCTATATTGTAATTTTCATCCCATAGCAGATTTCAATTGTTTCTCTTTTTGACTTATTCATTGTTCATGTTATGTTGCACCAAATCACCAAGACCTTCCTATGTTTGTGAATTCTGTTCATTGACAATGGCAATAAACCCTTTCTGATTCTGATTTTACTTTCTGATACTGTATTTACTATTAATGCTTACTACTGTTGCTGTTACTACAATGTTATAATCCATAGTTTTTTAATTGGTGAAAAACATCTTTTTATCTGATAGAGTCAAAGGAGTAAAACTAATGCTAAATCCATATGTAAATAAAAAATGAATTAGCTTAGTCCTGTTACAACTATTACTAAGGTATAAACTGAGGGCCATTGTATGCTGAAAAGAACACCTGACACTATTGTCCAACCTGTTATTACAGTTCTTGTAGATAGACATACTTGTTTTGGATTAGATGATGTCTAATTGGGTCATTTGGATTGGAGGTGTATGTTACGTAGCAGTTGTCCAGAACAGCCACAAAATTTGGGTCGTTCTCCTCCACCAAGACACCGACGTACAGCGGATTTCCCACCGGCAGACTCACGCTGTCCGACATGTAAGCGCTGGAGTAACTCGAGTCCCGGTACAGAGACATTAATGCTCTTGGGGCTCCACCTGATGCAATCATGCCACCAGTCGGTCTGCAAAGTTTAAAAAATAAATAAAAGCATGTATATTGAATTAAATACAGTGATATGTTTTATTTGATTTTCAGGCTTACGCTAAAGGGTTGAGATCAGCATGGAGATCAGTGTCTATGTCCAGGGGATACACACATGAGAAGGGGAGACTAGCAGGGGCGTGGAAGGAGTTATTGTTGTGGTCATAGAGAAACAAGCTGTTAGTGTAGATGACGTGTGTGCTGTTGGTCTGAAAAACATGATGAAATCACACACAGCACGGATAAAATACATTTAAAACTGTACAGCTGAGAGTCTTTACCCTCCTGGTGTTTCCACAGACTCCTCCACGCGGTTCGACCTCATACCACACAGTGTTTGTCTGCACTCTAGATCGGATGCAGTTGCGGTCCACTAAGTGACCAGACAGTGGGTCCAGACCAGAGGAGGACACAGTCTCCCTGTTCAAAGTGACTTGGATTTTATCTTGTCCACAAATAAAATGGTCGACTTGGATTTCTGGGTCTTCTACAAGACAAAAAGGAATAAACATGGTGAGCAAATGGAATAATGGAAATATTGGATCTTCAGGAAGGGATTCCACATGCCTTTAATCTATATTTATGCACTAGACTAAAACACAACATAATTGGTGATTTAAGGTAATTGACCATGTTTAATATAATTTCTTGTCTCAAAAGTTTAAAAAATGAATAGTATGCTCTCATGTCTCACGAATTGCACAAAAGCCATGAATAATAATAATAATAAATATAGCCGCAAGCGGCAATGATCGGCCCTCGCCACGCCGCCGCCACGCCGCAAGAGGAGGGGGCGCTAACGCGCCCCAATTGTCCTTTTATTACGCCTACTGCTGAATCTGTGACGCTGTCACATCTTCTCCCCTTTGTTTTACCATCAAAAAGCTATTTTATTTTGAATTCTTGGCAAAATGTGCGGCTTTGCCGCACAGACACCGTGACTCTTTGAATGAAAATGTGGATAACTTTTGATGGTCCTGAAGATGAGTCTCACCAAATTTCAGGTTAATATGTCTAACGCCCTGGGAGGAGTTTGTGAAAGTCTAAAGTGTAAACATGTTCTGGCGATTTCCCCATTGGAATAACATGAAAGGTTTCGGTCATCGTTACGGCAACGCCATAACAATTATGACATGGGTCTCATTGACTTTTTTGATGGGGATGCCAAAATTGAGTTGTGTGTCAAATTTCATATAATTTCGCAAAACTAAACATTTAACCTCCATATAAAATCTGTAGGGGGCGCTGTGGCGCCAAATGAATTTATTTCACTTCAAGTAGGTTTAGGGCAAAGAGTTTAACAACTGATTCTAATTTGACGCAATTCGGACTTTATCTGCGCAAACGGCAGAAATTTTAAATATGGGAGATTTCTGAAATTCTAGCTACAGTTTGCGGCTTCGCCGCACAGAGACCGTGAGAGGTATCAATGTAATTTGGATAACTTTTGATGTCCCACTCCTCAGTAGCATTTTCACCAAATTTCAGCTTTTTAGGGCCAACGCCCTGGGAGGAGTTCGTAAAAGTACGACGTTTGGAAAAACTCTGAAGTCATGTTTAGCCATTTTTGAAGCAATATGGCCGACATTTGGTTGGGCGGACAGCGTTGCCGTAATAATATTTTTTACTTCTCTTGTCACCATCTACCTCGGCGCCAAATTTCATGATTCTACGATCCGATTTTTTTTGGGTCATTTCCCATCTCTCAATGCATTTTTGGTACATTTGGGGGCGCTGACGCGCCAATTTTTTTATTTTAGAAAAGGGAAATAGCCAGAATGTAGAGAGGCACGATTTTTAGAGGTGTGAACATTTTTGTGACTTTTCGTCAATGTTCACTGGGTGAAAAATAGGGGGGTTGGTCCCGAGAAGAAGAAAGAAGAAAGAAATATAGCCGCAAGCGGCAATGATCTGCCCTCGCCACGCCGCCGCCACACCGCCGCCACGCCGCAAGAGGAGGGGGCGCTAACGCGCCCCAATTGTCCTTTTATTACGCCTACTGCTGAATCTGTGACGCTGTCACATCTTCTCCCCTTTGTTTTACCATCGAAAAGCTATTTTATTTTGAATTCTTGGCAAAATGTGCAGCTTTGCCGCACAGACACCGTGACTCTTTGAATGAAAATGTGGATAACTTTTGATGGTTCACCCCTGAAGATGAGTCTCACCAAATTTCAGGTTAATAGGGCTGACGCCCTGGGAGGAGTTTGTGAAAGTCTAAAGTGTAAACATGTTCTGGCGATTTCCCCATTGGAATAACATGAAAGGTTTCGGTCATCGTTACGGCAACGCCATAACAATTATGACATGGGTCTCATTGACTTTTTTGATGGGGATGCTAAAATTGAGTTGTGTGTCAAATTTCATATAATTTCGCAAAACTAAACATTTAACCTCCATATAAAATCTGTAGGGGGCGCTGTGGCGCCAAATGAATTTATTTCACTTCAAGTGGGTTTAGGGCAAAGAGTTTAACAACTGATTCTAATTTGACGTAATTCGGACTTTATCTGCGCAAACGGCAGAAATTTTAAATATGGGAGATTTCTGAAATTCTAGCTACAGTTTGCGGCTTCGCCGCACCGAGACCGTGAGAGGTATCAATGTAATTTGGATAACTTTTGATGTCCCACTCCTCAGTAGCATTTTCACCAAATTTCAGCTTTTTAGGGCCAACGCCCTGGGAGGAGTTCGTAAAAGTACGACGTTTGGAAAAACTCCGAAGTCATGTTTAGCCATTTTTGAAGCAATATGGCCGACATTTGGTTGGGCGGACGGCGTTGCCGTAATAATATTTTTTACTTCTCTTGTCACCATCTACCTCTGCGCCAAATTTCATGATTCTACGATCAGATTTTTTTTGGGTCATTTCCCATCTCTCAATGCATTTTTGGTACATTTGGGGGCGCTGACGCGCCAATTTTTTTTATTTTAGAAAAGGGAAATAGCCAGAATGTAGAGAGGCACGATTTTTAGAGGTGTGAACATTTTTGTGACTTTTCGTCAATGTTCACTGGGTGAAAAATAGGGGGGTTGGTCCCGAGAAGAAGAAGAAGAAGAAGAAGAAGAAGAAGAATTAAAGCCGCAAGCGACATCCAACGGCCCTCGCGGGCCGCCGGCCTTCCGACTCTGCGCTTTCGACTTGATAAAGATGGCGCCCTTATTGTGTGTTGAATTAAAAAAGAACTTGACAGACGGCCACACATTGGACATGGCCAATCCAGTGCAAATCAACACAAGTGTCAGTCAAATGTGCTGCTCCGCCGCACAGAGACCGTAGCACTTGGAATAAAAATATGGATAACTTTTGATGCCCCGCCTGTGTAGATGATATTTCCCAAAGTAAAGCTTGATCGAGCTATTGCCCACGGAGGAGTTTGTTAAAGTGTGAAGCGTAAATGTGAACATTTCAAGGATTTGGCGTTTTTCCCATTTGTGACAGGATATTTGCAGCTCCACGGCAAAGAGACCGTACCACTTAAAATCAAAATATGACTAACTTTTGATGCCCCGTTTGTGAAGATGATTTTCCCCAAATATGGGCTTGATCGGGCAATCGCCCTAGGAGGAGTTTGTTAAAGTGTGAAGCGTAAAAATGTGGTGATTTGAGCGATTCTACAATTTTCCCATAAGGATAACATGGGATGTTTCTGTCAACGCTTCGGTTACGCCGTACAAAATATGACTTTGGCTCTCATACTTTTATGATCAGGATGGCAAATTAGAATTTTGTTCAAAATATCATGTCATTTGGAAAAACTCTATTGTTTATAGGCCACTCTGAAGGCCAAATAGTCAGAATTCTGGGAAACGTTGCCGGCTCCGTCGCACAGAGACCGTAAAAGTTATCCTTAAAATTTGGCTAAATTTAGATGCCCCACTTGTCTAGAGGACGTACACCGATTTTGAGGTTCGTGGGCAAAACGCACTAGGAGGAGTTCGTTAAAGTGTGAAACATAAAAATGTGGATATTTGAGAGATTTTGCGGTTTTCCCTTAGGGATAACATGGGAGGTTTCTGTCATCGCTACGACTACGCCGTAAAAAATAAGGCATTTGTCTGATTGGCTTTTTTGATCGGGACGCCAAAATAGAATTTTGGGTAAAGTTTAGAACATTTTGGTAAAACTAATTTTTGACCTTCAATGTTAATTTCAAGGTCACTCTGTAGGGGGCGCTATCGCGCCCATTTCAATTTTGTCATCATAAACTGGTCCAAACCGGAAAGTTTAACAACTGATTCAAATTTGGTCCTAATCAGACTCGTTTTGATCAAATGGGAGCAATTTTTAGATCTGCAATATTCCAAAAGTCGGTGGGCAAAACGCCCTAGGAGGAGTTCGTCAAAGTTTGACGTGAACAAAATGGCTAACACAGCGTGTTTTCATTTTCAAAGGAAGATGGCGGCCATAGGGTAAGTCTGGGGGCGTGGTCACAATGATTTTTTTTTTTGTCCTCACGAGAGGAATGCGTGTCCAGAATTTCGTAGCTTTACGACAAAGTTGACCTCGGGGCGTCTCCCATAGGCGCAATGTATTTTGACTTTTGTCGGTGGCGCTGTCGCGCCATTTTTTGACGAAAAAAAAAATGGCCCTGAAAAAATCAAATTTTTCGCCGATTCTGAATTTTGGGCAAAGTTTGGTGAGTTTTTGAGCATGTTCAGGGGGTCAAATTAGAGCTCAAAAAGCAGAAGAACAAGAAAAATTAAAGCCGCAAGCGGCATCCAACGGCCCTCGCGGGCCGCCGGCCTTCCGACTCTGCGCTTTCGACTTGATAAAGATGGCGCCCTTATTGTGTCTTGAATTAAAAAAGAACTTGACAGACGGCGACACATTCGACATGGCCAATCCAGTGCAAATGAACACAAGTGTCAGTCAAATTTGCTGCGCCGCCGCACAGAGACCGTAGCACTTAGAATATAAATATGGATAACTTTTGATGCCGCGCTTGTGTAGATGATATTTCCCAAAGTAAAGCTTGATTGAGCTATTGCCCACGGAGGAGTTTGTTAAAGTGTGAAGCGTAAATTTGAACATTTCAAAGATTTGGCGTTTTCCCATTTGTGACAGTATATTTGCAGCTCCACGGCACAGAGACCGTAGTACTTAAAATCAAAATATGGATAACGTTTGATGCCCCGTTTGTGTAGATGATTTTCCCCAAACATGAGTTTGATCGGACAATCGCTCTGGGAGGAGTTCATTAAAGTGTGAAGCATAAAAATGTGGTCATTTTAGAGATATCGCGGTTTTCCCATTTCTGACATATATTTGCGGGTCCGCCACACAGAGACTGTAGCACTTAGAATCAAAATATGGATACGTTTTGATGCCCCAATTGTGTAGATGATATTCTCCAAATATGAACTTGATCGGACAATCGTCCTAGGAGGAGTTCATTAAAGTGTGAAGCGTAAAAATGTGGTGATTTGAGCGATTCTGCGATTTTTCCATAAGGATAACATGGGATGTTTCTGTCATCGCTACGGTTACGCCGTACAAAATATGACTTTGGCTCTCATACTTTTATGATCAGGATGGCAAATTAGAATTTTGTTCAAAATATCATGTCATTTGGAAAAACTATGTTGTTTATAGGCCACTCTGAAGGCCAAATAGTCAGAATTCTGGGAAACGTTTACGGCTCCGTAAATGTTATCCTTAAAATTTGGATAACTTTAGATGCCCCACTTGTCTAGAGGACGTACACCGATTTTGAGGTTGGTGGGCAAAACGCACTAGGAGGAGTTCGTTAAAGTGTAAAACATAAAAATGTGGTAATTTTAGAGATTTTGCGGTTTTCCCATAGGGATAACATGGGAGGTTTCTGTCATCGCTACGACTACGCCGTAAAAATTTAGGCATTTTTGTGTTTGGCTTTTGTGATCGGGACGTCAAAATAGAATTTTGGGTAAAGTTTAGACAATTTTGGTAAAACTAATTTTTGACCTTCAATGTTAATTTAAAGGTCACTCTGTAGGGGGCGCTATCGCGCCCATTTCAATTTTGTCAGCCTAAACTGGTCCAAACTAGAAAGTTTAACAACTGATTCAAATTTGGTCCTAATCGGACTGGTTTTGATCAAAAGGGAGCAATTTTTAGATCTGCAATATTCCAAAATAAGTTGTCCAACTTTGCGGCCGCGCCGCACACAGACCGTAAAAGGTATCTCAAAAAATTGAATAACTTTAGATGCCCCACTTGTCCAGAGGACGTACGCCGATTTTGAAGTCGGTGGGCAAAACGCCCTAGGAGGAGTTCGTCAAAGTTTGACGTGAACAAAATGGCTAACACAGCTTGTTTTCATTTTCAAAGGAAGATGGCGGCCATAGGGTAAGTCTGGGGGCGTGGCTACAATGATTTTTTTTTTGTCCTCACGAGAGGAATGCGTGTCCCAAATTTCGTAGCTCTACGACAAAGTTGACCTCGGGGCGTCTCCCATAGGCGCAATGTATTTTGACTTTTGTCGGTGGCGCTGTCGCGCCATTTTTTAACGAAAAAAAAAATGGCCCAGAAAAAATCAAATTTTTCGCCGATTCTGAATTTTGGGCAAAGTTTGGTGAGTTTTTGAGCATGTTCAGGGGGTCAAATTAGAGCTCAAAAAGCAGAAGAACAAGAAAAATAAAAATAATAATATTTTTAGCAAAAACAATATAGCCGTTTCCACTATAACAACAAATTATACATCGTTTGAAAGCTCTAAGCCTTCCCCATGCCGCCATGGGGTGGAATCATCATTACGAGCGCTTACGCGCTCGTCACTCCCTATTCCGTCGGGATGCCCCGCCCACTCCCCATAGACTTCCATTGATTTGAGCAGATACAAGCATGGCCCATGCCTGCGGCATGGATTCTCGCGTACGGGACGATGCCAGGAGGGTTTTTGGAGGAATGCAGCGCTTCGCGCTGCTGTTGTCAACAATTAGTGAATGGGCTACGCCCATTCACTAATTGTTGACTATTTCTGTCATAGCAGGAGTAAGTATGCATGATCCATGCCTTCGGCATGGGCTAGTTCACTGTACTTGCCAGGGGCGACGGGGTACCAAACATGCGGGCGCAGCCCGCATGTTTGGTCAGACAGTTGCAACGCTGCCTTCGGCAGCGTTGCGGGAGCAATAGGCCCTCCGCCCTGCTGGGGCTCGGGCCTAATAATAAAAATAAAAATAATAATATTTTTAGCAAAAACAATATAGCCGTTTCCACTATAACAACAAATTATACATCGTTTGAAAGCTCTAAGCCTTCCCGATGCCGCCATGGGGTGGAATCATCATTACGAGCGCTTACGCGCTCGTCACTCCCTATTCCGTCGGGATGCCCCGCCCACTCCCCATAGACTTCCATTGATTTGAGCAGATACAAGCATGGCCCATGCCTGCGGCATAGATTCTCGCGTACGGGACGATGCCAGGAGGGTTTTTGGAGGAATGCAGCGCTTCGCGCTGCTGTTGTCAACAATTAGTGAATGGGCGTAGCCCATTCACTAATTGTTGACTATTTCTGTCATAGCAGGAGTAAGTATGCATGATCCATGCCTTCGGCATGGGCTAGTTCACTGTACTTGCCAGGGGCGACGGGGTACCAAACATGCGGGCTACGCCCATTCACTAATTGTTGACTATTTCTGTCATAGCAGGAGTAAGTATGCATGATCCATGCCTTCGGCATGGGCTCTCTCGTACGGGACGATGCCAGGAAGGTTTTTGGAGGAATGCAGCGCTTTGCGCTGCTGTTGTCTATTTCTGTCATAGCAGGAGTAAGTATGCATGATCCATGCCGCAGGTATGGGCTAGTTCACTGTACTTGCCAGGGGCGACGGGGTACCAAACATTTGGTCAGACAGTTGCAATAGGCCCTCCGCCCTGCTGGGGCTCGGGCCTAATAATATTCCGATGCGAAAACAATGTTTCCCATTTTTCAAATATCATAAACTATAAATTTACCTCATGGTGTCGCCCGTTTACAACGGTAATGTTCCATTTTCCTACTAGTAATTAGTATGCACGGGGCGTGCGTGAGTGAAGGAGTGCGTTAGTGAGTGTTTGGAAGTGGGCGAGCGCTTCGCGCTCAATTTCGTGCGCACTATGTGCGCACTTCCGCAGCCTTACGGCCTTACGAGATTAATAGGCCTCTCGCCAGCTTGTGGCGCTCGGGCCTAATAATAATAATAATCATCACAATATATTGAACTGGCCTGTATCATGTTTACCTTCTGGAGTGGTGGTTGTGACTTGGGCAGTGTTTGTGGTTGGGGCAGCAGTTGTGGTTGTTGGGGCAGCAGTGGTGGTGGTGGTTGGGGCTGCAGTGGTGGTTGGAGCAGCGGTGGTGGTCATGCTAGAATCATCCTTGAGTTCTGTTGAAAACCAAAAACAAGAGAAAACATAAGCTTTTATCTTTTGAGTATCACAATAAGTTAACATCAAAACATTACCTGCACAGTAAGCATAGTCACACCCCTTCGGTTTCACAAGTCTGTAGACGTAGAATTGACCAGGGCAGCGTTTGACATGGATGTCGTGGGATGTATAGCGACAACATGAGGAGTAATAATGGACACACACACCAATTCTTTCGATGTAAGAGTGAGTGGGATGAGGTTGAGTTAAAAACATGGGCCCTTTGGTGCCACACATGGACTGCTCTATACAGATCTCTGGTATTTGAGCATTGGAGCCATTCAGATATAAGCGATACCAGCCCTTCCAATTTACATTACGATCGCATTCGGCTTTTCCTGTGTATTCGTACTCTGTTGAACGCCAGGCCTCATCCAGAGCAGTGTTGTACTCACAGGGGTCAGCACAGCGGTTCTCCCCATCTACCTTTAGGCAGTCCATGCCATGCGGACACATCTCACGATTGCACCTAAACTGGCTCACCTTTGTGTGCAAAGCGGGATTTTTGACACATTCAAATGAGCCATATGTGTTTCGGCAGAGCTGAGACGGGCCGCAGGGAGATGGCTTGAGAGAGCACTCGTCTACATCCACACAGCCCTGCTTTGGGGACCATTTAAAGCCCATGCTACAGCAAGAGGAGTCACCCCCACATTCTTTCACATCATAACAGCTGATGCCGTCGCCGACAAATCCATCTTTACACAGACAAGAGAAAATGGTGGTCGAAGGGAGGCCGTCTCCTCGATCCTCCGACAAACCAAAGCATTTTGCTTCAGGGTGGCATGCGTCGCAGCTGGTCACAGGGATTTCTATGACAAATCAAAACAGATCAAGCAAAAGCAATTATAAACTTGGTAAATACATAGCCTACTTCAGGCATGTCCAAACTAAGGCCCGGGGGCCAAATGCGACACTCGGACTCAGAATTTTTGTTGGCCCTCCGGCTTCAAGCAATTGGATGTTATACCAACCTAATGATAATGTTCAATATCTTATTAAAAAGGTGTGGAGGCATCAAAACAATTTTGAATGCAAAATTTCGAATTATTCATTTTGTCATTCGAGACAAATTCAACATTGCCGGGTTGTGTGTGGCCCTCTGCTTCGGATAGGTTTCAAAATGCAGCTCTCAGTGAAAAAAGTTTGGAGATCCCTGGCCTACTTTGTGTTTCCAATCCATTCCATCCACTTAGCTCGACCCTTTTTTTCCGACATTGACCCAATTGTCTTCTGTAAATTTAAATATCAATCAACTGTTGACTTTAAAGCTTCATGGCTTAGATGGTTTGTTAAAGGCATTTTATAGAAATTGTACAGTTTATTATTGTTTATAGTCATACACAACTTTCCTCAAACATGTAACGCTCGAAATGACTAAGCAGTAATATTTACCTGAAGTACATCCAGTAAAAATCTGCAAAATTAAGGACAGAAACAACACTCCAAATTTCCCCATCTCGGATTGTCCAGGATATTCTACAAATCAAGAAAAAATGTTATGAGTTTTACAAAGTATGAATCCACGAAGCACAAATGTGGTCGTTACTTACATCTCAATTCTTCTGTGCTCTTGCACTGAAAGATCTGGGTATTTATATGGCCGAGTGGTCGTTATCAGTGCTGATTGTTGGGAAAACATGAAAGCACCATTCTTTGGAGTGATTAATTTGACACAACTTAAGTTAATTATTACATAACAAATTAACAAAACAGAAGTGGACCACTCTTGATGTCCCACTGAGTACAAAGTATTTGATGGAGTAAAGTCAGTCTTCTATGACCTGTGGTAAAGAATCCCTCTGCTGAATATATATCAATAAAACATCACTCAACCTAAAATATGAAAGCACTAGAATAATGATTGAAAGAAATCAATGCTTGTGAGATCTAATGCCATTATTTTATATATTTAATTTTACTGATAACTATGAGATACCACTCATAATTGTGATTTATTACACATTAGTCTATCAGTATTTCTGACCTTTCCTCCTAATTAATAATTTTTCACTTTCACACAATTTGTTTTATGATGCCCAGGTAAATGGTTTACTAGATTATGTTTTGCTCCGTAAAATGCCAATGTTATACAACAGTGATAATGAGTCTTTTGAAATCATACAGATTGACATTCTCCAAGTTCATGTCATGATTTTAAGCAACTTAGCTCACTGAAAACAAGAGATTTGTAATACATTTTAATCATAGTGAAAATCACTTACAATTTGTTTTTCTTAAAAGTGCTTGAATCAGTAGGAGTACTACAAAACATCCTCCAAAAGATAAAGTAAACATATGTACAAGTCCACTCTTAGCTATGAAAAGAGGCTGCTGCCTCTGCATACTCGTGTCAGAATGATGGATGAATAAACATGAAACTTGGTTTGAGAGTTAGAAGAAATCTGTCACTTTTGGCAAACAATGTCTGCATTAGGAAAATGCATTGATAATTATTTTATGTAAAGTCATGTGAAGGTGAAGAAATGAAAAGTAGTCATAATTTGTTGAAATGTTTTATCATTACCCATCCATCCATTTTCTACCGCTTGTTCCCTTTCGGGGTCGCGGGTGACTGGAGCCTATCAAGTGACTTCGGGCCTTGGGCGGGGTACACCCTGGACAGTGGCCAACTTGTCGCAGGGCTAACACAGAGACATAGACATTACAGACGGTTCACGCTCACATTCATTCACTAGGGCCATTTTAGAGTCACCAATTTTACCTAACACATGCATGTCTTTGGACGGTGGGAGGAGCCGGAGAACCCGGAGAGAACCCACGGTAACACGGGGAGAACATGCAGACTCCACCCAGAGAGATCATGTGATCTTGGTCTGGTCCGGGAATCGAACCCACGATCTCCTTCTTCTTGGGAGGCAAGAGCGCTAACCGCCTTTGCCACCGTGCACCCCGTTTTATCATTACCATATGATTAAAATGAACAATTATTAGTATCATTAAAGCAGAATCCCCATTTTATCTATTTTACAGAAATGCAGAATAGGTTTGTCTCCTCTTAAAAACATGGTTAAAAGTAAATATTTAAAAAAGATCAAGTAAAAAGTTCTCCATCCCAGTGCAAAGTTGGAGGTAGCGTGACCTTTTATCTCGGGAATGTCATAAAGATAAAAATTATCCTGGTTTGCTTTCCTCTGTAGCCTTCACCTGCAGATGGCTGTGGTCAGTCTGAGTGAAGGTTTTGTGACTCCTGAAGTGCATCTTCCACAGTGTCTCTGTGTCTCAGGTCCTGGAGATCAGCAGCAAGTAACACCTTCAAAACCGAGGGCTACAACAGAACAAAAGAATTAATTGAATATAGTCAAATACAATGTATGTGTTCCCCATCATCCAATAGATTATAGAGTCCTAAATATGTCATTTCACCAGATAACATGCAGCAATCAGGCATCACCATTATGACCACTGATTACCACATTTAATACTGTAAACCTATAGTCCCCGGAGACATTTTGTTCTCAGTTTACAGGACACACAGGACACATAGCGCAACATAATGTGATGTGACATAATGTAACAGTCAACAGACAGATGATATGATTCAAGTGTATTGCATAATCCTACAGAAGACAACGTGGTTACACAGTTTTTTCAGTGTGTTGAAGGCTGTGGGGATGTTTTTGAACCCGCTTAAACAGAACTAGCACATCAATTAAGATTTTACCATTTATGTATCTATTTTTAATCCAACCTTGTATGTGTCAAAACAACAGTAACAACATGGATGAATAAAAAAACTAAAATGCTATAAATCAAGTTCTGTTACAAACTTTCCCCCATAGACTTAGAGAAAAACAAACACAAAAAAACTCTATTATAAAGTGTGATTTACTGCATTGTAGCATGTCTTGTCTGATCGTGTCTGCTGTGCTTGTTGTACAATGTTATATGCTGTGCTATGCTTTTTTTTTTTAGCAGATGAGAGGTTATCGTGTTGTGGTTGCGCTCCATAGAATACTGTAAATAAACTTTCCCATAATAGAATGCATGTCTAATCGCATCACTGTGGGGCCTTGTACCTCTAATCTGGCAAAGACCAGTCTCACGGCCTGCACTTTGAACTGTCGCTGCAGGTCTGTGAGCTCGTTGACCACAGTGTAGTCGATCCCACTGACATGATGACAGTCCAGAACCACGGACCGAGGCGGAGAGGCTGAAATTAAGCCATAAGCATAATATGCCCTTAAGAAACAAACATGAACAGTGCGTGTTTATAAGTGTGAAGAACACTGCTTATTAATGGACCTGCCACTCTTAGGCGCTAGTCCATTCTGTTTGTTCATTTACTTATAATGTTGTATATATTTAGTCAGTTTATTCTAACATGCTGACAAACTACAGGTTTAAGTGGCAGCGTAGAGAAACAATAGGACATTGTTGGCAGCCAACAGCTACAACATAGAACACAAGTAAGCAATAAATTACCTTGGAGGGCATTTGTGTGTATAAAGTGGCTCAAATACTCAGACGCGGGGAAACTCAGACCACTCCTGAACTCCAAAACCAAAGTGTCATGATCAAACATCTGCAATAGAGAGACATTATTGTTCCTGATGTATACAGTGATTTCCAATGTACAATCTTGATTTAAGAAGCAGTTTAAAATGTGAATAAAACAGGAAAAAAAAACATCAATTAAAAAAAAGAAAAAAAAAAAAAAAAAGAAAGAGGGATCACACTCCTCAGCCTCCCGGGTAAGGTCTATTCCAAGGTACTGGAGAGGAGAATCCGACCGATAGTCGAACCTCGGATTCAGGAGGAGCAGGGTGGTTTTCGTCCCGGTCGTGGAACACTGGACCAGCTCTATACCCTCCATCGGGTGCTCGAGGGCTCATGGGAGTTTGCCCAACCAGTCCACATGTGCTTTGTGGATCTCCGTGAGTACGGGGTCCGGGGCCCTTTGCTCAGGGCTGTCCGGTCCCTGTATGACCGGAGCAGGAGCTGTGTTCGCATTGCCGGCAGTAAGTCAGACCTGTTCCCAGTGCATCCGCCAGGGCTGCCCTTTGTCACCGGTTCTGTTCATAATTTTTATGGACAGAATTTCTAGGCGCAGTCAGGGGTCGGAGGGTGTCCGGTTTGGGGACCACAGGATCTCATCTCTGCTGTTTGCAGACGATGTTGTCCTGATGGCTCCATCAAACCCGGACCTGCAGCATGCACTGGGACGGTTTGCAGCCGAGTGTGAAGCGGCTGGGATGAGAATCTCCACCTCCAAATCCGAGGCCATGGTTCTCGACCGGAAAAAGGTGGCTTGCCCTCTCCAGGTGGGTGGGGTGTCCTTGCCCCAAGTGGAGGAGTTCGAGTATCTCGGGGTCTTGTTCACGAGTGAGGGAAGGATGGAGCGTGAGATCGACAGGCGGATCGGTGCAGCGGCTGCAGTGATGCAGTCGCTGCATCGGAATGTTGTGGTGAAGAGGGAGCTGAGCCAAAAGGCAAAGCTCTCTATTTACCGGTCGGTTTACGTTCCTACCCTCACCTATGGTCATGAGCTTTGGGTAGTGACCGAAAGAACAAGATCGCGGATACAAGCGGTCGAAATGAGTTTCCTCCGCCGTGTGGCTGGGCGCTCCCTTAGAGATAAGGTGAGGAGATCGGCCACACGGGGGGAGCTCGGAGTAGAGCCGCTGCTCCTCCACGTCGAGAGGAGCCAGCTGAGGTGGCTCGGGCATCTGTTCCGGATGCCTCCTGGGCGCCTCCCTCGGAAGGTGTTTCAGGCATGTCCCACCGGGAAGAGGCCCCGGGGAAGACCCAGGACACGCTAGAGAGACTATGTCTCTCGGCTGGCCTGGGAACGCCTCGGGATCCCCCCGGAGGAGTTAGAAGGAAGTGTCTGGGGAGAAGGAAGTCTGGGAGTCCCTGCTCGGACTGCTGCCCCCGCGACCCGGCCCCGGATAAAGCGGCAGAAGATGGATGGATGGATGGATAAAAAAAAGAAGATGGTCGTCTGACAACATTTTAAGACACATATATGAGGACAATTATTTTATTGACCAGAATAATTAATATATAATGAATAAAAAGCTCCGTAACTCGATATAATGCCCAACTCTACATAAGAAAAATACAATGGGAGAATTAGTATTATGAGACACCATAGGCCTGGTGATACACTACAAATCAATTAAACAGCAGTGCAGTCACATGTTTGCACTTATGTGTTGAAAATTTCCTTTAGTCAGAAGGTCAGCTCAAACAACATATTGACCTCTCCTGGAGTCTAAAGCTGACAGCTGATACGACCTGATGCATTTTTGTTCCCCCCCTTTAAAGAAAATAATATGTTCAAATTGGTATAAACAAATAAACACAGAACACAACACGACATAAAATGACCACAGTGTGTAAATCAAAAATAACACAAATGGACATAAACTTCACAATATAATAACAGCCCTATTTGGTCAAAAGTCTGTAGACTTTGTCCATTTCCAATAAAGTCTTAATGTCATTTGTCTTTTTCTATGTCAGTCCAGTTCTTGAGATCGTTGGTGAAGTTTGTGTTATCCATTTCTTTGTTATGGCCTTTTTTCCTGCCACCAAGAGAACATTCCAAAGGTATCCATTTATTGTGTCCATGTCAGGAGTTCTGAGGCCCAAGTACATAGTTCTAAAATTGAGAGGGATGGCAATGTCAAATGTCTGTAGTGCATTATTCAGTTCAGTCCAACATTTTTGAGTCCCAAAATACGTAATAGTGGGTTTCCTCCTGGCTGCCAGTTATTCTAACAGTTAGCATTTCCTTGTGAATAAAGGGCACTTTGACATGGTGTTATGAAATATGTGACACATTTTCCCCGTAAAATTCCCTCGCATTTCTCCTTTTCATGTCACAAATGTCACTCTCATTAATACGCACAAGTTATTAGTTTATTGTACTGGATAAATAAATGGCATACCTTTATTCGAGGTCTTGCTGTGTTGTACAACAGTAAAGCTCCAGACACGGCTATACCAGCGATGATGCCGTACTGTACCTCCCAGAAACTTACAAAAAAAGTCACTCCAAAAGGCAGTAAGTCGAGCTCTGCACAACAAAAAACACAACATTTTTTGTCAAAATTCTGACCAGTGATCACAGATTTAACACTGGATATCTCGACATTATGCTATCTGTTGGAGGGTGGTATACCTAAAGCAGCTGATGAACATTTTATTTTTGGCACTCCAAAGTTTTATGCTTGACATGAAAGAGTTGGTGATACAAAATAAAACATTTAAAAAAGTATATAACATGGGTAACAGGCGATGATTGTTGCTTAGTTTGCTGCTTCTGATTGAAAGTGTCAGAATATCTATTTGTATCTGTTGTGTATCAGGCAGTAGGAGTTATCATAAAGGGGGGCTCAGCGGAAGTATAGTAACAGTAATGCTCACGATATAATAAACGTACTGTATATTCTCCACATCTTCATCACAACTTTGTAGTCGGCCATTGGAGCCACAGCACAGATGATCACGGCGGCCAAAGAGGCTTTTGGGATGTAGTAAAAAGCAGGCATGAGGAAGGCCAAAGAGAGCAGCACTATTGCACCTGGACACACAGCAAATAGTATACAATGCACATGATATTTTTGATCATTGATATCAGTGAGTATGTAACCAAAGTAAGTACTCAAAACACACATCTTCCTGTTACAGTGTGTTCCACTGCAGTTCATGTAATTTGTTAAAGATTACCAATGGGGTAACTAGCAGTGGTGGAAAGTAACAAAGTGTACTTAAGTAAACATTTTAGGTATCTGTACTTTACTAAGTACATTTTACAGAGGACACTTTTTACTTTTACTTCACTATATTGTAGAGCAGATATCTGTACTTTTTAAACTGGATTGGAAAGTAAACTTATATTTTCTTAATGGTTCAGAGCTGCTGAAATGGTTGAGAGGTTTGTTTTTTAGCACATTTATGGAAACATCTTCCCTGCATTTTTTAGTTCCCTTTGAACAAATAGAAATGTAGAGAAAAATAACCTGGAAAGTTGCCTATAATGACCAAAATCCATATCATTCCTTACAATTTGATGCTTTAACAGTCCAAAAGAATTACTCTTACTCTTAATTACATTTTTAAAGAGTACTTTAATCGTTTTACTTAAGTAGATTTTATAATGTGATACTTTTACTTCAGTATTTTTTACTCCTGTATCCGTGATTTTATGTAAGTAACAAAATGTAGTACTTCATCCACCACTGCTAAGTAGAAGCCCTAAAAGAATCATATAACATATCATGAAACATATGACATATCTATGGGTTTCAGAAGGATGAGAAATCAGCACTGTTGCCATAGCAATTAACAATTTAAAACATAAATATTGTATCTTTTAAATGGGGAAAATATTGCATATACATTAAGCTGAAACCCATGAATACAGTACAGGTTTGTATAAAAAAAAAAAAGAAAGAACCATCATTTTGAAAGACAAGACAAACTTCATTGTGGTCCTCAAACTGCATTAATTAAAGGAATATTTACAAACATACATTTAGAGTTTTACATTTCATAATTATGGACCCAGAAGTTCAGTAAATGCAAATCATATTTCTGTAATTTATGTCCAGTATCTGATTGATCTGGCAAGGCAACACTAACTTTTTGAGCAAAGTTAGTGTTGCCTTGTTGAAAAAGATGACTACAACTGAATCTTTTTCAACAATGCAACACTCCTGGACGAATGAGGGATTACACCGACATGTTAGCGTTGCCTTTTTCTGGTAAGACCACAAGGAGGCGTAAGCGAGCTGCAACAATGAGCTGTGTATAAGCACTCACTGGTGATGATGCCCCCTGCTGGTGTGCAGACTCCTGTCTGAGAGTTCACAGCTGTCCTAAACAGGTGGAACACATGACGTGACATTATTGACCAGAGCTCATCTTTATATAATAATACACACATGAGGATGTACCTGCCGAAGCTGCCAGTGACCGGGTATGCCGACACAAAAGACGCCATGATGTTGGTTAGACCGATGGCCAATAGCTCCTGGTTTGCTACTATTCTGTAACCATTCTGACTGCCTGAAAGAGCAGGTGAATATGAATTACATATTAATTTCAGAGGTGGGAGATTCATCACAAATTCATAATATCGATAATTGTTGTTTTAAGATCTGCTAAATTCAAATATTGAGTAAATCTCCTATAGTCAAAACCATTAAAAGGGAGCTCAAAAAGAGAAAGAAATCTAGACATCTAGTGTAATCACCTAAACAGGGCTATAAAGTGATATTTCTGCACTTTCGTGGTTAATTTCATGGTCCATTTATGTTTTGTATGATCCTTCAGTTGAACATTAAGACATTTACAGGCAAATTCTGGCACATTCCTGATGCCTTGTTAAATATCATCCAATTATTGTAATTGAGATGATGCAAAAAATAAATGTTCAATTTTGTCAATATCCACCTCTAATTTTAATTTAAATTCCAACCATAAGTGGACTAAAATAACCCTAAACTAGGACTAACCTATGTATAAAACTGGAGTAAAGTGAGACTTAACTACTGGAGGAAGCCCATAATTACAGAAATCTACTTCTTTCCCATATCTTTGTGTAATATCAATTCTAATTGAGAAATGTAGCATGCCAGAACTAGAACTTCTTCCTGGCCTGGCAGTGTAGTTCTGTTGCTCTAAATGTATGTGAAATACCCTAAAATAAATTAAAATAATAACTGAACTAAAAACAACTCACCAAATGCTTTTGCAATTGCAATGCTCTCCAGCAAACCCATGAAAGGAATAACAGCAAGCCCTTCTCCAAAGTCCTACACAAAAAATACAACATACTTAAGGAAGAAATACATAACAAGCTCTTCTCTTAAAACTTTTGTCCAGTTGACAGAATTCCATTTTCTTTTGCAAAACAAATATTAAGAAACACAACATCTACCTTTACTATTTCTCCAAAGGTGACGGTGGTGCCATTGGCTGTGGTGTCGGATGTAGGCGGGGGTCTGAAGGGGGGCAGTCCCTGAGCAGTTTTCCCAGTGATCGTGAAAACATCATAACCATAGGCCTCCCAGGAAAATGCTACGACTGATGCACCTATAACCACCAGCGCATTACGCACTGAGGGGAATAATGAGAACAACATTATGAAAAGATGCATGTTATACTGTGATAATTGTGATAAATAAGGGTAATATGGTGTTTGCACGTTCGTCTTGTGTCAGGATGGGTTTTATCACTTGAAAGGCATCAATTGCGAGCACCACTGTGTTTTGCATATAAGCTATGGCAAAGTACTGGTTATGTTTCTTTACTGACTGGTAGCAACAGTCCAGATGACTTTTCTGGCCACTCTGCTGAGGGTCGGCACCTCGTCCTCCTCCGGCAGTGTCCTCTTCATAAATGTGAGCGTTATCAGAAAAGCGAGGCACACCAAACCCAGAACCACGTCACCAACTCTGGCCTCTGGGATTTTAGCAAAAGTGTAGTAAACCTCCAGGACAAACTGAGAGGGAACACCATGAAGTCCCAAAATATTCTGTAAAAGGAAGTACAGTAGTTGACCAACTTTGTTGTATTAACTTATTTAAACGTATAAACATATATTATTAACAGTTGGGTGTGTACCATTAAATCATTCTCTGTACTGGTACTTAAATTATTCCTTATTTTAGATACTGATAACTTTTCCAGTGTTAATTATTATTTAGAACCATAAAACACAATAATAACACTGCCTAGTAACTCCTGTATAGTGTTCTTTCAACATATATATATATATTTGTTTTTAGTTGGTTCCAGTTTATGAACACCTTTTTTGGTACCATAGTAGTTTAATAGTATTACTATATATAACACTAAAATGGAGCAATGTATGTATGACGTTCATGTGTTAATGTTATACCTGGTTGTAATTCTGTGACAGTGCGTAAAAAGAAGACAGTGGGGCCTCACCTTGACCTGGCCAAAGCCAATTGTAATTGCTGCTGCACATGTGAAGCCTTTTATGACCGGAAAGGAAATAAAGTCCAAGAGAAAACCTACAAAAAAGTACAAAAAAACGCTATTATTTTTGCACGTCAAAATGTCATTGTTTCAATAGTTCAATTCAAAAAGGAAAATTGATATAGTAGATAATAAGTTTCAGAGTTCATTTAAAGATATGCATTGCAATTATGTTAATACAAAGACATATTATTATTAAAATCATTGTATCATTTTATAGCAACCTAGAATTTAGAAACTTATTTTTCCCACTAAATTTGACAAAAGATATTAAAGGTTTGTCAATTGCGGTCAATTGTTAAAAACTTGTCTCTCCAGGTCTCCATTTGACCCTGTTCCTAGTCCAAAATCCTCACCTAATCTGAGTAAGGCCATGGTCGCCTGGATGAGTCCACACAGCAGACTGAGCAGGACGGCTCTGTGGGGCTCGCCTCCCACCACAGAGAAACACAGGAGGGACATGATGGCTGTTGGTCCCAGCGTCACGTCTTTAGAAGTCCCAAGAAACATGTAGATGAAGCCGCCCATGAAGGCCGAATACAGCCCGAACTGTGGACACAAAAGAAATGTCATGTTTTCAGAAATCTGGGTCATGAGCTAACTTCTACTTTCACACATTTTGTGTAATACACACATTTATACATGTTTTAATTGTGATTTTATGAATGTGCAACATGAGATAGGGATAAAGACAGAAAAAAAGATTTTCACATTCATTTATATTAAATTCATAATGTGCAATTCACAATATTGTTTTATTTATTCTATTTAATATTTCAGTGTCATTGTAACACTGCTTTTTGGAACTACACCTTTTTACAGATGTACTGAGCAAAAACAACACTTTTTTGCAAATCTAAACACAAAGGGGACAAAACTAATTGTCTTCATGTGTGCAAAATCTTGTGTCAAAATTATCTCATGAGATCTTGTGACACAAGCTCTTGTCCCATCCCTAAATTGTTCGTAATTAAATAAGTAAGTTCAAGGAAAATAGTCTCACTCTGAACTTTTTTCCCCAGGTTACACATTTTCAGTCCATACATTATCAAACAAAGTAAAATATAACAACGTATACATGCCTTAATGGTAGTGCTCTGCAGAGGATATCATATGACCTAAAATAAATAAAGTTTTTGAGAGATGCTGCTTACAATTATTACAGTTATTAATCTCTCATTCCTACTTCTAATACTAATATTAATACTAACGTTTTGTCCCTATACTATAAAGACTTCTTTACAACTGTCTTGACCTGCGCAGGGAGTCCGGCCACATCAGCATAGGCCAGAGCCTGTGGGACAGTGGTCAGTCCCACAGTGATGCCCGCCAGCACGTCCATCTGCAGCCATTTCAGGTTGTATTTTGGGAGCCAGGACAAGATGGGGAGCCAGGACTTCACCGTATTAAAGGAGCAGCAGCGCGGGGCAGAGGCTGCACCCAGCAAGGGTTGGTCCATTGTACTGGCTCTGAAGAGATATAACACTCTAAGTGCTGTACATGAGCAGATACATAACACAAATGAAAGACTCACCAATAAACTCAAATATCCTCTTTATGAGATGATCGTTCCTCCACACTACCACATCTTCCACAAGGTATTGCTGCTATGTTTTCCACCAGCATCTTCCAAGTTCAAGTCTGATAGATAAACAATCAGGAGAAGATGTCCGGACACCTACAGCTGAAAGCATGTTTCCTGTCAAGTCACAAGTCAAAAAGCGGCTATTCTGGTCTGACATGTTTGTTGTGAAGCATCCCTGAATAATACTGTAGTGATCTTGCAACATATTAAAACGACAGAGTCAACAAAACCATTTAAATTCTTGTTATTAAACCTTGTATTTGCTGACTAACGACTATATAGTGAAAATTAGTCTAAACATATTTCAAATCCTACTTGTGCCTTGGCTATGACAAGTCAATGAGAAGCCTACAACTTTAAAAGAAGCTGTCTGGCGCACAATTGTAATTATGAAAGAAAAATGTATAACAGTTCATTATAAATACTTGCAAACATGAAACAAGCAACATAAACTAGACGCGTTTTCAGAATAAACATAGACGTTATGTTACCGTGCCCAGTGTCCTCTGAGTGAGCATTTTTGGCAGTGATTTTCGGATCCTTTTTTCAAGTTCCCCTCATCCGAAAACCACTAAAGTGTACAACGCTCTCCTGCTGCTGTTGGCCGACCACGTGACCTTAGTCATATGACTGAAAGTGGGCGGGAGTAGTGGTGTTTGCGGAAGTAAGCTGGAAGTCATGTTTAGGTTGCTTTATAGCAGATTGATTTACATTTCTTCTACATAATTATTGACCGGAGAAACTTAATGATTACGTTTGGTGAAATAATATGTTCAGTGTGAATCGCAGATAGCTTTTTACCCACATTCAGAACATGCTTCTCCATTTACTGTTTCTCTCTCTGATTTTACTTTGCACTGCGCAAACCAAGAAGAGAAATGTACTTCTTATAATCGGTGAGTGATTATTGCACTGTAATGTCACATAAAGCTACACACACGCGCCTGACAGTAAAATCAGTCAATTAAAGAACATTTTAGCACATTTTAGGTGCATTAAGTTTATCTAACCACTTTGTTGATAGTGATTTTTACTTTTAGACCCAAATTTAACCCACTTTATGTAACAGCCTGGTAAAATGAGTCATTGAGCTTTTTTGCAAATGATAAGCTGTACGTATTAAGGGATGTGTGGTGATATAGGTGCTGATGTACGTTGGGTTTTACATGAATCACAAAATATTACTTATAAATGATAATAAAAAAATGATAAAATAAATCATGTGAATACCTGGCAATACAGAAACAATATTTGCATAATTCAGTAATCAGTAATAACAATTCAATAGTCAAGTAGCCCTAATTAGTGTGTACATTTATGTCTTATCAGGATCTATTTCAATAGTATTTATCTTGATTTTGATATATATTATCTGTCATAGTCTATTACAAAACCATAATCTAGTCAAAACGCTAACCACAATTACCAGTGATCAAGATCTGGGTCTTTTGCAGCTGACGATGCCGGTTTTGAGACGGAAGTGTATAATAATTCTGTGGTGCACACGCCAAACCTGCGCTCTTTGGCCAAACGCAGCCTCGTCTTCCAGAACGCCTTCACCTCGGTCAGCAGCTGCTCGCCCAGCCGCTCCTCCATCCTAACTGGGCTCCCACAAGTAACTCTCCTTGAGCTATACATAACTATTATTAACCTATAGAAATGACAATAAACAAGCATGCTTTTCACAATATATATTATATTATATTAATTTCATCGTACATTATTTATTTTGATTTGTGGAGTGGTTAATAGAATTGTAGAAATAATTAATTTTCCTTTGAAAATACTACAAAAAAAATAAGCAATAAAAGTGCAATGTATGTTTGTTACATTGCACTTTTACATTGCATGTTTTTTTTCTCATGTACACACCAAAATTATGCAAAGGATCATGGTCTTTCTGTTTCTTGAGCTGCTGCACAACAAAACAGTGCATACTTTATTGCCACTATTGATCTCAATAATATGACTTGATTCTCTGGGACATATGCCATGGCTTCTTGAATGGGAAAGTTTTACAGTTTAGCTCAAAACAAATTCAAGCTGATTATTATAGTCCACGATAATACCAAATTGACAAGGAAACACCAGGATTGTATAAATACAGCTCCTTAGATCTTTCATCATTTTTTTTTCCAATAAATGAAATAAAATCTGGCTTTTTAGATATTTTGTAAATGGATCAACACAATAGTCATTCCGATTTTTAAAACGTATTGAGTTTACCTTTAACCCCCAATATGAATGTTTTCCCCCCTGTTCTTTAGCACCAGAATGGCATGTACGGCCTTCATCAGGGAGTCCACCATTTCAACTCGTTTGATGGAGTGCAAAGTCTGCCCCTGCTTCTTAGTAAAGCTAATGTACATACAGGTAAAAGTTTTATTTCAGTCTCAATAAAACAAACTAAAAGCTAACTGGTTGTCCACTTTGTACAGGTATAATAGGTAAGAAGCATGTTGGACCAGGGTCCGTCTACCCCTTTGATTTCGCCTATACAGAGGAGAACAACTCTGTGCTTCAAGTTGGAAGGAACATCACTCGAATCAAACTCTTGGTGCGAAAGTTTTTCCAGACGCATAAAGAGGAAGAACAAAAGAGGAACAATGGAAAAAGTGGACAAGAACCCAACAAGCCATTTTTTCTCTATGTGGCTTTTCACGACACGCACAGATGTGGACACTCGCAGCCTCAGTATGGAGCGTTCTGTGAGAAATTTGGAAATGGAGAGAAGGGGATGGGCAGGATCCCGGACTGGACACCTCAATACTACACACCAGATCAAGTCAAGGCAAGTGGTTCTGATTCTGATGCTGTTCATCAGGTAAAACATTTAGTTTGAACCAGCTTTAACTATTTCACCAATTTGAGATTGATACTCTGATGAAACTCAAAATAATTCAAATTTTGTCCTCTTTGTGATTTATTTTTAGTATCAGTACTTGTTCAAATGAGTATCTAGTTTCAATACTAGTTGTTGATAGAAGGCTATCATTTTAGATAATTAATGTACTGAGCAAAGAGCAAAATATCCTTTCCCCATAGGGTGTTATTATAATTATTAAAATCCCTTATTCAGTTCAGAATAGTTCAGTTGTAGACTGTTCTGGGACACTAATGTGTGATTGTGTAATTATTTATTTGTAAGATTTATATTTCACTTTCCCAAAATCATCCTACCCTACTTATAAATAATAAAATCCCCATACTGCTTGTCAACTTTTTTGCCGACTAATATTTCCCACCCACTATGGAAAGAAAATCTATTCTACATATGTACTGGCTGGTTTGTTCATTATCTTCTCAAATAAATTGCTGGTCTTTTAAAAGTCTGTAATATATTGTAACTGCAGCATTATTCACATGGTCTTTCTTCACAGGTTCCTCCTTTTGTACCAGACACTCCTGCAGCTCGAGCCGACTTAGCAGCTCAGTACACCACAGTGAGCCGGCTTGACCAGGGTAGAGTAATAATGCACTTTTCACAGTTTTGAATGTTGTCACGGGGTCATCTACTGTATGTTTAATATGTTTTATAAATCAAATATAAATTCTAGGGCTGCAGTCAACTAAAGAACTTCTTAGCCCTGTGCATCAATTGACTAAAATTTGCATTTGCAAAAGGTTGTAAATAGCATTGTCTCTAGTGAAAAGTCATAATCAGAATCAGAAAAGGGTTTATTGCCATTTGTCGATGAACAAAAATTCACAAAGATAGCAACTTGTCCTGGTGGTTCGGTGCAACACAGACAAAACAAACATTGAACACTTTATACAAAAACAGCATGATATGTACATAGTAGAATAACCTTTCCAGTCACTCCAAAAACTCCAGCTAACTCACTCCTTGCTATCTCCTCTCTGGTATTGTCCATATAAAACCTTATAAATGCTTTATAAAAGCTTAATAAAAGATTTAGTAATGAAAAATGTTTGTCAACTAAGATTTCAACCATGTAACCCTTGACCTTGATATGTACTTTTGTCTTTGTATGCTTTTGATAAAAATTAAAACTTACACACATATATATATATATATATATATATATATATATAATGTAAATTAATTAATTCCCACATTATTCCCATTTGCAGGCATTGGTCTTGTTCTCCAGGAGCTCAGAGAAGCTGGTTATGACAACGACACTCTGATTATCTACAGTTCAGATAATGGAATCCCTTTCCCAAATGGAAGGACTAACCTGTACTGGTCCGGGATGGCAGAACCTATGATGGTGTCATCTCCAGAGCACAGGGAGCGATGGGGGCAGAGCAGTGCGGCCTACGTAAGCCTGCTGGGTAAGAGGCAGAAGTGAAAGATAAACTGTATCTGTCCTGCTATTTTCAGGGGGAGTATCTACAGAGCCGCTGCGCAAAAAACCCATGCAATTTTGGCCGCGGCTCCTGAAACTGCTGGGCTATTTGACCGCGCCGGTTTAGACCACGCCGGGTTAGGGTTAGGGTCAGGGTTAGGGTTAGCCATGAGGCTATATAGCCGTGCCGCGGCTCCTGAAACTGCTGGGCTATTTGACCGCGCCGCGGCTCTGCAGCCACGGCCATTTTCAGGCAGCAGGTTTAATTGTAAATTCCTTTTGAATTGGACAAAAGTGTTGGGATACAAAGCTATTTAAATATAATACAAATAAAATAATGCTTAGATATCTATTAATAAACTGTGTCCACATAAAGAATGGCAATGATTAATAAATAATAAAGGAAATGCAACTTTGATAAATTGGTAAATTTGTCTATTTTGTGCTCAAATACTAATCCGTCACTTCATTATCTATACGTTATATGTATCTGGGCAATATAATAGCAAAGAAGCTACTCTCAAATTAATATCCCATATACGGTATGTTTTCTCTGCAGATATCACGCCCACTGTACTGGACTGGTTTTCTGTCTCATACCCGTCCTACAGTCTGCCCAGCAGCCCCTCTGCTCCAGTCCACCTCACGGGACGCTCTCTCCTCCCAGCTCTGGACAAAGAGCCCAGCACCTGGGACACGGTGTTCGCCAGTCAGTCCCTCCATGAAGTATGTGATACATAATACATTAACAAAATCAGACTTGTATCATTCACTTGTTTTTTCTTTTTCAGGTGACTATGTTTTATCCAATGCGCTCTGTCCACCAGGGGGCGTTCCACCTTCTTCACAACCTCCACTATCGCATGCCTTTCCCCATTGATCAAGACTTCTACGTATCCCCCACTTTCCAGGACATCCTAAACCGGACGCAGGCTGGAGTGACCACACACTGGTTCAAAACTCTACAGCAGTATTACTACAGAGAGCGCTGGGAGCTGTACGACACCAGGTCTGACCACTGTCTGTGCTCTAAACTGGGCTTAAGTCTTATGCACAGGTTTGGAGAGCCAGCAAAATGGCTCAAATTAATGAAGATGATATTGATACAGAATAGTTTGAGTCCCTGCGTAGTTGTACCTGGTCCTATCCTTGCTTTTCTCTATATTATCTCTGTCACTGTCAAATACAAACTGAAAAACAAAGTTAAGATTTGTCTGATATTGTTTATTGCAGGTCTGACCCTCTGGAGATAAGGAACCTGGCGCCCGATGTCTCATACAGAGCTGTGCTGGAAAGCCTGAGGCAGAGGCTGCTGAAGTGGCAGTGGGCAACGGGAGACCCCTGGGTCTGTGGACCAGACTATGTCCTGGAGGAGAAGCTTGAGCCTCACTGCAGACCACTCCACAATGGGCTCTAATGGACTGTTATGGAACCAGAATTACCTTAAGTGTGTTTACACTTTTGTTTTTATGGGACAAATTAACTTTCACTCTTGTATTTTTTTTACCCAAGTGCTTTCTTTGTTGGTTGAATAAACAAATGTCTTGATTTGATCTTTTTAATCCATTTCTATACAATACATGTTTTTCCAGGCCCCAATAATTATTTTCATAGAAAAACTGTTACTGGCTATAAGAGAACTGTGTGTTTTTGTTTCTATTGTATTTGAGAAGTGCATGTTCTGCTTAAACAGTTTACAATATGTGACCAGAGGGTCAGTAAATCAATTAGGGATAAGGCTTTTATTGATAAAAGCAGTTGTTCCACATGTGAGTCTTTGAAGTGAGATTCAACAGAAGTAATTCATGTAGAACTGTGTTCTTAATCTGTCTCAATTTGAAGTAATGGCGTCATCATTGATCTTTATTGATCAGCTCAACTTTTACTTCTAATCTTCACAGACTAAATCTTTGGCTGAACCTGTTCTGTAGTAGACCTACACATTTTTGGCTGAATTGATTACTGTTGGAGATAATCAAAAGTCATAGTGAGGGTTTAGTGGCAATTTAATTATACTAAGATGAATCAATGACCCCAGAAGAAGGGCTTGTTGCACTCTTTTAAACAAATTTAACCAGAATTTTTTTTTTTTATTATAAAGAGTGCATGCAAGTGAGGCTGTGGGGAAACAAGTAGCTACAGGTTGCATGATGATAGTGATCAATTTACAGGACTTCTTCGTTTAATACATCTGTATTCAATTAAATAATAATAGCACTGACCAGCGTTATTACAGCCGAAATGTATAGGCCTTGTTCTACCAGTTATTATAAATGTTGCATTAGCTGTTGTAAATGCACCGTGGCCGTGTCTCATGTGACTCTGCGTGTCACTGCTCCCCCCCCCCCCCCCCCCCCCCCCCCACGCACGCACGCACTGGCACGAGCGCTTTACCCCATCACAAACAGATCAATTTAGATTGGTCTTTTCCCCCCACCGACCATCATCCGCCCACCTAACTTTTGATTTGACGAACGTCCAGGGTCACAGTGGCGTGCGTGGCACTCATCAGCCTATATAAACCGCACAAAGTTTCCCAAAGCCTCCAGCAAACCTGCAAAGTGCAAGAAGAGAGCGGAGAAAAGGACAACAGCGCATCCTCGCCCTCGTGAAAAGTGACAGAGAAATGGAGCGGTCCGTGCGGCTCGCGGTGGTGTGCGTGAGCGTGTCTCTGCTCATCTCGGTCCATCCCGTAGAAGCCTGGTACAAGCAGTCCACCGGGCCGAGCTACTACTCTGTGGGACGCGCCTCGGGGCTGCTGTCCGGCATCAGGAGGTCACCGTATGTCCGGAGGGCCGAGTCCGAGGAGCTCGTGGAGGGCGACGAGACAGTGGGAAACAACGTGATCCCGGACACCAACAGGCAGATCTCCATCCTCAAGAACATGGTGAGTCCAAGTCACATCCAGACGGAGTTAGACGGCTCTTAACTGAGTCCTCATTTGAGTTTATCAGAAGATGTAAATTAGTTAAAAGTTGGCACGCGTGATTTTAGTTGCGACTTATAAATATGTGCAATTCCTGTGCCGCTTACTGAACAGAGAAGGAGCAGTGTCACCAACATTTTGGCAAAATGTTAGGCCTATATATAGTTATTTTTGATTCATTCTGAAAAATGAATTGTATTAAATTAATCACGTGTTTTGTAGACTAGAGTTTAGAACACAGGAGTAAATCACAGGTGTAGAGTTAATTGTAAATCTATTTTCTCTGACAGGCCATTTGTGTAAAAGACATCTCCCCGAACCTGAAGAGCTGTGAGCTGCTGCGGGACGGCACGGGCACGTTCCAGTGCAAAGCCGACGTGTTCCTGACGCTGGACTCTCTGGACTGTCTGTCCGCCTGAGTCTGGACCCGGCCCTGGTCAAAAGGGGTTCAGATGGAGGGATCATTCACTGATGGACCATTTAAAAACATATTTCGCGTGGTTGGGTAGAAACTGAGCAAACTTGTTAGAAAAGACAAAAAGCCTTTAAGTTTGTCTCAGAGGACTTTATTTTTGTTTGTCTGACATGTACTTGTTCTGTCACTGTCTTATTAAATGTTCAAAGGGTCTACTGCAGTGCAGTTTATGTTTATTTATTTTATTTATTAAAACAAACAAACATCCAAACCTTGTCTTTTGTTTGTTTTTGGGAAATGCCTGAAATGTAAGATAGAACCATTGCTTTAACACATTATACTCTACATCTACAAATGCAATCCTTAAGGCAGTTCATTGAATTCCCTCCTTTTCATATTTTCACATTTGTTTGTATCACATAGAAATGTTTTCCCCCCGACATAATCAAGCAAGAACTCCAAAAACATTGTTGCCTCATTTGCATTTTCGATGAGATAGATGGAGTCACATGAAGCCTCCATCTCTACCCTCAACAGTGGCCCGTCCCGCACATGACACGTGGTGTTTGAGGCTGAAGTGAGAGTAAATATTAACTGTAGTGCTTTTACATCGATGATCGGTTCATTAGAAGGAGGTGATGCAGGAGCTCAGGGCTGACATCGTGATAGATGAGAGGAAAACGCAAGGCTGTATGCATGACCGGCCCCACACAAAACAGGACATGCAGTAAATCTGGACTTCCTCTGAATCCTGCCCACACATACCCGGGAGGACAGGGAGAAACATATGGCCTATACAGTAATACCCTTTGTAGCTTTAGTCCCTACTCAAAGTCACAGGTTTACAGGTTAAATAATAATGGGACAAACAAAGAAAAACATTTAAGTTACCTAATTTTAGTAGTTAAATTCCAAAGATGTAAAAATACTATGTATAAAGTGAAAATTTCACTTTGCCCCAGGTCACCCTTGAAAAAGAGGGGTCAATCTCAATATGTTTTTACCTGGTTAAATAAAGGTTAGTAAAATATGGAAGACACAAGCCAGTATTAGTGTAGGACACTATTCTGAAAAGAAATATCCATAGAGTGACTCCAAAAATGGTTGGTCTAAATATGGTTGTTCACACTGTACGGCACGACTCAGTGCCCTGTTTCGCTTGATCATTTTCACTCTAGAGCTGCACTGCATTTAATGCCATTAAAATGTGTGCTAGTTTTTGTTTCTTGCTGATTTTAGAATGAACTTGTAATTGTTAACTCTTTAATTAGGAAACACCTACTTAAATACACACATTTATTATATTCATTCATTCTCATTTGTAAAAAAAATCCACTTGTAGTTCAGTTGTTCTTGTTTTCCACAAGTCTTTAGAGTTCAAGCGTAGTCAGTACAAACATTTCTGGCTGTCTTTTTGCAGAAGTTACAACAGTGACACTGCCTCCAGGTTCTCCTTGACGATGGTGTCCAGGACGACCTGGAACACCACCTGGATGTTGGAGGTGTCCGTTGCCGTGGTGAAGTGATGGTAGATGAGTTTGTCTGGCGTTTTACTGAGCGAGACGAAGGTGGCGGCGATGAACCGAGCGGCTGCGTCCACGTCACAATCTGCACCTGGAGAAACATAAAAATACAAACATAAGCTACAAGAAACATGGCTCAAGTTTTGCCATTTGCGTTTCCAGAGCGCTAACAAATTAGATTAGAAGTTAGATGGCAATGATCCTGCGGTCTGGAGCTGCTTATTAAGAATGTTATATTTTGTAACTTTATTCAGTTAAGGTCTTTAATTGTCGGACATTCAACTGTGCGCTCGGTCACTTTGCACAAAACTACAGTGAACCAACCTGACCAGCAGAGAAGACGTATGCAGACACAGGGAGAACATGCAAACTGCACTCAGACAGGCCCCATTCCGTAATCTAATCAATCCCGGGATGTTCCTGAGGCTGAGAGGCGAGAACGCTAACCACTCAGCCACCAATAAACAAAATTCATATCATTTTTGAGTTCCAAACCTTTTTTCCTCAGACCAACCAAGCTCCCAAATCCAAAACTGACTTCCACATCACCTTTAGGGATCAGTGATTAGACCAAGCAGTCGTATTTGTGAATAATATGACAACAGATAGGTAAAAAGCAAAAGTATTCAATTTATTTATGTATTAGTACCAATGAATGTTGGTCTACTTCATACAGCACGGGCAATTCCTAATATAGGCTAAAATACTAATGACAGGAAGTCCCTTTGCCATAATAGTGCCAATCTCTTCAATGGCAACAAAGTGAATGAAGGACGCTGTGTTATCGATCAGCAAAACTCACAATTGAATATTCTAATTAAGGATATCAAGGTTATTTGTTTAATCGCTCATCAAAAGGATTCAGGTCCTAATGTAAAAACAATAAAAATGATTGTGAGAAAATTTAGAAATATAAAAAAGGTAAAAATACATAACCTAAATGTAAAGTACTTTTTATCTGGCTGTATGTCACATTAACTTTATTTTATCATTCAGAAACTTAATGAAGAATGGATATCTTTTAAACAGTGTGAATGAAAGAAAAATGAGCAGTTCGGTGAGTACAAAATCGAGGTGTTTCTCCTCACGACAATCATAACATTTGACATCGTGACATTTATTATTCTGATACGTTCTGCTGGGCGTCACAGTCATATCAGGCAATTCATCATATTTTGCATCAATGTGATATGGACACTCTCTGAACTGACCCGTGTCTCAAGATTTTTAGCATTTGTAATGACATTTTTGTGGAGCAGGAGGGGGCTTTTACAGAGGTGGATCAAAATGCTGAGTGCCGGGATTCACTGACACACCTGAGCGAGTGTCCAGAAGTGTTTTATTAGACGCTTGTGAGAGGCCCACCTTTGAATTGCGGTAGATACAGGCGCAGGTGTCGGGCCGAGTGTAAAATCTTGTCTTGAAACAGGTCTATTTTGTTCATGAATAAAATCTGCAATAAAAGGAGAAAACATGTTACAGTCAAGAGTGCAAATAAAACATCCATCACAACAGACAGACAATGCAGACCCGAGGCAGCGCTGCAATAACTAACCATGCAATGAAACCAATAAATCAGAGTTTGAAATGACGACACAGTGGTAGTCGCTTATTTAAGTTAAATGGGGAAATCAATACTAGTGCGAGGTGAGAACGGCAGATCAATTTGCCACGGTAAATGTCTAATGCATCAGCTGCAGTCCCAAAACGATACCACGTTATACAGCTCTATTGTAATCATCCCATTCATTTTTAACGTTTTCGGATGAGAAACAACTGTGAGGGACATAAGTTTGCACATGTTAGCCTCAATCATCCTTTCAAACACTTAATTGGAACATTTAAAAAGTCTATGGGAAAAATGATTGATTGGTTCAGAAAAGACCAGTTAATTGTGATAACTAGTCTTTGAATTTCTATCTATCTATAGTCCAAATGTTTTTGACACATTAACCTTATTTTGTCAAATTACAAAATAAGCTTTTGTTAAGCTGGTCACAAACGTGAGGAATAGTGACGTTTTAGACAACAGTAATGGTCATGTTGTCAGTAATCATGAATAATTGTTAAATTGTGATGCTTTTTCTCACAATAATCGTAACACTAAAACTGTATATTGTGACATCATCCCTAGTTCAGGTTTTCAGTTAGTTCTAGATACAACTTTAAAACAAATAAAACAACATAGTAATGTCAAACCAACACCTAGTTGGATTCTGCACAGTGCCAGTAAATTTACTCTGTGGTCAGCCCGTTAAAACTGTCATTAACTCTTTCCTTCATAAAAGTCCTCCGGTAATAAACTGTGAGGAGGATCGCGTTTGGGACGAGGACAGAGGTAATTATCACTGACCAGTCACTGTGGAGAGCTAATTAAGGTGAAGGTTACAAATTCACTCCTACATAAATGAAACGCTTTTGTCTAATGAGCCAGTTAGCCATGTTAGCACTGCTCCCTTTCATAGACCCAAACATAAACACGTCACTGGTACTTCATCTGAATCATGCTCTATGCAAAACTTTTACCGTAGCATACAAGGTAAAGTGGCACAAGAGAGTTTGATCCTTTGTATTTTAGAATCCATGAACTACTATAGCTTACATTTAAGTACACATTATGCTAGTCATAGGTTTTTGTACAAGACCATTTTCTTAAGTGACAAATGATTATATGCTTGCAGACTCGGGCATAGGCATGTCATACTCTACACCTTTTTGGTTCAAATAATAAGCCTCTTTAACCAATTAGTAAATCCGGATGATGCTTGTATGTTCTTCTAACTTCTATGTATAATATTTCACATATTTTTCTCTCTCATAAAAAATAGACACCAAAAGCTTTTCAAAACATTTCAAAATGATATAAACTGAAAATGTAAACAATATTCAATGTACCGGTGTATAAAAACATTTAGGTAATTCTCATACATAGTTTGTGCAGATTTGAGAATGGCATTTCAGAAATCCTAGCACAAAACCACAGTAAGAGCACAGCAAAAGCGCATTCATGAATGTATCTCATGCTACTGTGTTTGTTTACAAAGCTCACACGTTCATGTCCCCGCAGGGCTGCCATAGTTGCTCCGAGACTGTACAAAAAAGAGGTGTGACAATCAAAATGGCTTACAGGTAATTTCCAAAAGTATCTCAATAAACATTACTTAATAAATTCTAAAAATGCACTGTATACATTTTATGCATGTTTTGCTCATCTAAAATCTGCCGCTCTCACACTTGACTTGTTGTCATTATTTACAAACCCCCTTCGCTGTAGGCGCCCAATTTTAAACGGTGAAAACATCAAGAGAAAAGCTATGTCGCCCAAACAGACTCTGACATCTCCATTACACGCTGACTGCGGAAAAGTGGGCTTTGACTAAGAGTTGAGTGCTATTTATTTATACAACTGCGATAGGAAAACGCCACCTTTCCGAATCACAAACTAATTACAACTCTGTGGTCCGAACGAGTGGCAGACAAAGGGAAAAGGCCAAACTCGGTGCATCCGAGTGCGTGGAAAAACTATTCATCTGTTGCATCAGCCTTTCAACTGAGGAGAGAAATAAAGATCATTAAAAGTGTTTGTTGAATTGCTCATGACTGTTTTGTTACAGTTATAATCAGGTAATATTCTGGTTAAGGTCAGTGTTATCAAAGACATCCATACTGCCTTAGACAACTTTGCCTTCCGCTTCACAATTAGGCTCATTCTCATGTGTCCCTCTAATAGAGCGTCTGAAGTTGGTGGATAGGTGGTGGTAAAGGTCCAGTATTAGGAAAAAAAGAGTTTTGTTTTTGACTGAGATACAAAAATACATAAAACATTGCAAGGAAGAACCATAAATACGTGGTTTAATTGCATTGAGACAATTTATATCTCATTATTATTGAGTGGTTTATGATGTTTCCATGCCGGTTTGGGAAGTGTATCTTAATTGGGAGTGAGATGGCACTGGTGATGGCAAAGATAAATAGCTCATTCTCTTTTTTGATTAAAGCACACTTTATGTCCCTGTAGGGGATTTTGTCCTCTGCATAGATCCAGCCCTCTATAGCGGTTTTCACACTGCGGAATCTTTTTCAGTTCCTTATAAGTTTCAGTCCCCATTTGATGAGTGTTCACAGAGTAGGAACTAGGAACTGAGAACTGACTGGAACGTATTTTCCCCTGAGCAGGAGCAAACACGTTCCAGTCAGACCTTTTGCTGAAGTGCTGAAGAGCTGTAAACCCTGTATCTAAAGCTGTGATGGACAAAAAGCTCACACAAACTATTACTATTTAATCATTAAGAATTGTATTTTTGGAGATACTGTGTCCAAATCAAAGAAGAACAAAGAAGAAAGAAAATCAGAAAATGAAAGAAACATAATTCCCTATAGTGAATGTACTTGTGTGTGTTGGTTTGGTCAGGACTACTTAGGATTAGTCTGATGTCCACATAGTTTATTTCATTTTTATTTAGGTTGCCCTTACCATGGACGTGCTGCGGAAGAAGACATTGTTGCAGATTGAGGAGAACAGCTTCATGCTCTCCTGCAGCCGGTTCTGCAAAGACACGTCTCCATATCGTGAACATCAGTGCATAAGTTACTTTGCTGTGATTGGCTGCGTCTGTGTGCGTACCATCGAGGCGTCTTCCACCAGACTCATGTCGTAGCCACTGAGAGACACCACGAACAGCACGGCCCGAACGTCCTCGAAACAACTGATCCACTTCCTCCTCTCGTTCCTCTGCCCGCCCACGTCATACAACCTGCACCGAGACGGACACAAACTGTGATCACCAAATAATAAGGTTTATCTGCAGGCAAGTATGCAGCGCAAGTGGAGCTGATGTTGTTATTAAAATCTATTGATCGGAAAAGAGGAAAAATGTTATACCGTTTGAATGTTTGAACTTTGTATGCATCGCACTGGCTACAAGCATTGTTTAGTAGCTATGTATGACTGCACTGTCTCTGCCAAAGAGATAAATACATGTGGAAGTAAAGGTCATGTCTGGGGATGACAGTAGTCATATAATAATAGGAAAATATATACAATGTATCTTTAAATGTATTTAAGTATCAGACAAATGTGAAAAGGTTGTAAAATAATCCTTAATGTACAGAAATATCACCGTTTACTCATATTTGCAAGTTTAAAATGTATGTATTCTAATCAGGTATTTTTGAAGCATTTTAATTTTTATTTAATTGTAAACAATATACCAAGCTCTAGCCATGAGGCAGAGTAACTGTGCACATCAGAAGAATATTTCTCAGTTCAAGTTAATTATGAAAAAGAGCTGATGAAAGAAAACAAACAAACAAACAAACAAACAAACAAACAAAACCCCTTCAAATTAATGGTACAGTACCTGACATTTCTCTCTTATACCTAGACATTTGGCATGTTTCAATATTTCTGTTTGATTGTCATAGTCTGCTGAATATTGTTATTGGGGGGAAATTGAGACAATAGCTTTTTGTCAATACCCTTCCAAATATCTGTTTCCTTGAAAGAATTGTAAAATTCAGACAATCTGATCCATTGCACAGACTATTTAAGGCAGGTTAAAGAGAAGATGAGGTTGACACAGGTGTGAACTGTGAACCTCTTGAATCTGACACCTCCAGAACCAAGGACAGTCCTGTACCAAATGCTACAAAAACCTGGTCCAAAAGGTAAATTGACCAACATTTGGACGAATCTATTCAGACATTAATGTGTAGAGGCCTGTCGACCTAATTTCAGTTTTCATGCCTAAGGATTCTTTCAGCATATTTCAGCAAGATTTTAATTTTCTTTTACAACTTTTTTACAAAAGAAAATCATTCCTTTTGTTATCCAGACTTTAAATCTCAGATCTGTGATGTTAGGTGCCAAACCTCGCTCATAAGCCATCAAGCCTAAGATTTTAACATCTTTGTTTAGTTCATATGTTTTGTTTGCACGGGAGTTCAAACAACAATTTATCCAGAAAAAAGTACTAGGAAACAATATATTTGTATATGTATAAAGACAAAGTAAACTGTATTAAAATCACAAAACAGATAAAGACATACAAATACCAAATCTCATCTTGTCTTGTCCCATGCACTAAATTCTCTAATAAACAGATAAAGTACAAGTAAAAGTACTGTACTTTTTAGGTATCTGTACTTTACTTAGTAAATCTTACATCAGATATTTTTCACTTTTACTTCACTACATGAGAGCAGTAGCTGTACTTTTTTCACTGGACTGAGTAAAGTTCTTTTCTGTAGGTTTGAGACCGCCTCAAATGGTCATGGTGATATCTTGCCTAAAGAGTGTGACTTAAAGGCGGTATGGACGATTTTTCGGCGATTTGAGAACGCAGGCGGAAGTGCCCATGCGCACTCCCCCGTGCGGACCAATACAACACACACGTGCGTTTGTTTATTAGCGCGACGGATCGCATCTCTCGTCTCCCGTAGATTTCTGTCCACTTCTGCGTCAGCTCGAACTGTCTTTCTCCGTCTTCATTTTGTCCCGTACACTGAGGGAACTATATTATGATAGATCCATGCGCTTAGACACGCGGAAACGTGAGGACGAACCGCACGCGGCTGCAGGTGAGCGGTAGGTGCGTTTTATGATTGATACGTGGCAGGACTAATGATTTATCCACGCCACGAGGAAATATGATAAAACATGTGCTGAAAAAAATCGTCCATACCACCTTTAATTAAATTATTTCTGTTGCTTCATTTGATGAAACATCCAAACAACTCTTTATCAAGATCACCACATTTGACACTTTAATATTCATCATAATCTGTGTAAAATACGTTTATTTTTTTTCTCCAAAAAGTATTGTTAGTTTTATGTGATACTTTTTACCTTTACCTTTTTCCCCTGTATCTGTACTTTTACTTAACAAATATGAGTACTTTTTTCACCATTAGTCCATTGATACAAATGTTGGTCGACTAAATGACCAAAAGCCAAAAGGCCTTGCATTCTGATATTATTAACATTTTCCTCCATGTCCAAACTTTACTGACTGAATATAGCGTCGCATGGGTGTTTACGTTATATGGGATTTTATTGTGACCCATGTCACAGTGTGATTGAATCTCACATACAGCAGTGTCCAGCATGACCGCACATACTGATGCTACAGCCGGCTGTAAATCTGGCCCAAATCAATGACACTTTCTATTGGTTTGGGATAAGGTCAAATATTCACCAAAATGTGATTTAAACTCAAAACACACAAAGAGCAGCGCCATCTCTGAAGTGTCTATTTCAATTTTCACTGTGACAATCTCAACAGTTTCCTCCAAAAAAAAAAAGGGCGAAAGGTCATTTCTCCACAACAGCAACAATAGCAGCAAAATAAATTCACTATTGATTTGTCTCACTTCACCTGTTTTCCAGGCGACCACAGGCTTTCATCGGAGTCCATCTGGCTACAAGGGGAATTATTGAAAGAGGAAATGGACTTGTGGAAACGCAGACACAGAGAGAGCAGGAGCAGGGCAGCAGGGCGACACACGGTGCTGTTAACATTTCCAATGGGAATTTTCCATGGAAATGAAGGGCCTCATGCAGGACATGTTTAGTGGAGATGATGCTTCATTACTCGGGCACATGTACGGGAACAACATCAGGATAATGGCAAACAAACAGGGACGACCCGCACAGACACAGAGAGGCAGACAACACGGCTACAGCGGCACATCAGCGGAAGGGCCAATGGTTAAAGGCTTGTGGAGATATGAACGTTAAGATGTGAAGATATGAAAAGAATAAGGATTATGTCTGTAATAGTTCAACATTAGAATTATATTATATTTAAATTAGGAATATCAAGATCAGACGTCCTTTACCTGACTAATTATTCAGTCTTGTATTAGAATGTTTATCCATGGGATGTCCAGATTATCAGTTGGATCCAAAATACAAACTAATATTTTATAATTGAAAACAGAGAACTGATCTTTATTAAATACAATAAGTCCAATTGGTTAATTGATATTTGTACTTATTCAGGGCACAATCATTGTTCAGAGCAAGAAAATAATTATAATTATAATAAGACAATTTTAATAGCTAAATTATACAATTATAACCTATAACAATCAAAGGTAACATAAACGTGAAGTGCTTATTGTGATCTGACGGTTTATCTCACATTAACTGTATTATCATTCATAAAGTTTGATTTGGAGGATGAATAAATAAAACCTATTGCCCTGAGGGTCAATTGTCTAGCACATGAGAGCAAATAAAATCAGTAAAGTGTGTTTTGTCTTCATTGCGACTTTGACCTTAAGTTTGTTGTAGAAACGTTCAAAGGGTGTCAATTGTATTTTGTTTTGTAGATTTTATTGACTCATAACCTAGACGTTCAGTAAAAGTGACTCAGGAAAGATTACCAGCAATGAACCTGGAATACACAGAAGAGCTCCACACAGGTAAACCACTAGACACTACGACGACGCCATCACATTTTATTTGCCTCATATAGTAAAACTTATGAGTGAGTTTTTCCAAAGTGGGGCTGTGTCAGGGCCCATCAGACTAAAGCTCAGCTCCCACTCAGTCAGCCCACACCGGGTGACACTGCAGTGCATGAATAACAGGATGTCAGAGCGACAGGGAACAACAAACAACAAATTTGAAAGAAAATAAAAACGTATAATTTTTATTTCAGGTGTTACAAGCACGTCTAATGGTTGTGCCGCAATCGTGAACAAAAACGTATTTAATCAGAGCGGACGACAACAGAGGGGCAACAGAGACAATCAGTGTCAATGTCACTATTATCCACAAGAGCGTTAATGTATTTTAACACAACCCATCAATTAGCGACCAATCCCATATAAAGACATATGGCTTTGTTGGTATTTCCTTCTTTAAAATGGTGGGCGTCACATTTTATAGCCTATAGCCTCTAATTGAGATGCAAAAGAGAAAAACAACCCTAAAGCCATGTATGCCTTACATTTTATGGGAGCTATACAATATCTATGGAAGAATTTAAACATAACCCATTATAAAGCAGGCTGCTGAGTGACCCGCATCTAAACTAGGGCAGCTGGTTGTCATGGTCAAAAGTCAAGCGCACTTGTGTTGGCTGCAGATGTTGTCTAAAATGAGAAAACTCAAGGACGTTCCATTGTAGCAGGGCAATCTGTTTACGTCAATAAAACAATAACCTTTATCAGATACACTGCCGATGGAGAATTTATTTTTAAATGCCACAGATAATGGTGCATTTGACTCGATACTTGCTCCTACAAGACAGAAAACACACAAATCTACTGCTCAAAATCCATCAAAATGCTTTCCAAGTTTTAAATAAACATGCCAAATTATGCTAAGCTCTTGATCACGCCAGAGGCGGCAGCAGAGAGAAGTCAGACATGAGTTAATTAACCAGAACCAATTAAATATTGCTTACAGAATGGAGATGATCAAAGAGTAAAGCATTGTACCTACAGCTGTGATGCCTGACACACCAACGCTGGGGCTGAAAATATGACATATGACAAAAAAAAAAGTATGTTGAAGATTGGATATTGAGATGACTAGAATTGGTGTTTTGACAATGGGTTCACGCTTGCCCTGTTTTGTTCCTACTTTTAGCCCAGTTTGAGTCAAAATGTATTCTCCATTGGTCCTACTTTGTTCCAAGTAATAAAAAAAAAACAAAGCTGAAGAAAAAAAATCATAATATAAGTAGCTTTTTTCGGACCAATCTGGTGGTATGATGGCGATTATATTTGCTGACGATTACACAAAATATAGCAAGAACGATTATTGTCTCCCTTTTTTCACACAATAACACAACATTATTCTTCTGCCACATCCCTATTGGAAAGTCAGTAGAAGTTAGACAAAGAGGACCAATCCAGGATCTAAACCACAACTAACTGGATTGAAAGAAATCCCAGCTAAAACCTAATCAAGGACAAAGCCCTCAATAAGTAACCATTAAAAGGGGCTAAACCAGGTCTAAATCTAAATCTAAATTGGGGCTTATTAAGTAAGTGTAAGTTCAGTAAGTGTTTTTTCCCACTGTCCTACAACATTGTGGGGAAGAGAGCAATGAACTCTATTCATGAAAGGCACAAAATGACCTATTTATTAGTCACTGCTCATCTGCAACTGACACGATTCCCCATAGAAACTTCCTTGAGCATAACTATTGTTGATACAGAGACAATGAATCAAACCCTTCTAGGGACATAAAGTGACTAGAGCTGGCGGTTTCCCATCAGAGTGTTTATGCACCAGCAGAGATTTAATAAAACTCTTATGTAATGCATTTTATCGCTCTGCGAGCAATTATATCACAGGTTTTATTGTAGAAGATGACGGGGATAATCTTCAGGTACACATCATAGTGACAGCCACACTGCATAAGAGCCTGCACTAAACAAAATATGGTCTTTATTATGTTCTTATGAACCTTTTGCAAACAGTGTATATTAAGATCTTACGACTCCCATTTTAAACTTTTTACAATCAATACTCAATAGTTTATCCTATGACTTGTTTACTCTTACTACTACTTTTTACTTGAGTAATATTATCCTTATTTTAAATATTTTAGTTTAGCTATCTCTTTTTAAACAAGCTTTATCATAAGTATCAGGTTAAAACAAATGAAGTCAACGTTCTCATTCAGGTGGTCTCCTCCTCTGACATTTTGCACCTAAAACAAACCTTATTATTTCATAACACCCATGATAATTAAATAAATACATGTTCGATAAGGAGTGGGTGAAAGTAGAAACATATTTAGTCCCATCACTTTTCCTCATTGTTTGATAAATCATATATTTATACCTTTTTTTTCTGTTTTGCCCTTTTTCTGTTTTTAAAATAAATATGTATACAATCAATGTTTTTTAAGTAACGTCTCAGAGTCAGTTAGATACACTATTAGTACAATATTATTCCCCCACTTGCATTAAAGTAGCGCTCCTCTTAAATACACATTTTGGCTGCTCTACCCTGTAAACAGTAAATGCAAACACTTCTAGCTCTAAGTCCAGACAGTAGTTCAATTGATAAAGACTTTGCCTTTCAAAGTTTAAAGCAGAAGTTCAATAGGAGATCTTTCCCCTGAACCCAGGTCAAAGTCATATATATTTACATACACATCATTGAGAATAGTTTTTGAATTCAAGAGTCAAAAGCTCCTCGTTGTTTCATCCACATGAGTGTTTCCTCAGTGTCACGGCCGGCTGTGTTTTGGACATGACGTATAAAGTGTGGTGTATTATGTGACACAGCCTCATTGATCACAGATGTATAGGGTGGTTTGACACGAGCTCCTGAGCCCTCTGTCGAAGCGCTGATAAGAGCTGCCCACGAAAGCCGCGTGAGGCCCGGACCAACTCATATCGACTTATTGAAGGACCTCGGACCATCTCACACCGCAGACCGGGCGGATCCCGCTTCACACTGATAAAAGTGTCAAAGAGGAGCTGCAGGCGTTTGAATATTGAACACTTACGGGAAATAAAATGAAGTTTAAAGGTGCACTATGTAACTTTTCACCTGCATGTCTTAAAAGGTGCTGTACTTGATGTTCACCGTCTTGTTTTAAACTCTTTGCTTTCCGAGCCTCATAATTATTCATGAGTTTATTATAAGGGCTTTACACAAATTTTAGAGCGGCGAAAGAGTTTTGCAGAGAGCACTCACTAGGCCTGTCTGTACTGGGGCAAAATACACTTTACTTTATTACATGAAACAACTCGGGTACAGCCCCTTTAATGCTTTGGATTAGAATGTACAGTGCAACATTAAACTGATTAAGTTCCTACAGGCCGTTTTTGAATCAGATCTGTGGAGAGGCGATCCCACTGACAGTGCATGTTTTTCAAGGTGTTTTTGGGCAATAAATGCACCAACATGTACACGATAGGCAAGTTTAAAGCCATACGGGGTAACATTCTAGGCAAAGTAATATCGTGGACATAAACAGGTGATGGACCCCTTAGTACAAGGCAGTGTTCTCGCTGGGCTGAGGTTGAAGGATGGCGGTGGGACAAACCGTGCAGGTGAGAAGTGATCTTAATATGGTATTGGGATCGCTGTGGGTGGCGCTCGAGGAGTGCTGCCGTGGTACTTTAAGATCACCCCACCCCGCCATGCTAAAACCCCTCAGCGAGAACACTGCAAGGTGATGATGATGGGACAACCAGAGCAGCCGCCAGAGACATGTGTCCAGATCCCGAGCTACAGGTTCATGGTCAGGAGAACCAACAGCAAGAGCTCCAGCAAGTTAGCATTTAGGTTGATGAGGAAAACTAGAAAACCCAGCAATTGAACCCAGGACCTTGTTGTCGTGGAGTGAGACGCAGCTTGGTAACAGAATATGATGTGCTGTAGCACCAATTCTGCTCCTTGGTATTTTTCACAGTGCAGGCTTGACTCAGTGTTATGTATATAAAAAGAACAAAATATACTAAGCAGAGAGCAAATGAAAACAAAAAAAAAGGTTAAAAGTCACATCTAGTCCAAAGTTTGTCAACTTTGTCCATTTTCCAATTAGGTCCGAATGTCATCTTTTCCATTTGTCTAATGTCAGTAAATGTGTGGTTCCTAATTAAACAATACATCATATACATGTGATTGAAATCTATTGTGTCATAGGCCTAGAGGCACCCAGAGATCAATAACAACTAGTGTGCTGATACCTGAATTTAGATGGTCTAGTTCTAAAGGCATATCTCACAATGCTACAAAACAGTTTGCCTGAGCAGCCATTCCCAACACGTTTTGACAGACTACTTTATAAAACAGAATGTGGGAGGGACTGGCTGGTCAGGTAACAAAACAGTCACATGATTAGGTATGTTCTTGTTCATCATCACTGACTTTTCATTATAATAATTCTGCAGTACATCCAGACTAGAAGCAGGAAGTACGATCACATTAGTCCTGTGCTCAGGTCTCTGCACTGGCTCCTGTGGCTAAGCAGCTCTGCTTGTGTCTCTCCTAAAGATGGGGAATCTGTGTGTCAGTTTTATGGAGATAAAATCTGGTCTTACTGAAGATGTGAGACAGGCCTCTACTCTGGCAATGTTCAAATCTAGGCTCAAAACAGTTCTGTTTAGCTGTGCATATTACTTTAAAGTAAACTTTATAATTATTTATATTATTTATATATATTAGTTTTAATCTCTGCTTGTTCTGTAAAAATACTTTCAATTACTTTGTTACTTTTACTTGCCTGACCTAATCAAGCCATTACTTTAAAGGTGCACAAAGAAACTTTCCAGGTGGAGAGTACACAACTAGTTTGTCTTTTTGAAGACGTTATTGCTTGCTTTGCCCGGAATGTTCCACAGTATGGCATTAAACCTATCATCTACATATTTGCAATAAAAACACAGTTTAATACCACTGTGGAACAGTGACAACAATAACATTTGTCTTTGATTTAAAAATAAATAAATCCATAATACATTTTACATTTGAGTATTCACTGAGTATTTATAAAATTTTGCCTGTTAAGTTTACCACATTGTGTAAAAATCAAAAGTGCGAACAGAAGCTCATTGTCTGGTGCATAATATAAGAGATAGCTGTGAATAGTTAACCAATAACATCAGTTTGGTCTTTCGTACACTGACTTGGCAAAGCAATAAAGCGGGTTTTCTCCAGTGTGAGTCCTAATAACTCTGCATTATCTACCTGAAAATAAGGTGCTCGACTTTGAACTGCGTCTCTATCACTCCTGTGGTCCTCAGCCGTACGCGCAGCACATCAGTCTCTGTTGGCACGTAATCTGGAGAGGTTATTCGGCATATGTTGTCGAAGAAACTGCAATTTACAAGCACAAGGGAAAAAACGTTTCAATCTCTGCAGAAGAAGTCAACATCAAAGAAGATGCATTTGGTGGTATATATCGTGTCATGCAGAGTGACTTGTGATAAGGATGGGTCCTCCAGGGGACAAAATTAATATTCAAACAGTGGGGAAGCGGGCTTAACAAGGTTAAGCATTTGCACACAGATTACAGCAACTAACTACAGATGGAGTAATCAAATGAGATGAGAAACACGCAGTGACGTCTGGGGCCGCGCTGAACCCACAGTGGCCTACTCAAAAGTCATCCTCAATAAGGCGTTTGGACAGTTACACCACAATCCTGTGCTTATACAACACAGGACGGGTTTAGGGGAAATGTAAACCTGTGAGGACTAGTGTTGTCACCATATTAAAATGTCAAATTCAATTTTGATACAAAGGAATATACTCAATTCGAAATACCACTTTTAAGATAAGATAAGATATTTGATGCCACACTAATAATTTAAAATGCACTCTTTTGGTTCGAGGTTTTACAGCCCGTAGACTAACAAAGTAACAGTACTTTCTTTACTTAACATTGTGGTCTTATTCTAGTGTTGATTAAACTCAAAATCATCCAAAAAAGTCACATTTTGTCCTGTTAATATGATTTTTTTGTATCAATATTGTACAAGCTTGATACTTGCTTTAGTATAAATGGCTGATTTTTGATACTTTTGACAACCCTAGTGAGGACTTCATTCAAGGAAGCTGGTCCAAGTGTAGAGGTGTAGTGTCTTTAGTGACATGACTCATGTAACTCTTTTTCTACAACTTATGTATAGTTTTTTTTTAACTTGTTTTTAAAATATTTTAATGTAATAATGGAAAGCACTTTGGTTTAGCTGTTGCTGTTGTAAAGCGCAAGAAATAATAAAGTTTGAATGTAATCAAATAAAAAAATTAAATCAGCCAAGAAGCACACAAAGAAATCAACAAAAAATAATTATATTAAAATAAGATTTGCTACATGTGATGTCACATAATTTTCATATTTTATCAGCACCTGTATCTGAGTCCTCATGAGGATACAACCTCAGATTGGTGCGTTTTCTTCCAGGAAAGCGGAAGTGACAGTGACAAATCCTGGATCTCAGTGGGATTCAGGGGGCTGTCGGTGTGGATAACCCCTGAGAAGAGGCCTCTCGCTGGGGTCAAAGATGAGAAGAGACGGCCTCCTGGAGACGCTCTTTGTCTTATTTATTTTACACAAACCAACCTTTCAATGTCTTACACAAAAATTATATTTCTGTATTATTATTCTGGCTCAACTAAAAAAAAAAAAATTCCATTGCTTGCTTTTCTCAACTTTAACATAATTACTACTCATTATGTCCTCAGTTGAATTTGATCCTCAGTGACAACAAACGCATGGTCAAACATTAACTGCTAAGTGTTGCTAATTAGCATCCTGCTGCTCCCTTCACATGCAGTAAATACTCACTACAGGGCGGAGTCGTTGAGTTCATACTCGTATCCTCTGGCAGCGGCCGCCCGAACGCCCGGGTCGGCCCACAGACAGGTCAGTGCGTGGGCCACAAACGGGAACAAGACCTGGTCCTCATCAAAACACCGGCCACAGGACAGGACTGAGTGAGCGTGCACCTGAAACATGAGCACCAAACTAATGTGAGATCATACTAGCACTTTAACTCCAATTACCAATATCCATGTGGTCAGCTGATGTTTCCTTTTAATGTTGCTTCAATATCACTCATTAATATAGTTTTAATGAGCAATATTGAAACATTTTGTTTACCTTTTTTCTTATTATTTTATTTATTACTTAAATCTATCAGAAATGGGAAGAAATGGGCAGCAAATTTACCCTAATTGAAATTAGGGTAAATTATAGGGTAAAGTATAAAGGTTAAAGTATATATTTTAAAAAAGGTGCAGAAATCTCATACATTTACTCTTATTTTAAAGATGGCAAGTGTTATATTTGTATTCCTTATTATATTTATATTGATATATATTCTTATTCTGCAGGTTTTTTTAATAGTTAACTGTTAAAGAGTGCATATCTACAAAACAATATTTATTTTAATTAAAGATTAAATTAATTAATCCTGCCATCACTAACACCTGTAGTTATATACTAATCTAAAATATTAAAAAAACAGTTGATTGTTTTGAAATTAAATTTAAAACTAGACCTTTGGACTGTTGCTGATTTATGGTATTACAAAAGCCAGGTTTGGGGCCTGTTCTCACATGGATGTGAGATCGCTGGGAGACCCAGGTGCCACTGTGGGGCAGCAGTGGAAACTGTTGGAAGCAATGAATAATGCAAAAAATTGTAAAGCGACTGGAAAAGCGCTATATAGAAATAAAGATTGTCATTATTCTTAATTTTTCCTTTTTCATTTTAGCGTATTTATTAAACTGTCAGAGTCCACACCGAGACCAAAAGTATGGCCTAATTTTCAGGTCAAATCCAAAGATCAAAATAGCACCTCAATCGCAGTTACTTTATTGGCACTTTGTACCAAGTTTCTTATACAACGGTGCTAAATAGAGCTTGTCATTAGGCCCGAGCCCCAGCAGGGCGGAGGGCCTATTGCTCCCGCAACTTGCAACCGCAACTTGCAACTGTCTGACTGGTACCCCGTCGCCCCTGGCAAGTACAGTGAACTAGCCCATGCCGAAGGCATGGATCATGCATACTTACTCCTGCTATGACAGAAATAGTCAACAATTAGTGAATGGGCGTAGCCCATTCACTAATTGTTGACAACAGCAGCGCGAAGCGCTGCATTCCTCCAAAAACCCTCCTGGCATCGTCCCGTACGCGAGAATCCATGCCGCAGGCATGGGCCATGCTTGTATCTGCTCAAATCAATGGAAGTCTATGGGGAGTGGGCGGGGCATCCCGACGGAATAGGGAGTGACGAGCGCGTAAGCGCTCGTAATGATGATTCCACCCCATGGCGGCATCGGGAAGGCTTAGAGCTTTCAAACGATGTATAATTTGTTGTTATAGTGTAAACGGCTATATTGTTTTTGCTAAAAATATTATTATTTTTATTAGGCCCGAGCGCCACAAGCTGGCGAGAGGCCTATTAATCTCGTAAGGCCGTGCGAAGCACGGCTGCGAAAGTGCGCACGTAGTGCGCACGAAATCGAGCGCGAAGCGCTCGCCCACTTCCAAACACTCACTAACGCACTCCTTCACTCATGCACGCCCCGTGCATACTAATTAGTAGTAGGAAAATGGAACATTACCGTTGTAAACGGGCGAAGCCCGTGCAAAAGTGCGCACTAAACGAGCACCTTACATTGGGATGACGACCGCGAAGCGGTCGTCATCCCCATATAAAGCACTCATTTGCGCTAAGTACCTCACGAATACGTTCCCCATCTCTTGCATGTTCCGTGCATATAAGCATGTAATGCAAAAATTGAACATTATTACTGTATAGAGGGCCAAAAACACAAAGTGGGCGGAGCCCACTCAAAATTAACGAAAGTACCCGTCAGTGACCAGGGACCCACACCATGAGGTAGGAAAGCGCGAGCGTTTTCCGAAAATGTATAGTTTATGATATTTGAAAAATGGGAAACATTGTTTTCGCATCGGAATATTATTCTTTCTTTCTTCTTCTCGGGACCAACCCCCCTATTTTTCACCCAGTGAACATTGACGAAAAGTCACAAAAATGTTCACACCTCTAAAAATCGTGCCTCTCTACATTCTGGCTATTTCCCTTTTCTAAAATAAAAAAAATTGGCGCGTCAGCGCCCCCAAATGTACCAAAAATGCATTGAGAGATGGGAAATGACCCAAAAAAAATCTGATCGTAGAATCATGAAATTTGGCGCAGAGGTAGATGGTGACAAGAGAAGTAAAAAATATTATTACGGCAACGCCGTCCGCCCAACCAAATGTCGGCCATATTGCTTCAAAAATGGCTAAACATGACTTCGGAGTTTTTCCAAACGTCGTACTTTTACGAACTCCTCCCAGGGCGTTGGCCCTAAAAAGCTGAAATTTGGTGAAAATGCTACTGAGGAGTGGGACATCAAAAGTTATCCAAATTACATTGATACCTCTCACGGTCTCTGTGCGGCGAAGCCGCAAACTGTAGCTAGAATTTCAGAAATCTCCCATATTTAAAATTTCTGCCGTTTGCGCAGATAAAGTCCGAATTGCGTCAAATTAGAATCAGTTGTTAAACTCTTTGCCCTAAACCTACTTGAAGTGAAATAAATTCATTTGGCGCCACAGCGCCCCCTACAGATTTTATATGGAGGTTAAATGTTTAGTTTTGCGAAATTATATGAAATTTGACACACAACTCAATTTTAGCATCCCCATCAAAAAAGTCAATGAGACCCATGTCATAATTGTTATGGCGTTGCCGTAACGATGACCGAAACCTTTCATGTTATTCCAATGGGGAAATCGCCAGAACATGTTTACACTTTAGACTTTCACAAACTCCTCTCAGGGCGTCAGCCCTATTAACCTGAAATTTGGTGAGACTCATCTTCAGGACCATCAAAAGTTATCCACATTTTCATTCAAAGAGTCACGGTGTCTGTGCGGCAAAGCTGCACATTTTGCCAAGAATTCAAAATAAAATAGCTTTTTGATGGTAAAACAAAGGGGAGAAGATGTGACAGCGTCACAGATTCAGCAGTAGGCGTAATAAAAGGACAATTGGGGCGCGTTAGCGCCCCCTCCTCTTGCGGCGTGGCGTCGGTGTGGCGGCGGCGTGGCGAGGGCCGATCATTGCCGCTTGCGGCTATATTTTTTATTATTTTTCTTGTTCTTCTGCTTTTTGAGCTCTAATTTGACCCCCTGAACATGCTCAAAAACTCACCAAACTTTGCCCAAAATTCAGAATCGGCGAAAAATTAGATTTTTTCAGGGCCATTTTTTTTTTCGTCAAAAAATGGCGCGACAGCGCCACCGACAAAAGTCAAAATACATTGCGCCTATGGGAGACGCCCCGAGGTCAACTTTGTCGTAAAGCTACGAAATTCTGGACACGCATTCCTCTCGTGAGGACAAAAAAAAAAAATCATTGTGACCACGCCCCCAGACTTACCCTATGGCCGCCATCTTCCTTTGAAAATGAAAAAACGCTGTGTTAGCCATTTTGTTCACGTCAAACTTTGACGAACTCCTCCTAGGGCGTTTTGCCCACCGACTTCAAAATCGGCGTACGTCCTCTGGACAAGTGGGGCATCTAAAGTTATCAAATTTTTTGAGATACCTTTTACGGTCTGTGTGCGGCGCAGCCGCAAAGTTGGACAACTTATTTTGGAATATTGCAGATCTAAAAATTGCTCCCATTTGATCAAAACCAGTCCAATTAGGACCAAATTTGAATCAGTTGTTAAACTTTCCGGTTTGGACCAGTTTATGATGACAAAATTGAAATGGGCGCGATAGCGCCCCCTACAGAGTGACCTTGAAATTAACATTGAAGGTCAAAAATTAGTTTTACCAAAATGTTCTAAACTTTACCCAAAATTCTATTTTGGCGTCCCGATCAAAAAAGCCAATCAGACAAATGCCTTATTTTTTACGGCGTAGTCGTAGCGATGACAGAAACCTCCCATGTTATCCCTAAGGGAAAACCGCAAAATCTCTCAAATATCCACATTTTTATGTTTCACACTTTAACGAACTCCTCCTAGTGCGTTTTGCCCACGAACCTCAAAATCGGTGTACGTCCTCTAGACAAGTGGGGCATCTAAATTTAGCCAAATTTTAAGGATAACTTTTACGGTCTCTGTGCGACGGAGCCGGCAACGTTTCCCAGAATTCTGACTATTTGGCCTTCAGAGTGGCCTATAAACAATAGAGTTTTTCCAAATGACATGATATTTTGAACAAAATTCTAATTTGCCATCCTGATCATAAAAGTATGAGAGCCAAAGTCATATTTTGTACGGCGTAACCGAAGCGTTGACAGAAACATCCCATGTTATCCTTATGGGAAAATTGTAGAATCGCTCAAATCACCACATTTTTACGCTTCACACTTTAACAAACTCCTCCTAGGGCGATTGCCCGATCAAGCCCATATTTGGGGAAAATCATCTTCACAAACGGGGCATCAAAAGTTAGTCATATTTTGATTTTAAGTGGTACGGTCTCTTTGCCGTGGAGCTGCAAATATCCTGTCACAAATGGGAAAAACGCCAAATCCTTGAAATGTTCACATTTACGCTTCACACTTTAACAAACTCCTCCGTGGGCAATAGCTCGATCAAGCTTTACTTTGGGAAATATCATCTACACAGGCGGGGCATCAAAAGTTATCCATATTTTTATTCCAAGTGCTACGGTCTCTGTGCGGCGGAGCAGCACATTTGACTGACACTTGTGTTGATTTGCACTGGATTGGCCATGTCCAATGTGTGGCCGTCTGTCAAGTTCTTTTTTAATTCAACACACAATAAGGGCGCCATCTTTATCAAGTCGAAAGCGCAGAGTCGGAAGGCCGGCGGCCCGCGAGGGCCGTTGGATGTCGCTTGCGGCTTTAATTCTTCTTCTTCTTCTTCTTCTTCTTCTTCTTCTCGGGACCAACCCCCCTATTTTTCACCCAGTGAACATTGACGAAAAGTCACAAAAATGTTCACACCTCTAAAAATCGTGCCTCTCTACATTCTGGCTATTTCCCTTTTCTAAAATAAAAAAAATTGGCGCGTCAGCGCCCCCAAATGTACCAAAAATGCATTGAGAGATGGGAAATGACCCAAAAAAAATCTGATCGTAGAATCATGAAATTTGGCGCAGAGGTAGATGGTGACAAGAGAAGTAAAAAATATTATTACGGCAACGCCGTCCGCCCAACCAAATGTCGGCCATATTGCTTAAAAAATGGCTAAACATGACTTCAGAGTTTTTCCAAACGTCGTACTTTTACGAACTCCTCCCAGGTCGTTGGCCCTAAAAAGCTGAAATTTGGTGAAAATGCTACTGAGGAGTGGGACATCAAAAGTTATCCAAATTACATTGATACCTCTCACGGTCTCGGTGCGGCGAAGCCGCAAACTGTAGCTAGAATTTCAGAAATCTCCCATATTTAAAATTTCTGCCGTTTGCGCAGATAAAGTCCGAATTACGTCAAATTAGAATCAGTTGTTAAACTCTTTGCCCTAAACCTACTTGAAGTGAAATAAATTCATTTGGCGCCACAGCACCCCCTACAGATTTTATATGGAGGTTAAATGTTTAGTTTTGCGAAATTATATGAAATTTGACACACAACTCAATTTTAGCATCCCCATCAAAAAAGTCAATGAGACCCATGTCATAATTGTTATGGCGTTGCCGTAACGATGACCGAAACCTTTCATGTTATTCCAATGGGGAAATCGCCAGAACATGTTTACACTTTAGACTTTCACAAACTCCTCCCAGGGCGTCAGCCCTATTAACCTGAAATTTGGTGAGACTCATCTTCAGGACCATCAAAAGTTATCCACATTTTCATTCAAAGAGTCACGGTGTCTGTGCGGCAAAGCTGCACATTTTGCCAAGAATTCAAAATAAAATAGCTTTTTGATGGTAAAACAAAGAGGAGAAGATGTGACAGCGTCACAGATTCAGCAGTAGGCGTAATAAAAGGACAATTGGGGCGCGTTAGCGCCCCCTCCTCTTGCGGCGTGGCGGCGGTGTGGCGGCGGCGTGTCGAGGGCCGATCATTGCCGCTTGCGGCTATATTTTTTCTTGTTCTTCTTCAGCGCTTTGATCTCTAATTTGACCCCCTGAACATGCTCAAAAACTCACCAAACTTTGCCCAAAATTCAGAATCGGCGAAAAATTTTATTTTTTCTGGGCCATTTTTTTTTTTCGTTAAAAAATGGCGCGACAGCGCCACCGACAAAAGTCAAAATACATTGCGCCTATGGGAGACGCCCCGAGGTCAACTTTGGCGTAAAGCTACGAAATTCGGGACACGCATTCCTCTCGTGAGGACAAAAAACAAATATTATTGTGGCCACGCCCCCAGACTTACCCTATGGCCGCCATCTTCCTTTGAAAATGAAAACACGCTGTGTTAGCCATTTTGTTCACGTCAAACTTTGACGAACTCCTCCTAGGGCGTTTTGCCCACCGACTTCAAAATCGGCGGACGTCCTCTGGACAAGTGGGGAATCTAAAGTTATCCAATTTTTTGAGATACCTTTTACGGTCTGTGTGCGGCGCAGCCGCAAAGTTGGACAACTTATTTTGGAATATTGCAGATCTAAAAATTGCTCCCATTTGATCAAAACCAGTCCGATTAGGACCAAATTTGAATCAGTTGTTGAACTTTCTAGTTTGGACCAGTTTAGACTGACAAAATTGAAATGGCCGCGATAGCGCCCCCTACAGAGTGACCTTTAAATTAACATTGAGGGTCAAAAATTAGTTTTACCAAAATGTTGTAAACTTTACCCAAAATTCTATTTTGGCGTCCCGATCAAAAAAGCCAATCAGACAAATGCCTTATTTTTTACGGCGTAGTCGTAGCGATGACAGAAACCTCCCATGTTATCCCTATGGGAAAACCGCAAAATCTCTCAAATATCCACATTTTTATGTTTCACACTTTAACAAACTCCTCCTAGTGCGTTTTGCCCACCGACCTCAAAATCGGTGTACGTCCTCTAGACAAGTGGGGCATCTAAAGTTATCCAAATTTTAAGGATAACTTTTACGGCCTCTGTGCGACGGAGCCGCAAACGTTTCCCAGAATTCTGACTATTTGGCCTTCAGAGTGGCAATAGAGTTTTTCCAAATGACATGATATTTTGAACAAAATTCTAATTTGCCATCCTGATCATAAAAGTATGAGAGCCAAAGTCATATTTTGTACGGCGTAACCGTAGCGTTGACAGAAACATCCCATGTTATCCTTATGGGAAAATCGTAGAATCGCTCAAATCACCACATTTTTACGCTTCACACTTTAACAAACTCCTCCTAGGGCGATAGCCCGATCAAGTTCATATTTGGAGAATATCATCTACACAAGCGGGGCATCAAAACTTATCCATATTTTGATTCTAAGTGCTACGGTCTCTGTGTGGCGGACCCGCAAATATATGTCAGAAATGGGAAAACAGCGAAATCTCTAAAATGACCACATTTTTACGCTTCACACTTTAACGAACTCCTCCTAGGGCGATTGCCCGATCAAGTTCATATTTGGGGAAAATCATCTACACAAACGGGGCATCAAAAGTTAGTCATATTTTGATTTTAAGTGCTACGGTCTCTGTGCCGTGGATTTGCAAATATACTGTCACAAATGGGAAAAACGCCAAATCCTTGAAATGTTCACATTTATGATTCACACTTTAACAAACTCCTCCGTGGGCAATAGCCCGATCAAGTTCATATTTGGGGAAAATCATCTACACAAGCGGGGCATCAAAAGTTATCCATATTTTTATTCCAAGTGCTACGGTCTCTGTGCGGCGGCGCAGCAAATTTGACTGACACTTGTGTTGATTTGCACTGGATTGGCCATGTCCAATGTGTCCCCGTCTGTCAAGTTCTTTTTTAATTCCACACACAATAAGGGCGCCATCTTTATCAAGTCGAAAGCGCAGAGTCGGAAGGCCGGCGGCCCGCGAGGGCCGTTGGATGCCGCTTGCGGCTTTAATTTTTCTTGTTCTTCTTCAGCGCTTTGATCTCTAATTTGACCCCCTGAACATGCTCAAAAACTCACCAAACTTTGCCCAAAATTCAGAATCGGCGAAAAATTTTGTTTTTTCTGGGCCTTTTTTTTTTTCATCAAAAAATGGCGCGACAGCGCCACCGACAAAAGTCAAAATACATTGCGCCTATGGGAGACGCCCCGAGGTCAACTTTGTCGTAAAGCTACGAAATTCGGGACACGCATTCCTCTCGTGAGGACAAAAAAAAAAAATCATTGTGACCACGCCCCCAGACTTACCCTATGGCCGCCATCTTCCTTTGAAAATGAAAACACGCTGTGTTAGCCATTTTGTTCACGTCAAACTTTGACGAACTCCTCCTAGGGCGTTTTGCCCACCGACTTCAAAATCGGCGTACGTCCTCTGGACAAGTGGGGCATCTAAAGTTATCCAATTTTTGGAGATACCTTTTACGGTCTGTGTGCGGCGCAGCCGCAAAGTTGGACAACTTATTTTGGAATATTGCAGGTCTAAAAATTGCTCCCATTTGATCAAAACCAGTCCGATTATGACCAAATTTGAATCAGTTGTTCAACTTTCTAGTTTGGACCAGTTTATGATGACAAAATTTAAATGGGCGCGATAGCGCCCCCTACAGAGTGACCTTTAAATTAACATTGAAGGTCAAAAATTAGTTTTACCAAAATGTTCTAAACTTTACCCAAAATTCTATTTTGGCGTCCCGATCAAAAAAGCCAATCACAAAAATGCCTTATTTTTTACGGCGTAGTCGTAGCGATGACAGAAACCTCCCATGTTATCCCTAAGGGAAAACCGCAAAATCTCTCAAATATCCACATTTTTATGTTTCACACTTTAACGAACTCCTCCTAGTGCGTTTTGCCCACGAACCTCAAAATCGGTGTACGTCCTCTAGACAAGTGGGGCATCTAAATTTAGCCAAATTTTAAGGATAACTTTTACGGTCTCTGTGCGACGGAGCCGGCAACGTTTCCCAGAATTCTGACTATTTGGCCTTCAGAGTGGCCTATAAACAATAGAGTTTTTCCAAATGACATGATATTTTGAACAAAATTCTAATTTGCCATCCTGATCATAAAAGTATGAGAGCCAAAGTCATATTTTGTACGGCGTAACCGAAGCGTTGACAGAAACATCCCATGTTATCCTTATGGGAAAATTGTAGAATCGCTCAAATCACCACATTTTTACGCTTCACACTTTAACAAACTCCTCCTAGGGCGATTGCCCGATCAAGCCCATATTTGGGGAAAATCATCTTCACAAACGGGGCATCAAAAGTTAGTCATATTTTGATTTTAAGTGGTACGGTCTCTTTGCCGTGGAGCTGCAAATATCCTGTCACAAATGGGAAAAACGCCAAATCCTTGAAATGTTCACATTTACGCTTCACACTTTAACAAACTCCTCCGTGGGCAATAGCTCGATCAAGCTTTACTTTGGGAAATATCATCTACACAGGCGGGGCATCAAAAGTTATCCATATTTTTATTCCAAGTGCTACGGTCTCTGTGCGGCGGAGCAGCACATTTGACTGACACTTGTGTTGATTTGCACTGGATTGGCCATGTCCAATGTGTGGCCGTCTGTCAAGTTCTTTTTTAATTCAACACACAATAAGGGCGCCATCTTTATCAAGTCGAAAGCGCAGAGTCGGAAGGCCGGCGGCCCGCGAGGGCCGTTGGATGTCGCTTGCGGCTTTAATTCTTCTTCTTCTTCTTCTTCTTCTTCTTCTTCTCGGGACCAACCCCCCTATTTTTCACCCAGTGAACATTGACGAAAAGTCACAAAAATGTTCACACCTCTAAAAATCGTGCCTCTCTACATTCTGGCTATTTCCCTTTTCTAAAATAAAAAAAATTGGCGCGTCAGCGCCCCCAAATGTACCAAAAATGCATTGAGAGATGGGAAATGACCCAAAAAAAATCTGATCGTAGAATCATGAAATTTGGCGCAGAGGTAGATGGTGACAAGAGAAGTAAAAAATATTATTACGGCAACGCCGTCCGCCCAACCAAATGTCGGCCATATTGCTTAAAAAATGGCTAAACATGACTTCAGAGTTTTTCCAAACGTCGTACTTTTACGAACTCCTCCCAGGTCGTTGGCCCTAAAAAGCTGAAATTTGGTGAAAATGCTACTGAGGAGTGGGACATCAAAAGTTATCCAAATTACATTGATACCTCTCACGGTCTCGGTGCGGCGAAGCCGCAAACTGTAGCTAGAATTTCAGAAATCTCCCATATTTAAAATTTCTGCCGTTTGCGCAGATAAAGTCCGAATTACGTCAAATTAGAATCAGTTGTTAAACTCTTTGCCCTAAACCTACTTGAAGTGAAATAAATTCATTTGGCGCCACAGCACCCCCTACAGATTTTATATGGAGGTTAAATGTTTAGTTTTGCGAAATTATATGAAATTTGACACACAACTCAATTTTAGCATCCCCATCAAAAAAGTCAATGAGACCCATGTCATAATTGTTATGGCGTTGCCGTAACGATGACCGAAACCTTTCATGTTATTCCAATGGGGAAATCGCCAGAACATGTTTACACTTTAGACTTTCACAAACTCCTCCCAGGGCGTCAGCCCTATTAACCTGAAATTTGGTGAGACTCATCTTCAGGACCATCAAAAGTTATCCACATTTTCATTCAAAGAGTCACGGTGTCTGTGCGGCAAAGCTGCACATTTTGCCAAGAATTCAAAATAAAATAGCTTTTTGATGGTAAAACAAAGAGGAGAAGATGTGACAGCGTCACAGATTCAGCAGTAGGCGTAATAAAAGGACAATTGGGGCGCGTTAGCGCCCCCTCCTCTTGCGGCGTGGCGGCGGTGTGGCGGCGGCGTGTCGAGGGCCGATCATTGCCGCTTGCGGCTATATTTTTTCTTGTTCTTCTTCAGCGCTTTGATCTCTAATTTGACCCCCTGAACATGCTCAAAAACTCACCAAACTTTGCCCAAAATTCAGAATCGGCGAAAAATTTTATTTTTTCTGGGCCATTTTTTTTTTTCGTTAAAAAATGGCGCGACAGCGCCACCGACAAAAGTCAAAATACATTGCGCCTATGGGAGACGCCCCGAGGTCAACTTTGGCGTAAAGCTACGAAATTCGGGACACGCATTCCTCTCGTGAGGACAAAAAACAAATATTATTGTGGCCACGCCCCCAGACTTACCCTATGGCCGCCATCTTCCTTTGAAAATGAAAACACGCTGTGTTAGCCATTTTGTTCACGTCAAACTTTGACGAACTCCTCCTAGGGCGTTTTGCCCACCGACTTCAAAATCGGCGGACGTCCTCTGGACAAGTGGGGAATCTAAAGTTATCCAATTTTTTGAGATACCTTTTACGGTCTGTGTGCGGCGCAGCCGCAAAGTTGGACAACTTATTTTGGAATATTGCAGATCTAAAAATTGCTCCCATTTGATCAAAACCAGTCCGATTAGGACCAAATTTGAATCAGTTGTTGAACTTTCTAGTTTGGACCAGTTTAGACTGACAAAATTGAAATGGCCGCGATAGCGCCCCCTACAGAGTGACCTTTAAATTAACATTGAGGGTCAAAAATTAGTTTTACCAAAATGTTGTAAACTTTACCCAAAATTCTATTTTGGCGTCCCGATCAAAAAAGCCAATCAGACAAATGCCTTATTTTTTACGGCGTAGTCGTAGCGATGACAGAAACCTCCCATGTTATCCCTATGGGAAAACCGCAAAATCTCTCAAATATCCACATTTTTATGTTTCACACTTTAACAAACTCCTCCTAGTGCGTTTTGCCCACCGACCTCAAAATCGGTGTACGTCCTCTAGACAAGTGGGGCATCTAAAGTTATCCAAATTTTAAGGATAACTTTTACGGCCTCTGTGCGACGGAGCCGCAAACGTTTCCCAGAATTCTGACTATTTGGCCTTCAGAGTGGCAATAGAGTTTTTCCAAATGACATGATATTTTGAACAAAATTCTAATTTGCCATCCTGATCATAAAAGTATGAGAGCCAAAGTCATATTTTGTACGGCGTAACCGTAGCGTTGACAGAAACATCCCATGTTATCCTTATGGGAAAATCGTAGAATCGCTCAAATCACCACATTTTTACGCTTCACACTTTAACAAACTCCTCCTAGGGCGATAGCCCGATCAAGTTCATATTTGGAGAATATCATCTACACAAGCGGGGCATCAAAACTTATCCATATTTTGATTCTAAGTGCTACGGTCTCTGTGTGGCGGACCCGCAAATATATGTCAGAAATGGGAAAACAGCGAAATCTCTAAAATGACCACATTTTTACGCTTCACACTTTAACGAACTCCTCCTAGGGCGATTGCCCGATCAAGTTCATATTTGGGGAAAATCATCTACACAAACGGGGCATCAAAAGTTAGTCATATTTTGATTTTAAGTGCTACGGTCTCTGTGCCGTGGATTTGCAAATATACTGTCACAAATGGGAAAAACGCCAAATCCTTGAAATGTTCACATTTATGATTCACACTTTAACAAACTCCTCCGTGGGCAATAGCCCGATCAAGTTCATATTTGGGGAAAATCATCTACACAAGCGGGGCATCAAAAGTTATCCATATTTTTATTCCAAGTGCTACGGTCTCTGTGCGGCGGCGCAGCAAATTTGACTGACACTTGTGTTGATTTGCACTGGATTGGCCATGTCCAATGTGTCCCCGTCTGTCAAGTTCTTTTTTAATTCCACACACAATAAGGGCGCCATCTTTATCAAGTCGAAAGCGCAGAGTCGGAAGGCCGGCGGCCCGCGAGGGCCGTTGGATGCCGCTTGCGGCTTTAATTTTTCTTGTTCTTCTTCAGCGCTTTGATCTCTAATTTGACCCCCTGAACATGCTCAAAAACTCACCAAACTTTGCCCAAAATTCAGAATCGGCGAAAAATTTTGTTTTTTCTGGGCCTTTTTTTTTTTCATCAAAAAATGGCGCGACAGCGCCACCGACAAAAGTCAAAATACATTGCGCCTATGGGAGACGCCCCGAGGTCAACTTTGTCGTAAAGCTACGAAATTCGGGACACGCATTCCTCTCGTGAGGACAAAAAAAAAAAATCATTGTGACCACGCCCCCAGACTTACCCTATGGCCGCCATCTTCCTTTGAAAATGAAAACACGCTGTGTTAGCCATTTTGTTCACGTCAAACTTTGACGAACTCCTCCTAGGGCGTTTTGCCCACCGACTTCAAAATCGGCGTACGTCCTCTGGACAAGTGGGGCATCTAAAGTTATCCAATTTTTGGAGATACCTTTTACGGTCTGTGTGCGGCGCAGCCGCAAAGTTGGACAACTTATTTTGGAATATTGCAGGTCTAAAAATTGCTCCCATTTGATCAAAACCAGTCCGATTATGACCAAATTTGAATCAGTTGTTCAACTTTCTAGTTTGGACCAGTTTATGATGACAAAATTTAAATGGGCGCGATAGCGCCCCCTACAGAGTGACCTTTAAATTAACATTGAAGGTCAAAAATTAGTTTTACCAAAATGTTCTAAACTTTACCCAAAATTCTATTTTGGCGTCCCGATCAAAAAAGCCAATCACAAAAATGCCTAAATTTTTACGGCGTAGTCGTAGCGATGACAGAAACCTCCCATGTTATCCCTATGGGAAAACCGCAAAATCTCTCAAATTACCACATTTTTATGTTTTACACTTTAACGAACTCCTCTTAGTGCGTTTTGCCCACCAACCTCAAAATCGGTGTACGTCCTCTAGACAAGTGGGGCATCTAAAGTTATCCAAATTTTAAGGATAACTTTTACGGTCTCTGTGCGACGGAGCCGCAAACGTTTCCCAGAATTCTGACTATTTGGCCTTCAGAGTGGCCTATAAACAATAGAGTTTTTCCAAATGACATGATATTTTGCACAAAATTCTAATTTGCCATCCTGATCATACAAGTATGAGAGCCAAAGTCATATTTTGTACGGCGTAACCGTAGCGATGACAGAAACATCCCATGTTATCCTTATGGGAAAATCGCAAAATAGCTCAAATCACCACATTTTTACGCTTCACACTTTAACAAACTTCTCCTAGGGCGATTGTCCGATCAAACTCATATTTGGGTAAAATCATCTACACAAGTGGGGCATCAAAAATTATCCATATTTTGATTTTAAGTGCTACGGTCTCTGTGCCGTGAAGCTGCAAATATACTGTCACAAATGGGAAAACCGCCAAATCCTTGAAATGTTCACATTTATGCTTCACACTTTAATGAACTCCTCTGTGGGCAATAGCTCGATCAAGCTCATATTTTGGGGAAAATCATATACACAAGCGGAGCATCAAAAGTTATCCATATTTTTATTCCAAGTGTCACGGTCTCTGTGTGCTGGAGCTTTGTGTTCATTTGCACTGGTTAAGCACAGCATTGTACATGTCCAATGTGTCACTGTCTTAGTTCTTAGACAATTGCGTTAGCGCCATCTCTGTAAAATGCAGAGAGCAGAGTCGGAAGGCCGGCGGCCCGCGAGGGCCGTTGGATGCCGCTTGCGGCTTTAATCTTTAGGCCCGAGCCCCAGCAGGGCGGAGGGCCTATTGCTCCCGCAACTTGCAACCGCAACTTGCAACTGTCTGACTGGTACCCCGTCGCCCCTGGCAAGTACAGTGAACTAGCCCATGCCGAAGGCATGGATCATGCATACTTACTCCTGCTATGACAGAAATAGTCAACAATGAGTGAATGGGCGTAGCCCATTCACTCATTGTTGACAACAGCAGCGCGAAGCGCTGCATTCCTCCAAAAACCCTCCTGGCATCGTCCTGTACGCGAGAGTCCATGCCGCAGGCATGGGCCATGCTTGTATCTGCTCAAATCAATGGAAGTCTATGGGGAGTGGGCGGGGCATCCCGACGGAATAGGGAGTGACGAGCGCGTAAGCGCTCGTAATGATGATTCCACCCCATGACGGCATCGGGAAGGCTTAGAGCTTTCAAACGATGTATCATTTGTTGTTATAGTGGAAACGGCTATATTGTTTTTGCTAAAAATATTAATATTTTTATTTTTCTTGTTCTTCTTCAGCGCTTTGATCTCTAATTTGACCCCCTGAACATGCTCAAAAACTCACCAAACTTTGCCCAAAATTCAGAATCGGCGAAAAATTTTATTTTTTCTGGGCCATTTTTTTTTCCGTTAAAAAATGGCGCGACAGCGCCACCGACAAAAGTCAAAATACATTGCGCCTATGGGAGACGCCCCGAGGTCAACTTTGGCGTAAAGCTACGAAATTCGGAACACGCATTCCTCTCGTGAGGACAAACAAAAAAAATCATTGTAGCCACGCCCCCAGACTTACCCTATGGCCGCCATCTTCCTTTGAAAATGAAAACACGCTGTGTTAGCCATTTTGTTCACGTCAAACTTTGACGAACTCCTCCTAGGGCGTTTTGCCCACCAACTTCAAAATCGGCGTACGTCCTCTGGACAAGTGGGGCATCTAAAGTTATCCAATTTTTTGAGATACCTTTTACGGTCTGTGTGCGGCGCAGCCGCAAAGTTGGACAACTTATTTTGGAATATTGCAGATCTAAAAATTGCTCCCATTTGATCAAAACCAGTCCGATTAGGACCAAATTTGAATCAGTTGTTAAACTTTCTAGTTTGGACCAGTTTAGGCTGACAAAATTGAAATGGCCGCGATAGCGCCCCCTACAGAGTGACCTTTAAATTAACATTGAAGGTCAAAAATTAGTTTTACCAAAATTGTCTAAACTTTACCCAAAATTCTATTTTGCCGTCCCGATCACAAAAGCCAATCACAAAAATGCCTAAATTTTTACGGCGTAGTCGTAGCGATGACAGAAACCTCCCATGTTATCCCTATGTGAAAACCACAAAATCTCTCAAATTACCACATTTTTTATGTTTTACACTTTAACGAAGTCCTCCTAGTGCGTTTTGCCCACCAACCTCTAAATCGCTGTACGTCCTCTAGACAAGTGGGGCATCTAAAGTTATCCAAATTTTAAGGATAACTTTTACGGTCTCTGTGCGACGGAGCCGCAAACGTTTCCCAGAATTCTGACTATTTGGCCTTCAGAGTGGCCTATAAACAATAGAGTTTTTCCAAATGACATGATATTTTGAACAAAATTCTAATTTGCCATCCTGATCATAAAAGTATGAGAGCCAAAGTCATATTTTGTACGGCGTAACCGTAGCGATGACAGAAATATCCCTTGTTATCCTTATGGGAAAATCGCAGAATCGCTCAAATCACCACATTTTTACGCTTCACACTTTAATGAACTCCTCCTAGTGCGATTGTCCGATCAAGTTCATATTTGGAGAATATCATCTACACAAGCGGGGCATCAAAACTTGTCCATATTTTGATTCTAAGTGCTACGGTCTCTGTGTGGCGGACCCGCAAATTTATGTCAGAAATGGGAAAACAGCGAAATCTCTAAAATGACCACATTTTTACGCTTCACACTTTAACGAACTCCTCCTAGGGCAATAGCTCGATCAAGTTCATATTTGGGGAGAATCATCTACACAAGCGGGGCATCAAAAGTTAGTCATATTTTGATTTTAAGTGGTACGGTCTTTGTGCCGTGGAGCTGCAAATATACTGTCACAAATGGGAAAACCGCCAAATCCTTGAAATGTTCACATTTACGCTTCACACTTTAACAAACTCCTCCCTGGGCAATAGCTCGATCAAGCTTTACTTTGGGAAATATCATCTACACAAGCGGGGCAGCAAAAGTTATCCATATTTTTATTCCAAGTGCTACGGTCTCTGTGCGGCGGCGCAGCAAATTTGACTGACACTTGTGTTGATTTGCACTGGATTGGCCATGTCCAATGTGTCGCCGTCTGTCAAGTTCTTTTTTAATTCAACACAATAAGGGCGCCATCTTTATCAAGTCGAAAGCGCAGAGTCGGAAGGCCGGTGGCCTGCGAGGGCCGTTGGATGCCGCTTGCGGCTTTAATTCTTTCTTCTTCTTCTTCTTCTTCTTCTTCTCGGGACCAACCCCCCTATTTTTCACCCAGTGAACATTGACGAAAAGTCACAAAAATTAGCACACCTCTAAAAATCGTGCCTCTCTACATTCTGGCTATTTCCTTTTTCTAAAATTAAAAAAATTGGCGCGTCAGTGCCCCCAAATGTACCAAAAATGCATTGAGAGATGGGAAATGACCCAAAAAAAATCTGATCGTAGAATCATGAAATTTGGCGCAGAGGTAGATGGTGACAAGAGAAGTAAAAAATATTATTACGGCAACGCCGTCCGCCCAACCAAATGTCGGCCATATTGCTTAAAAAATGGCTAAACATGACTTCAGAGTTTTTCCAAACGTCGTACTTTTACGAACTCCTCCCAGGTCGTTGGCCCTAAAAAGCTGAAATTTGGTGAAAATGCTACTGAGGAGTGGGACATCAAAAGTTATCCAAATTACATTGATACCTCTCACGGTCTCTGTGCGGCAAAGCCGCAAACTGTAGCAAGAATTTCAGAAATCTCCCAAATTTAACATTTCTGCCGTTTGCGCAGATAAAGTCCGAATTACGTCAAATTAGAATCAGTTGTTAAACTCTTTGCCCTAAACCTACTTGAAGTGAAATAAATTAATTTGGAGCCACAGCGCCCCCTACAGATTTTATATGAAGGTTAAATATTTAGTTTTGCGAAATTATATGAAATTTGACACACAACTCAATTTTGGCATCCCCATCAAAAAAGTCAATGAGACCCATGTCATAATTGTTATGGCTTTGTCGTAACGATGACCGAAACCTTCCATGTTATTCCAATGGGGAAATCGCCAGAACATGTTTACACTTTAGACTTTCACGAACTCCTCTTAGGGCGTTAGACATATTAACCTGAAATTTGGTGAGACTCATCTTCAGGGGTGGACCATCAAAAGTTATCCACATTTTTATTCTAAGAGTCACGGTGTCTGTGCGGCAAAGCCGCACATTTTGCCAAGAATTCAAAATAAAATTGCTTTTTGATGGTAAAACAAAGGGGAGAAGATGTGACAGCGTCACAGATTCAGCAGTAGATGTAATAAAAGGACAATTGGGGCGCGTTAGCGCCCCCTCCTCTTGCGGCGTGGCGGCGGCGTGGCGAGGGCTGATCATTGCCGCTTCCGGCTATATTTTTCAACTGTTTCTCCTTTTTTAAGTAGCGACTAAGCAACATTTGAGTTTGTTAAGTTTTTCAGTGTAACTAATGAGGTAAGAAACATAAAAAATATTATGCATGAACATAATTTTTAGTCAAATAAATATGAGAGCCATCCAGGACATTCTAATCATTGTAGGTGGCACAGTAGTGTCGTGGTTTGATTAAAACCACTTACACATGCACTCATGTATAACAGAGAGCCGTCTGAGGGCCGCTCCCCCTGAAAATGACATTGCATCTTTTAGTCATACTTTCCTAGTTGTATAATGATTGCATGCAATTATACTTAAATAAGAATGGTCTATTATGAACAAAAAGTGTGGTATTTTTAATTCTTGTTTGGTAATAAAAACAATCTACCAATAGAAACGTTTATAGGTGTTGAAGTACTTCCCTCTAGTGGACATTTGCATGCAGTGCAGTTAAACTGACCTTGTTCCTGCTGATGGCTAGATTGATTCGTAGGGCTCCCATCCCATGGAGGACAAACTTCATTGATGTCAAGAGATTATCCAGTACCGCAGGCTGCAGACGACAAGGGGACAGAGAATGAAACTGTGCATTTCATTTTAATTTTCAATTGAAATTAATTTTACAAATGTCAATTGCTATTTCAACATTCATTTAAAAAAAAGTTTGACATGCAATTTTCAATTTGAATTTAACAAATGAAAATTCAATGTGGTAATTGTCAATCCAATAGGGCTATAGTTGACTAAAGACATGCTCTGTGATTCGCATAATTACAAACTCTAACTCAAACTTTCAAACTCATAAACAATTAAATCATAAACAATTATCTTTAAAAAGGCAGTTACTCCTTTCTGCTGTTGTGAATATAAATCCTTAAAAATAACTTTAAAAATTAATAAATAGTTGGTTGACCAAGACAGCATCGACTGATTAATCGATTAAACAACTGGCTCTAAAATAAATAATATAATAATAAATCCACCAGTGCTTAATATTTCTGCGTTAAAAGATTGTAAATTAGATTACATGTTGGCATAGGATTTTGTTCTCATTATTCAAACAAAGTGCAATTGAATTGTCAATTAAATTGTCAAAGTATTTGTCATATTCAAATTAAATGATTAAATTCCAATTCATTATAAATTAAGTAACTGCCCTGGGATGTTAGTGTTTTTATTTATGTTTTAATCATTTTGTATGCCAATTAACTGTGTTATGTTAGAATTAATTTAAAATATGCATTTGTAATTCTTCAATTCATTACGTCAAATTTGACGTAAATGACGTGGTAGAATTCTTCATTCTACCACGTCAAAAGTGGTTAAAGTCTTGGTCATCAGTTTGACAGAAAGATAAACTACACACATTCCTTCCAGATTTTATCTGCACTGCACTTTCGTACGCAGATGAAACGTGTCAGGTGAGATAAGTCCAACAGGAGACAGTTTAAGGATGAATGTCCATCATGGCAGCTTTAGAAACGCATTTGAGTCTATACAGTCCACACCATGCATTGATTTAAAGGAGCTGAGCTACTTTGTGTCAGCTCCTAAGACTGAAACAACTTATCTATGTTTTGTAGAGTCTTGATGAGGTGAAGTCAGTATTATTGTATTATTATTATTACTACTACTACCGTACAGAGTATTTACAAAACAAATACAGTATATAAACTAAATATTCACAGTCGTTGAATCTCATTATGTGTGAGAAGGTACATTATCTCACTATTTTTATCATCCAAATGCACATCACACATATTAACTACAACATTAATGTCACAGATCACGGACAAACAAAAGCACAAGCATGAAACTTGGAGAGATTTCAGACAAAGCAGAAAACCACAACGTAGAACTACAAATAAAAAGGCCAGGGAACCAGTGCAGTTCTGCAATGATGCTAAATGTGGAGAAAAGAAGCATGGGCAAAATGAGTTTACGGCATATTGAATACAGTCATATCTGAGTCTGGTGCCGTGTCTGTGATTAGTACTTAATGACTTTATGCTGCAGCTGATTCAGAACAAAGGTCCAAGGGTCATTTTTTCTACAGTCTCACACAGAAGTTTGCCTCAAATGCTCAAAAAGAGTGACACACAGAGTTAATATATTATTTTGAGTCAAAGGGCTATGTAGTTCTTGCTTTTTTTTTGGCGTATATTGATTGCAACAATATCCAGATAATAATGTGACATTACAACAGAAAAGCACATAAAGTTGTATGTGTAAATTGAGGTTTTAGTGTCAGGCAAATGTAATAATAACAACAACAACCACCACCCACAAAAGAACAGAAATATCACTTTATACTTTACTTGGTAGGTTACAACATTAATTTCTTTTGTTCCTCATTTTATTTTTAATCGGCTATTTATTATTTCTTTAATATCTATTATTTATTTCAAACACTTGATAATGTTGTATGTTGTATATCTCCAAAACAACATTCACAGTATTATTGATATTCTGATGTACTTCCCACTTCAGGAGCTTACATTTTGATTTTGTTATAGCAATATTAGAATACAACTAATAGTGTTATAACAATAATAATAAACAAGTGATAGCATCTGAGCTTTTATCGTCTATTACCATCAAATTGTCATTTAATTCTTTGTAATCTGCTGGCAAGCCTTTCAGTAAGAGCAAGTCTACAATATTTCTTCTAAAATGGCAACAAAGAACCAAAAAACAAGCGGTTTCCCGCTGGAGGAGCCTGGAGCCATGTGTCATTGTGTGGTAATCTGAACCCTGCATTACATCACTTCTGAGACATAGAAAGGTAAAGGAACACCAGCCTCCCTTCACCAACAATGCATGTGGGCTTTGTCACCAGTTTACGAGGGAAATACCCCCAACACCCCTTAAGGTAAGTCATCCGGGTTTAAAAATGAATCAAGAAAAAAATAACATTAATAATATTAGAATAAGCAGCAGTAAGAAGCAGTTCAGTACTTCACATCACTATTTTAAAACAAAAGCAAATGTCTGCACCCATTTAATGTACACTTGACTCTCAAAAAACAAAAAATAAGATAAACAAACAATAAGAATACTATAAAAATACTTCAACTACTCTATAAAATAATTTAGTTGGCCCGTGTTAACAAATGAACAAATTATTTTAACCTGGCATGAGTGAGACATGAGTTCACACTTGCATAAAAACATTCAAATTAGGACTAAACTAGGACTAAACCTGGGACTAAACATGGACAGAGCCAGGGTTTAACCAGCACTAAAAGAGGACCAAACCAAGTCTACATCAGAAGTAAACTGCACTCAAACCAGGACCAAACAAGTACAAGTGCAAACGCATAATTGCCTTTCCCGGTTGTATTGAATGAGCCAAACCTCCAACTTAAATCTCCATAAGAACACGATTGTCCCAACTACGTCATTGATATTACAGCTCTCAATACAACACAATAATCTGTAAATCTTCCCTGATACACTCCTCTTTTGTTCTGGTCCTGGGTGCCGTTGGGATCAGCCCGACCGCACCGTTAGCGGTTGTCTTGTGTCGGAGAATTAGCTGTGAAAACACTACAACAAAGAATGTGGCTGGACTGGCATTGACCTAATCATTAACTACCGACTCTGCTCACCAGGAAGGAGAGCGGATTAGCAAAGCAATGCCATCTGAATTTCTGTAACTAAAGAGAGAACAGGGCTGCTTTATCTTTAGATTGCAGAACGTGCACAGGGGTACAGCGCAATACAAAGTCCTACAAGACACATTATGCAAACTTTTTACATGATTTTGGACCGCGTTGATCACTCAGCCCTCATTTCTGTGAACACAAAGCACTATTGATGAAAGCAGAGGTAAATGAACAGGAGAGAAGCAGTTAAAATAACAGTAATGATTATATATTAGCTGGACATGCTTTGTTGTTAGCGGTGAAGTGATCAAAACGAAGCCAGTCAAGGTTTATGGAAAAACAAAACAAAGCATTTATATGTGATGGAGGTCAGCAATGATGGTGGTAGCGTGGAGCGTTTTCATGATTACCCTGTAAATGTAAGCGTGAAAGAAACAAGACAAACAAGGCCTGCTTTTCTTTAAGTAAAATGTGTAGCTAAAAGTTATTATGCGATTATCTGTTATGATTATTTTTTATTGTTACACGATTCATCTCAACTACTCGATTATAACCATAGTAAATCGTAAGATAAGATAAGAGAACCATTATTTGCCCCACAATGGGGAAAGTTCAATGTTGCAACGCACAGTTTTAGAGCAGCAGGAGAATAGAGACATGTAACATATGAAGATAAATAACTTTAAATGGACTTAGGTCTGACACACTGTGCAGGTAGAGCAAAAACTCTGAAGTACAGTAAGTGGCTATGACCAGTAATCAAATACTGTAATCGTTATCTGGTCTATACACAGACTCCAAAACATGCCCTGAGCTGACAGAAGAGGTTTTATTACTCAGAGTGTTAAGCACACAGACAACGTAAAACACTCTTTTGTCTGTAAAATAATTCTAACCCTTAAACGACACAGTGAAGTTTATTAAATTTAGTAAAAATCTCATAATTCATGGACTAATTAAGTACTAAAATAATCATCAGTTGCATCCCTAAAAGTATTTATTGTCATGTAAGCACTTTATCGTGTGCCGTCTTCATGACCTGTGCTATGAGAAAGAATGAAAATGAAAAGCAATGCATTCCAGCCACATCTACAAAAGACAAGCACAAGAGTTTGAGCCGCAAATAAAGAAAGGATCTCCATTCCACGCCCCTCTCCAAATCCCTCTGTCACCCCTGTCCCCGTCCAGATCAGTCCTGTAAAACGCGAAACAAAGCCGAACGTTTGGGATGGAAGAGGGAACGGGGCGGTGAATGAGTTGTTTACTTCGAGACACTTAGAGATACAAATCCCAGTCGACTCAGGGATGAAGAAACGGTGGTAGAGGCCGGTGTGTTTGTGGAGAGGGAGGAGCGCTGGATTTTTTGCTGTGGGAAAGAGCACATGGAAAGGCGGGTTTGTGACCGTCATCTTTCCATTCAAAATAAGGGTGTTACTCAAAACAAAGAGACGCTTAACTGTCACAGCAAACACAAAAGCGATAAGACTACTGATAATGACCTCCCTGTCCCTGGTCTTTCTAGTTATTTACAGCTGTCCCAAACCTTTTTTTTTCTCATGAGGACCCACTAAGCAAACTTTCTGGTTGAAATGGGCTCGGGACGTAACAACAGGGCAAATTGCATACAACCTCGGGCTCTAATAACTCCAAACTTACAGTACATACACATTATGCTTGAATGGTGTGTCTAAAACATCCAATATTATCACTCAGTACATTTACAAGGTCAGAAAAATCAAATATTTAATAATTAGGTCTGGTTTTGATTTGTGTTTACATCATGCACAAGAGAAGTTTGAGCATCAAAAACACTTAATGACATGTGTCAGTTAATAAGTGGATTTTTTAGAGTGACAGTTGTATTTTGAAAACAAAGTACAATGAATTTTAAAATAACTCTTTTCAATCTTTTCAATTTCTTTCATTTTTGTCCTGGCCACACTAGTTTGCCCTTTTTTTCTTTATTGTTTTCCTGGTCAAAACCTGCACAGGTGTGAGTAATCTGATTTCTTTCAAATTTCAGATATTAACAACAATCTGATCAATCCAGAAATTAGATTTTTGGTGCATATGAAAACAACCATAGAGTAGGGATGTCAAGATTATTCAGTTAATCATCGATATTTATACAGGTCACAAAATAATCGTAAAATCCAAAAACTCATAATTGTGACTATTTTAGAGGCAAAATTATGCCATTTCTATTTAATCTGGACCCCAAAAAAGTACACTTAAATGTATAGTGATTTGTATGTGGCTGTTTGAATCACAATAACTTTACTTTTGCATTAAGAAAGTTTGATTTCATAAAGCTGGTCGCATAGTAATGGGAGAGTAATACATTAGAATGAAAGAAAATTTAGGATTTCTTTTGAATAATTCTCACAATAATCGCAACACAATAACATGATATTGTGATATTGTGACATCCTTACCAGTGACCAGCACATTGGCTTGAGTTATGGGATCACATTTGTGTCTCGTCCTGCTCCTACTTTATTGTCAACATATTGATTATTGCTGTGACCAGTGCATTCTGCCGTTGTAATTGGGCAAGACACGTCACCCGCCTGCCCAGAGAGTGGTAGAGGTCGAAGGGACACATCGGCGGCCTCGTTTCTGCTATTCAACCCCAAGGCAGCTGTGGCTAAACACCATTCGAGTGTGGCATAAATGAACAATGACTACAGTGTACAGTTTAGGGGCTTCTTACGGATTTGTGAGTGCAAAGGCTACTGCCCAAAATAATCGTTGCAACATGTACTAAATCACAGGTCAATCTCACGTATTACAGTAGTCAATCTTAAGACAATCAACATACTTGTGTGCTCAGAAACAAGACAAAAACAAAACAAACTACAGTGAAAGGCATTATTTTAATACACGAGAGAGAAAGGAGTGAAGAATGTGACACGTATGAGTGAAGGAGCAGGAACCTGGAACATCTTAAAATCCTGGAATGCATCTGAATCCCTCAGCTGCCAAAACAACTGTCTCTAATACATCAGTGTGAACGCATCAACCGCCAAAACACACACCAGTCGCCGTTTTCTGCATATTTCAGACTCATGGATCTAATACTCACAAAACTTGAAGTGAGTCTGCCATCACTTACTCATTACATTTAGGGGCAATTATGAAAGGTTGCAAAGAATGTATAATAAAAACTTGACAAGTTTACAACTCTACTTCAGTCTGTAAAAGTAAAAGAACAATATTCAAGTGGATATAAAAATGTAAAGGTATGGAGAGAACAACTAGTGCCTCTGTCAACACTGGTATCACTACGACTAGTGCTCCATGCTGCTGCTGCTGCTGCTGCTGCTGCTGCAGCTAAAACTATAATTATCAGTACTCACATTAATCCATTAATATCACGCTTGCAGGACTGTCTGTGATTAGTCATTGTTACTAATGCAACCGCTGCTACAAAAAGAATAAAACCATTGAAATTGAGTGCGCTGCCAATATTGGGCCAATGTTTTCTGTTACTATTGTGCAACACAATACAACACACTGTCATTTCTGAGGTGTGAAGTATTGCACGTTTCTCAAAAACAAGCAAAAACACTGTGTGGAGCAAACTGTACTCAGTAAGCAACATTTCTTGAGTAAAGTTGTTTTTACTTTCCAGGCTCAGACTCACTATTTCTGGAATTTGGCTCAGAGTGGCTCACACACAAAGCCGGAGACAACAGCCAAACCAGGGCAGCCACTGGGATGTGACCCTGGTATGCATACATTAAAAACATCCCTGCTCCACTCTGCCTGAGCATAAACTTATCATGTTCATCAGGACTTTGCATCTAACTACGGCCAAAATAGGTGTCCTATTCTCTGCATGTGAGGGATGCTTACAGTTCCCACCTCCACTAAAGGATGCTAACAACAGTATCGTAGTGTTTGAAATGAGTGTGTCGTTGTGTCTGACCTTGAAGCTGATCAGCTCCTGTTTGGTGAAGCCGTTGCTGTGAATGATTTTCATCTGTTTCACCAAAGTGCTTTTGCCGCTCTCTGCTGCTCCTGAGACACAGACGGAAACAGTTTATTTCATCAGAAGAAGGAATGACACAGCTCAACCTTTTCTTCATACTCGAACCAACCGAATCACTATTATATCAGTTATGAACAATACTTCGATCATTATCTAAATACATACATAAAAAATGTCTAAACAATATTATATCTATTCAATACCTGTTTGTTTTTAATATAAAGACATGTTTTATATCATTAGTATTGCCCATTTTTGATACCACAGAAGAATAAATAAGTGGACCAGCCAGAATTCAGAAATCAGATAGGGTTTATTGCCATTGTCAACGAACAAAATTCACAAACATAGGAACTTGTCTTGGTGATTCGGTGCAACATAAAACAATGAACAATGAATAAGTCAAAAGAGGAACAATTTCAAAGGTGAAAACCAATTTATAACACATGAAGTTGTGCCATTAAGAGGAACTGATGGGCCTTGTTATCAAACAGAACCGGCCCTATACAGCTCATATCTATCAATGTGTTAACTTAATAATGGCTAAAACTGTCATAGTTCTTGTCTAAAAGTAGAAAAAATGCATTGACCACCGAGCAGGCCCACTTATTGTGATATTTGGAACACGTTTGCTGTCCTACTTAGTTGTAAAAAATGAGGCCACAAAACATTAAACACCTTAAAACCATATTTGTATCAGGCCAGGGAAATAGCCAAGCGTAACCCACCTTTAGGCATCATTCATTAATCATTCATAAGACTTGTGTAGACTACATTTGGTGGACGGTGGTACCAGAAGTGTCTTAATTGGTTCGGCTGCAGTTCTTACCCAGGAGCAGTATCTTCACCACGTTCATCTCTCGTTTGGTAAACTCGTACAGGTCCCGGTCTATTTTGGCACTCTGCACCCTCGCCCTCTTCTCCTCCTCCGTCACGTCGGTCCCGAGGCACAGTCCCATTTCGGACGGCGGCAACTCATCTCCGTCAGCCCGAAACAAGCTGTGAATTCCGCGCCGGTATCAGCAGTGCGCGGCGGCCCGTGCGTCCGTGCGCCATCTGCAGACTTCCAACCGGGAACAAGAGGGAGTCACGTTAACTTCTGAGGAGCAGGGACGCCACTTTAGGCCTGGTCTTCATCCTCGAAAGTTGAGCTTCAACACGCGTAACAGTTTGAAGAAAAGTTTGGCTTCCCCCCCCCCCGTGCGCCGGTAGCGGTTCAAACTCTTCCTGCCGCCCCACGCGCCTCGGGTTACGCCTCCTCCCACCGCCCGCGAGCTACAGCTGCCGGCCCATAACAGGCTCCGGACCTCTGTGGGACCTCTCTGCGGGACCTCTGTGGGACCTCTCTGCGGGACCTCTGTGGGACCTCTCTGTGGGACCTCTCTGCGGGACCTCTGTGGGACCTCTCTGCGGGACCTCTGTGGGTCCTCTCTGTGGGACCTCTCTGCGGGACCTCTGTGGGACCTCTCTGTGGGACCTCTGTGGGACCTATGTGGGACCTCTCTGTGGGACCTCTCTGTGGGACCTCTCTGTGGGACCTATGTGGGACCTCTGTGGGACCTCTGTGGGACCTCTGCGGGACCTCTGTGGGACCTCTCTGTGGGACCTCTGTGGGAAGTGACGTCCCGGGACAGTGCTGCGGAGGATTTTACCTGAGCAAGCACAAACAAAGGGCGGTGGATTTGTCCCGCTTGACTCAGTGTGACGCAGAGGGAATGGGACCATCTTTTCCCATCTAATTTACGCTTTAGTGAACAGCCTTAAAGGAGACATAGTATGCTTTTACGCAGGTACTTAATATTGAACTATAACATAGGTATATCATCGTTTTACATGTTGAGTATCGTAAACTGCAATATTGCTCTAAAATGGCTTAGTAATAGAATCGGGTCCAGTGACTTCCTGTTCAAAAGTGCAGAACTGTAAATCTGTATAAAATTACATCAGGAGATTCAACTGTAAAATGTGTGTACATAGTAAGTCTATTTTATTGTTATAAGATAAGATAAGATAATCCTTTATTGTCCACACATGGGGAAATTTCATTGATACAACGCAGCAGATACAGAGGAAAAGGACGGATCACAGAATATAGGAAGTTTAAAAAACACTCTCAATAGAAGAACTCTTATAAACAAAAACTCCTATCCTATAGCAGGTTTAAATTGTTTTTATTTTCCATGGGTTGTTTTATCATTGTTCATGGTTTTATGTTGCGTATCACCAAAGCAAGTGCCCATGTTTGTAAATTATGTTAATTAGCAATGGTAATAAACTTATTCTGATAAACCTCTTCATAGTGACGTTCTCTGTAACGAGTCTTGGATTGTCATTTACATGCTTTTATTTTTGAAAAGTGTCTATGTGATATTTTATAAGACTGTTTGTATCACAGTCTTATAAAACAGTCCTATTGAATTCCATTTCCTATTCCATTTCCACTTGGGGGATGGTGGGCAGGTGAAAACAGGTCAGCAATTGAGGCTCAGGACAATAAAGGATTTTCAAATATGCAATCAATAAAAATACAACTTTGACTACACAAATGATGATGAGGAAAGACAGTTATAAGGTTTTAAGAGCTCATGAAAGTCAGTAGATTTTGCATGTCTCCTTTAACACAGCTAACCATTGAAGGTAAAACCATGTATTTAGTATGGCAGTCTGTACTGAGCAGACTCATGATCAATTACTAATATATATTAAAAATAAATTACTTACTGGGTCTTCAAAAACTAAAATTTAACTTTCAGAAGTCAGAATCAGAAATCAGACGTGTTCACACAAATGGACTCCGTACTTGAATTTTGCATAAGTAAAAGTTAGAAATGTTGATAATTGTTGTGATTTAGTTTCACTGTGAGAGCAGGACATGACTCTCATGGGACAGTGAAGTTTATGACCTCATTTCAAACTCTCAGTGAACCGTGACTTTCTGCTGATCCAGCTCGGTGCCCACAGAGCCCAGCACCTTCACACACACACACTATTAAAAGACATAAATATATACTTTGATAAAGAAAACGTAGGTAAAATGATTATAGAGATTTATTTGTTAAAAAGGACTTGTACAAGTAATTACAAAGCTGTGAAAATACCTGCACTGTATTATTTAGCCGTCACTATGCATATTTGAACAGATATTCAAATTAACCATTATCCATCTAAACAGACAGATGAGACACACTGAACTGTGCAAGTGTTTTAGAAGGACAAATATGTCAATATAGAATTGACTATATATTTATCATTAATGTGTCGCCCTCCGAGACAAGTGCTGTTGTGATTTTGGGCGTTACAAAAATGAATTGAATGTGCCTTGGACTAGGCAATAATAACAAAGTAATTGACTACTTTTTAGACTCCGTACTGTGCAGTTTTGAACCGCCTGAAAACGCGACCTTTGATTTTCACAAAAAAAACTAATTTAGTAGTTTTCATATCCCAATTGTGTCTCCAAAAAAATCACAGCTGAACTTGGACATCTTGGAATTCAAGATTTTACCTTTTTCTTTCTTTCTTTCTTTTTCCAATTCAAGTCCCAATATTTTTTTAGTTTGGTATTACTTGTGGGCAAATTTGGTGTAATTTTGAACATGCACAAATACCTTTGCACAGTAACATAGATCTACACTTAAAAGTTCCAAAGACAATATTAACAATGGGCCCCAAATCTTTTTCGGATTGTCTCTATTACACCAGTATTCCCCATATTAGACCATTTAAAAAGCAAAGTCATCATAAGTTTCAAAATTCCATAATGGATATGACACTACACTCCAGTGGTTACATGTAAAAGGAAACCTAACAGCCCTTTAGCTAGTTTCAGTAAATAGGCACTACTGTCATTCACCTCTCTCTCGCTCTCTTACATATTCCTAGTGCAAATTCAGGTAGATAAAGTTAAAAGCAGAATACAATTTCACTGATGTCTTTTTTTAATCATAGACATGAGAAACAGTGCAGTCTATAAAGCCCGCCTCCATCCACAGTGGCGACGCCCCCGTGAGAACTATTTAATAGATATAGTTATTAATTTCACACCTGCATATGATTTGAAGTTAAATCTAAAACACACAAAACAGACATTACCGTTTGACAATAATTTATAGATAGTTAAAACGTATTATTTTACATTTACAAACAACGTGATTTCATTAAAACAATAAATGAGTTAAAAATCTATTGATATTCAAGATCTGTTAAAAAATGCTTTAAAATATAACTATTTCATTTACACAGGGGCTGAGACTGAACTGAAGAGGTGTGTAGCCAAATATTGGACTGACCATTTCATACATTCATGCCCAGTGCGGGACAACGTGGCCGCTCTAAGTGTGTCCCATATAAAGCTTAGTGTACCAGGGTTTAAACCAGGTTAGAGGCAGAACGTCATTATTGAGCAGCTTGAGTTGAGGCGGTTCTCTGCTCCGGAGTCTCTCGCTTCTTCATGGCTTCAATCACAGCCATCTCTTTGGCTTCCTTCTTCTCATTTCGAGCTTCATACTGCAGCCTGGGAACAAAACACCACAAGATAAAACAATTAGGCCGGTTAAAGGAGATATAATGGCAACACTTCAACTTGTCTCAATTCTAAGTCGGAAAAATATTTTAAAAAAGACTATTTGGAGTTATGGAAATACAGAATGAATGTTAAATACTAAGTTTAACTAACCTGTTTTCAATGATCCTCTGCACAATGTCATCAGTTGTGAGGTTGTTTCCACTGTTAATAGTCCTGAAGATGCCTCTCCTCTTTGCCTCCTGCAGAACAATAAATAAGGCCTCAGTCAAATATATATTTATTAGTTAGTATTATGAAGTACAAGTTCTGCGACAAGTTGGCCACTGTCCAGGGTGTACCCCGCCTAAGGCCCGAAGTCACTGGGATAGGCTCCAGTCACCCGCGACCCCCAAAAAAGGGAACAAGCGGTAGAAAATGGATGGATGAAGTACAAGCAGAACAAATACTCACAGCGTAGGGATCTGATCCATCTTTGTCTGGAAACACTTCCGTCTTGCCATGACAGACCAAATCCACCTAAAAACACAAAAGTTATTTGATTTAGTATCTTATTACCTGATATAATATATATAGTTTGTCCACCTGCTTTACATGTTTCGGCTACTTCCTGTAGCCTTCCTACAGTGTGTCAGGATGCTGTGGTGATGGTGTAGTGCAGTCTTGAAGGCTGCGTACACGGCTTTTCCAGACAGTAGACATCTTCTCAAGGTCTGCATCCCATGTGTGGGATAACAACTTGATTTAGGCTCAAAATTGTCAGTCAAAGCTGCGTCAGCAGCCTACAAGACTACACCATCTTGTGATGCTTCTGAGGAAGGCTACTGGAAGTAGTCGAAACATGTAAAGCAGGTAAACCAACTATCCTGTCTGACAAAAAGAAATAGTCATTTAATGATCTGAAGTTTGTAGGTGTTGATCTTTTGTTGTTAAATAAAAATGTCCACAAGGGGCAGAATACTGTATGTGTGCAATTAATTCAGTACCGTATAGAAAAGTTTAAATCTTACCTTGAAATGATCCACCAAGTCTTTGCCAACTGCGTAAGGTGCTCCAATCACCACCTCAGACACATACTGAAAAGATAATGAACCAAAGATTTTGAAAAATATTTACAATAGCTACAACTTTTTCATGTTTGAATAGTGGCTTTGCAACATTTTGGAATGCTACATGTGTCACTCGGTCTCTTAAAACAAAGTACAGGGAAGTGGGAGGACAAAGGGGGTAGGTGAAATATGCATTCACTCCATGCATGAATCAATTGAAATTCAACTTCGAGTAAACTAATGATGAAGGACCCCCTTGAAAAAGAGATGACACAAGGAAGCGATCCAAAGTAAATAAATAAGAGACACTGTTGTTACCAGGTTCATAGCTCTTTAAAGTTTAGCATAATATGTCCGTTTTAACTGCTACTGCAACAGAGGTAGATTTGTATCACTCTGAAACTCATAGATATGAGGGTACAGAGACTCATTGTAGCAGACCGAGCTGACCAGCAGGAATGGACTAAGGCACAGAGCCAAGTTGAGTTCAGAGCGCTGAAACGTCCCACTGTGAGCATGTGTTTGAACTCACCCTACAGGCCAGGACACTCAGCGTTCGCTCATGGATGTTCATGATTGGATAGTTCTTGCCCTTGTAGCGGTTCACTTCCTGACAATAGAAGAAATATACAACAGTGAGTGGACGCTTTTCTTGACATTAAGAGCTAATGTTACGCATTATGAACTGACCTAGCAAGTGCAAGAGTTCATGTTTTACTTTTATGGCAAATATTTTCAGAATGGCTTAGCAGTGGACCAAGGATAATTAATAGATAATTTAATAGATTTAAAAAATATATAACTGGAAAACCGTATACAGTGAAACTAAAGAATGAAGTGGGGGAAAAGCATCAAAATATGTACCTGATCAAAATGCAGTCCTACTATGACGTAAGGCCTCTCTGCCTGTTTGTAAACCATTTCTAAGAAGTCAACGTGGCCAATATCTGCAGGGAACATACTGTAAAGGCAAAAGCTGATATGAAATTGAATAGGTTTACGATAACATGCTAATCATGTTTTCTATTTTTTCTTGTTATCTATAAGGATACGAAAGAGATCGAAAGCGCCAGCTACATAGATAATTGTGTCTCCGGGCTGTGGCTCCTTTCCTGAGGCAAACTGGATGATTTTCTGTGACGTTTGGAGAAACTGGGAGACTCCTGTCCATGGACTGTTGCCTTTGGGACCCTTCAACATAGGGAAGAAATTATCAAACATAAACTAAAAAAGCAAAAAGGGTTGAGGAAAAACCCATCACCCACCTTTCCAAAGTTGTCTGTATGCGTCTGATAATCTGGGTTACTCTGCAGGTTAAAGCACATGAAAACATTAAAGAAAAAGCACAGGACAACATCAGCACACAGCATACACACTCTGACTTATCTTACCATGTTACTGTGATGGGCTTTTGTCATTAGAAGCATGCGTCCCACCAGGTCAGTGGTGGAGACCCCCTGAGTGCGTTTACACTCTTTGTACCGTCCCATGCGCTTCACCTCTTCATATGTGTCTTTACCATCTACTGTGAGGGTGATGTCGTCTGGCAAACAGGAAAAAGCATGAAATATAAATGTGAAATGAATGCGCAGTTTGACAATTTAAACAGAAATGGAAAAGACTTACCTCCGTGCACACAGTAGTCACAGTTGTATTTGTCGAGGGTCTCCAGAGTGGTCACATAAGGCGCTCCTTCAACTATTTCATCCACCCATTTTATGGCGCGCACCATCTTGTACCGCTCCGCTTGTGTGAACACAGGGGGTCCTTTGTGTTTTGAGATTTCAGCTTTAAAAAGGACATAAATCAGTCACTCATTATATCACACACCCTTAGGTATGCATCTGCAGTACGCAGATATAGGAAGATAAGTTTGCAATTAGTGCTGAAGAACTTTTTTCTAAATAAAGCTAGACACAATAGTAACTGAAGGCCATTTAGACCCCGACAGGCTCCAGGTCAGGTAAAGGTAAGGACTTTAAAACCACCAGGAAACAGGAATGTTTTTGAGGATTGAATTTACTAGTAATAATATTGTTATAACAATAGTTAAAAGCTCAAACAAACATAATAAAGGCCCTTGAATATGAGATGAGCAGAGACTGTACTTTATTACATGTTTGTATCCTTTAGGTAGAGCTGTAAACCTTTAGTCATTTACTTGATTAAATGGTCAATGTCGTCTTTGTGGACCAAAATCTTCGTCGGCTAGGAATGTCAAGATTATTAGGTTAATCGTGATTATTTAGGTCACAATAGAATATTGAAGTGTAAATAAATGATAGCCATGACATTTATTTTTCTATTAAATTTGTAGAAAAGTGACCATTTTCAAACTAAATTACTGGTAAGTCTTTTTAGTTCAATTAAAAGAAAAGTGATGATTTTATCACCTTTTCCTCAAAAAAGTAAACTTAAATGTGAAGTGCTTTTTTATCTCCCTGTTTATGTCAAATTAATCATTCAGAGAGTTGGATTTCATAAAGCTGGTCACATATTGGAGGAGCTTGTAATGTGTAACAAAAACAAGAAGGATAGTAAATTTAAGATTTGATTGTTGTTTTGGTCATGATGTTAGTACTAATGTTAATAATCGTTAATTGGCAATGTTTATTCTCACAATAATTGTTAAACCAACATTTGAACCCTGCTCTTACCATCAGTGTGTACGCCGACTATGAGGTAATCTCCCATGCCTTTCGCTTGCCGCAGCTGGTTGGAGTGACCGTAGTGAACCATGTCATAACTGTTCAGAAGAGGAGTCAATGAAAAAATAATAATTAAATATACATGCAACAAAAGAACTTGCAACTATTCTTTAAATCATGTTGTAAATGCAATTTTACATAATCCACTTTATATACTGGAGCTTATTGTTTTGTCATTACTTCATACAGGAAACCACAACAACAAATTCAGAAAATTTACAACACATGAAAGGTCACTGGAGGAAGGGTAACGAGGAAGCGCCCAGGAAAAGTCACTTAATTCCTAATTCAGAGTTCATTCATTGTAATATAGTAGTGTCATAAGTAGGAAAGAGTCAGCACATTTTAATCTGATACAAAATGCTGTTTTATCATAATAAAATAACTGAATGAAAATGTCTAAGTTCTGTGAAAACAACATGTCCCATTTGGACCAAGGGCATAAGCCTGAACAAACAGACAAATCAATCAAGAATAATAAGGAAAAGTGTTTCATATTATGGATTGTTTTAATACAGCTTCCTGTTATCTAAACCTATTACCTATTGCCTGATGAGATATTTTCCTGGATGACACGTTGTCCATTTCAGTTATTTATAACCAACACATGAGATGACTGGACACAGCTCGAGCTGGATGTCATGTCACACCTTTCAGTTTTGATACGACAATTCATAATTTAAATGTTTGCGAAAACTGTCATCCATTTCACAACCACACAGCTAGAATGATGGCAGGGCTTGGGCCAGAAAAAGACACATGACTTCACTTAAAAAAAAAGGTAGAGATATGTAATTGAAACAGTTCTGTAATTATTACTACAGAGTTAGTACAACTTCCAGTGTTTCCCACAGGATTCAGAGGCATCTTTGCCATAGCAATCAGTAGTTCAAAACAAATAGGGGCAAAAGTTCTCAAACTTCTATCCATGAGTTTCTTCCTCTTCATCTCCTCTTCTTTTTTTCTATAGACTTTATTCCACCAGTTTCAAGACAGAAAAAATAGTAGCCTTGCCATAGTGATCAACAATTTAAAACTAAATATTATCTTTTGAATGGAACAACGTAGTATGGCATGGGAGCTTGATGACAGCAGTATGTTGGCTACATCTTCCTTGCCGAATGTGTTACTTATTGTAAACAAATTCACTAACTTTAGTTAACGGATTCTTTTGTGATAAACGCCCTGTCAAAACTCCACATGTAAAGCTAGCTAGATAGCATTAGCGCGTTAGCTCAATGAAAGACTGCCCACTGTCATGACGACTCCATTGACCACAGGTGAAACCTCTCACTGGGACTTTTGCAGATCCTACAGCCTCAAGGACAGGACTTACCATCCGTCACACCACAAGCGGAGAGGGCTCTTTCTCCTGTCCGGGCTGCGTGCCGCGCCACCGGGCTCACTGCACCCGGCGTCCCGCGGCTGCTCGTCTTCTTCGGTGGCGTGGTGTCCATTTTTGATCATCTTCGCGGCTTCACACTAAATTTAAGACTGTAAATGACAATCTTGCTGTTGGTTTTAGTCGTATGAGAGGCTGTGTAGCTCAATAAAGAGGCGATTTCACACGGTCACAGAGATATCACCCCGGACAACCCCTCCCGCTTACGTCACATCGAACGAATCGGCTTAGGCGTTGCGTAACAAGGTCACGTGATCCACCGTCGACAACTCCCTCCGGACTATTTTCTACTGCCTTTGATCATTTATGAAAGTTCAACATGCATAAACATTCACTGAAAAAAATACTATACTGGCTTGCTATTTATATATATATATATTATCACACCGTTTGTCAATGTAAGTAACTAAGTTCATGAAAAAGATCATTTATTACAAAAATAGAACAAGAGGAATAAATTCAACCTTTTTAATATCAAAACAGAGGTGCCACATTGCCAGCACTAATGACGTAACGTTTTCAGACAATCTGATGTGACAAAACAAACTTTAAAATGACATAATACCGAATTTTCCTGAGCAAACAAATAAATCCATTTGGTAATGCCCCAACTATGTGTTGCATGATAAAAAAAAATATTTAAAAAGTAATTCAGGAGAACATGTGTTGAGTAAAAAATGTAAACAATAAACATTAACTTGATCCTGAGCAAATTAACAATAGCGTTAGCATTAGCAGCAAATACTTTTTAAATAATGTTAAATGCAAAATATGAAAATTGAAAACATAATTTTAATTTAATTTTAGTGCAAACATACAAAAGACAAAAATCTTAGCCAAGACCTTTAACAAAAAGTATTAATCAGTGACTTCATAATGAGGTTTCAAATCCTGTACCTAGCATGAGCTAGATATAGGTCATGCTGTTTTCACTAAAAACTGGCTTTCTCTGAAATACAATATACTGGTATTTCTTTTTTTAACTACAAACTTGGTAAACTCTGTGCATACAATCTATGTATGCATAGACTGTATGTTGACATCTGTTGAACAATTCTTTTAGGTCATGTACATTAGAAGACTTTGAGTAAACAACCCAGTTAGTGGCTTCATCAAATTTACCTTTGATGCCGACAACACATTAGCGGTGGTATTCTAAACCAATTTCAACCCTGAGGTATACTGTGCTTATTTGCTATGAGTAACAAATTTAAGACATCTATCACACAAATCAGTGGGTCCAGTATCTCAGTAAACCTAAAATAGCACCTGATGTGTAATAACACATTTTCCCATCCTCCAAGGAAAAGAAGGGTTAGACACACACCTAAAGGAGCTCATGCTCAATTTGGATAATCAGGGAGTTTTTTTCTTCCCAGTTCTTCCTTTGCGATAACCTCGTCCGAACCAACCTCCTTGAACAGATGGACTTTCTATAGAGACTTCAGTGTGAGCCGAGACAATCTCCTGCTCCACAGATAGAGTGATGACTTCACGAGAATGACTTTTGGCCTCTTCTGGCTTTAAAAGTACAGCCAAGGTAAAGATGGGATCATCAGTCCTAAAAAAGTAAATATGAAAGTAAATATGAAGTAAATATGAATTCTCAGGTCTTTTGCGCAACTACTTTGTTGTTGATGTGCTTTACCTTTTATAAGGTGGAACATGTATATTTAGCTCCTCCATTAGAAGTTTCATAACATCATCACATTTGGCATGAATTTTAAGCACAGCCAAATCATCTTTTGGTGTCCACTGTAGCAGAAGATAGCCAAAATGACACCTAATTACACACCATAATGTTCAACTACGGTACTTTAAACAAAGTACTTGAAATCTAAAACAAAAAAGAACAAAGACAAACCTGCAGATTGACGATGTACAATTGTGGCCGCTTGGTTGCTGGTTTGTTCATGGACCATAGACATGGATATTTTTTCAGCACCTACAAAATTAACTAATTAGTTATTGTTAATTTGTATTGTAAAATAAATAATTGCAATGAAAGTAAATTTACCTTTAAACTTGAGCCTAAACAGAGGATGACATCTGCTGTCTTGGCGGCCTGTGCAGCTCCTTCCCAGTTCAGAGGTTGTTCTAGAGTTCCTCGCTCCCCGAAATGCACAATAGTATCTCTGAGTTCACTGTCGCAAAGGCCACACTTACGGCCTGTGCCGTGTCGGTGAAGTGAAGTTCGTTCAGTAACATCAAATAATCGCACATACTCCTTCACAGGAGAACACGAGGTACACACCTCAATAAACATGTTTCCATGGAGCTCAGATAGCACTTGTCTTGGAAGACCACTACGTAAATGAAGGCCATCACAGTTCTGTGACACAACATGCTTCACCTATTAAAAAAAAAAAAAGATGAAATTAATAAAAATGATATGTTTAAGCATATATAAACAACCAATAAAAGGCTTCCTCGCATACCAGCTTTTCCTTGTGCATTGTTCTAATGCACATGTGTGTGAATGTTGGCTCTGCTTTGCTAAGATCAGATGAACTGTAAAAAAATATGTTTATATGGAGTATAAAAGAAAACATGTGAATGGACATTGTAAACATTTTATTCAAAGCAATTTGTACCTGATTATTCGCCCCTTCTGTAGTTGTGTCCAAACACCATTTGGACCCCTGTAGTCTGGGATAGAGGCTGCCTAAAACAACACAAACAAAGTACAAGTCACTCAATGTTGACAGATTCCAAAATACTTTTAAGTTATTGGACATACCGTGCTTATGCCAGCACCAGTGTAGACAACCAAGTTTTTAGCCTGTTTAATAGTAAGAGCCAGCTGCCTCACTTTGTATTTCAGATCATCAGCATCATCAAAAACCTGCAGAAATACACACATTACACACATAGCAATAGTAAAACATATTCAAACATGATGTATGAAAACTAATCAGGTCCTGTGCCTTCTTGATAAATCACATTTCTAATGTGTCCAGAGCTTCATATCTTTCATACCTCCTCTTGCTTCCTCTTGAGCACGTTCCTGCGGAGCTCCCTCCTGCACAGCTCCTCCACCGTGTCCCGGTGCAGCTCCAGCACCTCGGCCTCTTCTTCTGACCGCTCCACCACGGGCTTCTTCAACACTTGCCCTACCTATACACAACACCAAACAAGAACAGGAGTTTAAGACAGTCTCCACTCCCCTAATACTATCGGGTTAAAACGCATGCTAGGCTAACAAATGCCTTCATTAATCTACTTACCAGTTTAAATATCTTCCGTTCCCTTTCTCGTTGCAGTATTTTGGCCTTTTCTAGTGCTTTTCTTTCCGACCGCGAAGAAAAATCACTGTTTACCTCTTCCTCCATGGCCCTCCACAAGAATCAGCTGAGAAACATTAATTCAAAACAAAGCCCCCCCGACTTGTGCATACCGGAAGCTCCTCAGGCTCCCGGGTCAGTAGCGCCTCCTGCTGTTGGGAGGCTGCGGTGTACTCTGAGGTCTATAATGAACATTGTGAATAAATTCCTTTGTCCTTTTCAGAAGACGCGAAAACATTATTGTGAAGTGCTTAATTATATGATGTATTGTATACTATTATATGGCTACCGTTTTATGTTATAGTATATTCCAGTTCCTGCATTTATCCATTGAGTGCCAGTGTTGTCTTTTAAATAAGAGACCTCAAAATGAATGTCAACAAACATGTTTTAAAATATTTATTTCAAACTTGTATAAATAACATAAGATCTGTGTGAACTACAATAACAAAGGCCTTGTGCATTTTGGCTTAATTGTGTACAATACAAGGCAATACTTGTACACAAAAAACAAAGGAAATAGCAATTGTAACAATATGGCAGGTCATATCAGTAAATAAACAAATCATGACCTTATAAAAATTAATTCACTTAGATTTCTAAAAAGTCAGCGAGAGTCCTAAAATTTGCCTTATTATTCTCAAGTTGGCTTGCTTATAAATAAATAATGGACACTTCAAAAGTATTAAAAAAAATCACAAGTGAAACATCTTCCTTAACGTTGCTACAGTTTTGGCAGATCAGGAAACAGGAAACAAGAAAATGAGCTCAAAGCTATTGCAGTGCCGTCTGATCATTAGCTCTTAACAGTCAGTCATGTTTGCTGGAAATCTTGAAACACTGACAGCAATCAAGAATCTCTGTGTCAGTTTCCATTTTTTTTACTCTTCTAAAATGTAAAGATATTCATGTAATTGCTAGAGGTCTTATTAGGATCCCACAGTGGGGCCAATTAGAGCGGTGTCATCGGGGTCTGGAGGTGTAAGTGCTCTTGGGGACCCTCTGAGGATTTGCTCTGTACTGTCCTGCCTGTGTCTCTAATGGCTGCTCAGCGGAAAATCCAGGCTTGTGCCGATTCCTCATTCCGGCTCCCCTGTGCCTCGCCGCTGTCTTCTTCTGGATCCTAGTGAGAAAAGGAAAAAGCTTCAAGCCGATGACACCCAGGCACCATCCAAGAAAATAAAAAAATATATTTCCGTGTCCTGCGGTGTGCGAGTTTTAATTTTCTTCAGATTAAGAGGAATACTGCTGCTGCCTGTGACTGTTTAAAATGTTAGAGGAAACTTTTCTTTACAGAAGTTGGACAAAGATATAGTAACAGTCAAGCTTACATTAAACTTCTCTTTCTCTCCAGCGACTTCTGTGTTGCTGCAGACAAGGAACTCTTTCCTCTTTGTTGGTCTCCAGATCCACTCTAAGAACAGACTCAAACGATTAATTTGGTTGGAAATTGTTTATATATTATTGGTAAATACATTTATAACATTTCACATGTGATCTCACTTGTTGGCAATAAAATTGCAACTACTAATACCAGCTGAAAGTTTAATATGTAATACATATTTACTCTTATTCAACAGTATGACTATTTGTGATTCGTTTTGGTAAATTAAAAGCCAACGAAACAGGGAATGATTATAACTAGTAACATTTTAAAATACAATTGATTTTACTTGTCTCTTGAGCTCCCTTTCCCGGACCAGGTCTCGGTCGATACTGATCAGCTGCATCCTCTCTCTACTCGACAGACGTAAGAAGATGTCATGGATCTCATATCGTACGGCGCGAAGCTGAACAGACGCAATTAAACACAGGCGACATCATGAATTGGCAATATTCAAACTGTTGGAGCATTACAACTCAACAAGATAGATGAGTGAAATACAACAATTTGAGTTACCTTACCTGTAGTGTTACTCTTTCTTGCAACATAAGGTCTTGTCTGGAGGTGAGTCCTTTGTTAGGGCTGTGCTTCTGAAAGGCCTGTAAAAACTGCCGTGTGTCCTGTAGAGAAAACGTAATCGCAATAAATGTAATTCATTTGTTCACACACATATAAGACAAACAAAACATTTCACCGTGTCTACTTACCCTGCCTGTGCGAACCAGCTGGGCAACTCTCTCAGTCCTCAGCAGCCTGCGTGTCAGAAAGCCCTTTGTGACGGCAACCAGCAGGTGGCGATAGTGCTCAGGGAGCGGGACAGTGGAGGGCTGTGGATGAATAATGAGGACCAGAGGGGAAGAGAGAGGAGAATGCTAATACCATCAATGACATCCAATTAATTTCCTGCAAAGATTCTCAAGGTCCTTTGTTGGCATCTGTTTAGGGCATCAATGGAAGAAGCCGTACAGTTCATCATTTTAATAGGATATAATAAGCTGAATAATAAGCAGGTGGCGTGCTTTTCTCTCACTTGTTGATTGTACCAGTGTAGTGCTAAAAGGGCATGGCTGTTGGACAATGTGGTAATGAAGCTGTCATAGCGGGACATAGCAACAGCAGATAATATGGACTGCAAAGACGAAACAAAAACTGGACTTTTATTTTTTTTCATCTGGGTGAATGAACCTACAGGTCATGAATATAAATCCCGTGACTACAAGGGTAAAAGGGTCAAACATGTGCATTAGTGACATGAGCGAATGAATGCGATGCAAATACCTGGGAGAGGGTCGCAAAGGTCGCCGTGTCCCCAAGACGTGCGGTGGACACGGAGCAGGGCAAGGGCATGCTGTGAAGAAGGCTGGAACGCGCCGCCAACGCCTAAAAGAAACAGACACAGCAGAGTGACCTAAAGAGTCGTGGATGTGTGCAAGCGTGCGTACATTTGGGAGCAGGCAAGGTTGAAAAATATTGAATTGGAAAGGACAGCAAATGAGGCAGGAGGAAAAAATTAATTGAGGGTAGCGAGAAAGAGAGCTGGGGCAGAGACGCAGGAGAGAAGCAAGGGATGACAGCGAGGGATGAGGGAAATTAATACAACCACGGAGTAAAAATGAGTGTGGTAAAGGTGTGAGACAAAACAAAGAGGAGGACGGGAAAAGAGGGCAGAAAAAAAAAGAAGAGCCATTAGTGGTGGCACGCGGCGGGACAATCTGGCACTTAACCACAGACGCTCATGAATTAAACAAATCATCCTTTTTCGGTGTCAATTCCCCCTGGTCCCACTCCTGTGACCACTGAGGGCGCCAGTATTGTCTCTCATCGCAACCCAGATGATGGAGCAGAGTCAAAAAGGAAGTCTTTTTTTAAACTGCATATGTTAATTATATTGTTGTTAGGATACATTAATTAAACAGAGGCAGCGATTAATAGGGCAAGGACACTGGCCAAGAACAAATACAGACACGAGCCGAAGAAACCAGGACAAGCTGCCAAAGCACAGCACGTGTCCTTGAAGTATTGCGCACACATACACAAGATACAGGCACTAGAACAGGGGACCAGCTTGACTCTTAGGATGTAATGAAACATTTATGGTGGAATCGCTGTGCTTTCCTTTATCACTGGGGAGAGGCTGAAGGTCCCTTGTAAGGAACAGATGTAAGTCTGCCCATGACCCAGGTCTCAAAGCACATTGCAACAGGTATGGCTGCCATATGTGCCTGTATATTCTATGGAATAATTGGTAAGGGAAGTGTATAAAGTGCATTTACTACAATAGTGATGGCACAGCATGTCCCCACCTTTCTCCGTCTCGTTTTAAACTAAAAATTGGAAACACTGGGCTCAACATTAATTTTAAATTTTTTGCTCTTAGGTGACTTTTGGTGGTGTCAAAGCGATGGGGAGTGAATTATAGCAGCTGTACAGGAAAGATCTAGTGCTCCATCTGTACTCCGGGATGATGCAATCTAATGCAAAAAGGTGGCAAGAGGGACAGTGGACTGCAGTGTTTTACTTAATGTCTCCTCCACCCCTTACAGGACATGCCTGTTCGTTCAAACCCATCTACAATTTGCATTATATTGTGGGATGGACATATAACTTTCAGTCGGTAAGATCGTGACATATTTTTTCTAACCTTCTAGTGTGCAGGGATTGCGCCGTAACGTCTTTATTTAGACTCGAGACCTTCACAAAGAGTAAAGGCCTCTGACTTTTTATCGGCTGATTAATGAGAGTAGTAAATAATTAAAAGAAAATACAGTATATTAGTTGAATAGGGCACCTGTAGTAGTTGTTCCTGTTGCAGTTGGTGCTCCTCCTGCAGCGCTCTGATCTGAGCCGAGTGGATCCGTCTCAGTTGTTCCTGTCTTTCCTTCACACTGTGGAGGCCTTCATGCAACCCCACGGCAGCTACACATCATTGAACACAACACATGGTCAAAAATGAAGATTAATGACTGTTTTCTCTGGTTGGTGTGAGGGATTTATCATCCGACACAGCCCCTACGCATGAGTTGTGATTATGATGTGACAAGTGGAACCAAGTCACTTTTTGAGTTAATCACAAAGAAAATATTAAGACGAGGCCCAATGTCGCAGTAGTGCAGAAATGCTGTCATGACCATGTAATGAAGGAAAATTAACTTAAATGAAATGATAATGCACAACTTCAATGTCTAGTTCCCTTTTCTTGAGAGGTAGTTACTCATATATGTATTGTTAATAAGGCTGGCCAATATGGTGATAAAAATCAAATTATGATCTCATCCATGTGACTATTTTTTGTGATATTGTCAGATTGTGATTCTGTGTTTTTCTCGATGACACATTTTCTAACTCACTTCTCCTATTGGTCAACCACAGGCTCTGAGTGAGTGAGAGATGAATTTAACCAATTATAGTAACGTATGAGCTATCTAAACAAACTTAAATTACTACTTTAAGGCAATACAAAGATACTAGGTGTACATGAATAGTGACAAAATCAAAACTGTGAGCTGGCTCCAAGAAAATCATGATATAAATCTTTTGTCATTTCACCCACCACTGTTGTTCTACTGACAAAGACAATTTTATCCACTATAGCAAGAAATGGGGAAGAGAACATAAAGAGGACTGTTAAAATCTCAATAATGCTCTTTACAGTTAAGATTGTACTAATTCTGCTTCTGCACAGACTTTAATGGCTATTATTAGATGTCCATACAATTTTGTGAGGTACACCGCACTGGACTGACCTTTCGGAGTGCTGGAGCTGGGTCTACTTGCTGCCTGCTGGCCTCTTTTCTCGACCTCCGTCATCTGCAGCCTACGTTTCACCTTTGACCCAGCGCCCTGATCTTCACCTCCGCTTTCCGGGGTCATCTGTTTCTCCTCACGCCTTTGAGATCCATATACACTGTGACGCCACAACTCAGAGGGAGTGTCCACATGGTAGGACTGGTTCAGAGACGAGGCGCGAGAGTCGTTACCCACGTCGACTTTCACCAGATGGTTACTGGCATCCGACAATACGGAGACATGATTTTGTGTTGTGGCTTCAGGAAGACATGTTCCAAACACATCGGGGATCCTCTGTTCCGTAGAAAGGGTACATTGGGCTGGTGCCGGCCTTCTAATATTCTGTGTTTTTACTAGTCTCATGTAATCATTCTCCCTACAAGTCATGATCGACGTAACAAGCTGTTGTAAATTCACTGCTACTGTTTCTGTCTCCATGAGTGATGTTTCATCATTGCTGCTTTTTAATGCCGGCGATTGGCTCTTCTGTGAAAAGTAGACATCTCCCAAACAACAAGCTGAATTGTTCTGGCTTATCGGCATTTGCTGACTCTCACTTTGGCTGCTACTTTTATCTGCGTTCTCTGTCAGCGTGGACTCCAAATCTGAGATCAGCACTTTGAGGCCAGACAGGTTGGACTCCAGCTGATCTATGTGCTGCGAGTTATTTGCGGAAACACTTGTTACATCACTCTCAACAACATTCAGAGCCAAAGTACCGCTATTACATTCTTCAATCTTGTTGTTATTTATGGACGTATTGATCACAGTCCCCTTCTGGGAGTTTTTATCAAATGGTGCAGGGGGGCTTTTGAGTTTGCAGGAAACAGGACTCTTACAAAAGTTAAGGGCTGGGATGCTGCGATATTTCTTGACATCGTTAAAAGTTGTGGGGGAAGTATTGGCACTGCATTCTCTACTGCTGCTCCTATTTTCTGTCCATATTGGCACCAGCAAGGACACATTTCTAGGCCCACTTGTGTTCACCCAATTGTTTATCTTAATTGAGTCTAGGCTTTCACTACAAGGATTTATGATATAGTCTTGTGCTTGGTCAATTCCTAAGCGTGACTTGTCATAGATGTTGTCAGTTTTCCTATCACTTTCACAGGAGCTCTTCTGTGCTTGGCCCACAATGGAACTATGGCTATCGCTTCTCTCTTGACTCTTCCTTGGCTCTGTCCCTTCGGTGAGCTGCTCATCATTTTCCTTATCAGACAGGCTCTGCTCCTCTGACTTTGGCTGATCTTGAGCTCTGTCCTGAACTTTAGGGCTTTTGGCCTGGCTACGAAGCATGTGCTGGCGCCGGCGATACTCCTGAGATTTTTTCAGTAAGGCCTGGAGACTCATTCGATAAGGTTCCTCTAGCAGCTTTGAGTCCTCATCATCAGTCTGAATTGTGTCATTGAGTTGCGTGTGTATTTCTATGAGGCATTTAGGTGCTGGTACATTCTTTGGTGGGTCTGTTAGGTCATCCTTTATCTCTACCTCTTGATCATTATCACTTGCTAAATGTGAAGTTTCTTTAAAAACACCAAAGGACTCATCAGATGAACTGGGATTAATAAATGAGACAGTTTCAGGATTTTCAGCTTTCAAATGATCACCAAAGGATGATTCTTGACCACTCTTCTCCAACTCTTCACCATCAACTACTGGATAGTGAATAATATTAGGCATCTTTTTAACTGTATCTGACAAGTTATGGATTAAAAAACCTTCAAAACTATCGTCTCTTGAAAATAAATCATCTTCTTTTTGACCACATACGGCACCGAATGTGTTTTCTACGTTAGTGTAGCTATCATAACCTGAAGATAAATGATGGCAGTAGGTCTTAACTGAACTGGAATCTAAACCTGTATCACTAGTTTGAGGAAAACCATGGCTTACTTCACAATAACTAGTTTGAGGCGGTAAATGAGAGGTCAAGAGGGCATTGCAGGTGGTTGTTGTGAGTGGATAGAGACTTTCCTTGACCATTTCTGTTGTTTTAAAAGCAGGGGAGAGACTTTTCTTTGTAAAGGAGCTTTCTGACACCGATCCACCGATACCATCATTGGGTGATGCTTGATTGTCATTATTTGATTCTTTGAGGAGCTCTTCTAGCGTTGGTGTTTTTCTTATCTGAAATGAAATAAACATACGTATATGCAATAGCAGAATAATAATAGTAAGAAAAATTATGCTAGATCATTATGAGAAATAAAACACTTACATTAACACTGTGTAGAATGGTTTGAACATAGGACATTCTTGTATAATCTTTGCGCTTCCTGTTTTCAGCAGCTTTTAGTGCAGCCTCTTTGAGTCTGCACATCTCCTCCTTTTGTGGTGCTGAGAGCTGTTATAGGCACAAAACATGCTTTGATTTCAGACTACAACTTCGAGAAAGCAAATGACATATACACACTTATAACTATATATAGAATAAATATTACTGCTACATCAAACTAATAATCCTTACTCCCTGTATTACTAACTAAGATATAAACTAAACTAATAGACAATACCTACAGAAGTGCAAGTGATCAGTGCTTAAACATACTCCAGGCCTACCAGAGGAGGAAGGATTGGTCGACCATAGAAGCAGATGAGGGAAGATGATTTCGGCTTGTCCTCCTCATCAATATCTTTAGTCTTTTTTAGCTGCGACAGACGAAACTCCACAAACGTATCGTAGTCCTCCATGACACGTTATTCACAATGTGACAATGACAATATGTCAAGATTTATGATGGTTGCTATGGTAAAGTATATTTCTAGCTAATGTTGTTGTAGCAAGCTAACCAACGCAGCGTAAAGTTTATAAGGCAATCTTTCATTCTCAGCATCAGAAACTTTGACTCGTGCGCACTTACGAGTAAATACAACAAACAAAACCACCAGTAGTTAAGGTATAGAACAATAAACTCTACTAAACGCTGTCTCCGCGGTTTGGATCAGTGTTTACATTTTACCCGCCTCTCTTCCCTCAGCAACCGACATTTCAAGGCGCATGCGCAGTTGTTGAGGAGCGCGCAAAGCCCGGACTGGACTTACGGAGAGGACCCGAGGCATGACCCCGGGTGGATATGTTTCAGAAATGTGATGGCGCAACCCTAAATTCTAAAATAAAATATGTTTGTTATGTTTCATTTGGAGCAGACTGACAGCTGCCATATTGCCATACACCTGAGGTAAAGTCTGTACTTACCGATAAATTACCAAAAATATGTCCACAGAATGGTTTAAACAAAATTACAGTTGTTGTTATTAATGTAAAAGAATGTGTCATGTTAAAAATGTCGCTAGCTAGTCAATTTGATTTGAAGATCAAGGACAGGACCTGGCGGTGCAAACTAAACAAACTATGTAAGACCATTGATGATAAGATAAGATAAGATAAGATAAGATAATCCTTTAAGACATGCATATTAAAGATCCATGGGTAAGATTCTTGTTTCAACAATCTTGTGAACCATATTTCTGACCTGGTTATCTTTGGGAAAATATTGGTAATAGTTCAATATCAAACAAACGTTCTCACACAATAGTTTTTAACATGTTTATTAATCATATACAAAATAAATTACGCTGTTTATTAACAAACATACAATATATACAGTACGTCAATAAATTAAAAAGATCCATAATGAACAGTTATTCTTGAGATTACTTATCATTACTTATCATCACCACTTATTGTATCTACAAAAAAAAGGACAGTAATTTAGGTGATAAATACTTACAAAGACAGTCACATTAGAAGTATTTTCCCACAGAAAGTACCACTGGATAATAGTTTTTTACACCCCCATACAGAAATATACAAAACACTGACTTTCCTATTATAGTACAAGGGCATTTCTAAATAGAAGATTAAACAATTTCCACACAAACTGACTACCTTTCAATTACTGCTTAAGAAACAAAAATATACCCATCGAGTATTGTTGGACAGGGTGTTTAAATAGGGTAATGCTGGAGTCATGTTGCCTAAAGTCATTGGTGTGATGGCTGCAAGTAGAGAGAGGCAAAACAAACAGTACATTTCAACAATCAAAAGAATACTTGATTCATTTGCTCTGATCGATCAGCACTGTCGGTGGGTGAAAGGGCTTTTAGAGATGGCGTGATGCACCACAGCCAGGCAAACAACATAGTGATGACTCTCTGATTGGCCAAGCAGCGGGATAAGGAGTTAATGATTTGCATCCTCTATCATCAGATGTTTTGAAGAAGGGCTTGGTTGCCTGCTGAGTTAAATTGCAAAAACACTTTGGATTAAGTGAAGTGGGAAATGGTTAGGAGTTTTAAAAATCCTTCCAGCAACAATTAAATATGTATGAATGCGGTCCAGAAGTGGTTGCGTGGGTTTCTGATAAAACGACTTCATGAGTGGAGCTATAACCCTTCTGTAGACAGTGGAGAATGGGGTCAGTGTGCCTTACCAGCTCATAAACACAGTTGATTATCACAGTGGTTGGATGACCGTTTGACCCATCAGATTGGTAAAAATTAAAATACATACAACCACCATAAACCAAATATGGAAGACAAAATCTGATTCAAAATTTGACTATACATCAGTGCTACACTTTTGCATCTTGCCTTCCACTGAACGTCACATAAAAAACTATTATAGGAACCCACAGGGATAAGCTCCACACAACATATAGCCGGAGTTAAGAACAGTTTTCAACACATTTGCATCACTGTTCTTGTAAGCCACAAGATATTTTTGCATAAAGACAACTATTTAAGACCAGTTAATGGATTTTTTCCCAAATAAAACATTTCCCAGCAAAACATGTTTTACTGTGACCTATATTAGGCCTTTTTTTAAACAAGAGGACAGATGTGAAGATGTAATATTTGCTTATTTCAGGGCTTGACTAATTTACTCTTTTCACAGGTCCTGTGGAAAGTTGCTGCACATTTGATCAATGCTTAGAACTGGCACAAACTACATCACAATCAGGTAACCTAGTTGCTGTTTGTTAAATATAACAATACATTCTCTAATGATAGATAAGAATTATTTGACATTTTAACTTTGTATAGCTCTGGTTTTATGGTTGACTGGATATGCAAATGTGTATTGTTCAAAAAAAGATTATGGAAAATTATATTTTTAAATATTAAATCTTTTTTTCCCCTTTTGTTATTCCCAATTCAGTGCATTTGCATTAATAAGAAGTCTTTGTTAATCTTAATAAGCTCACAGTTGTCTACTTAAGCCCTCCTCACAATGGAAAGTTTAGGTTCACCCATTGTTGAAAGGGAACAGTGTTTGAATGAAATCTACATTTATTTAAATTCACCCCAAAATATAACAACTATTTGAACAGAACTTTAAATAAATTAAAACGTTACAGATAAGGCAATTAAATAGCTTAACATAATTGAGCATAAAATACAGAATACTTCAATTGTATTACTTCCCTGACAAATACAAATTTTGCTAAACCAATACCTAACATTAAACATACAAAATATACACATCAAAGTACCCTTGTAACATCATGTGAAAAAAAATAATAATTTTGTGTTATCAGTTATCTTGTTGACTACTTTTTAATGCCACAGTCAAGTGTATCAGCCAAAAGGCGCAGTAAAAAACCTTTTGACTTGTATGAAGGGAATCTATACTGAAAAGATGAATGATCCCTCTGATTGGTTTAGTCTCTTCTGTTAGTCCTGCTTTTAAATCACATTCGGACCAAGCAGAACCTCCTGACTACTTTCTCTGTAGAATAAAGATATAGTTGTATGGCTATACCCAGATTAGATGTCATTAACAGAGATCAAAGCCATCAAAATAGTCATTATTATTACCTCGTCACATGACCTACACAGCACGCACTGGTTCACAGTTACACACAGGTTCCTAGTCACTACAGGGAAAACAAACTATTCAGTAGTTAAGCCACTTTTGGTACAGTTGCAAAATAGAGAGACTGTATATCAAACAGATTCTGTTATACCACTTTTTACAGTTCATTACAAACAATGTGAAGATAATAGTCTTTATAAAACTCCAGACTCTACCGCACATAGACAAAGATTCTCTAAGTATATAACACCATATAAGTCTACTTATGATAAAGCTTGTGTGACATAAACCTAAAATGTATGTGATAAAAGCTTTAAAATGCATGTATACTGAATGTCCCTTCTCTGTTATGTATTTTAGACTATAAAGTCGATTCCACTAATTGCGTCACAGCTCATACAACATGAGTAGCCAGCCCAGAACACAGCAACAAATCTGCATCAAAAACTCATCTTTCCTTTTTACATTGCCCTCTCATCCCTTTGACTTAGTTCTAATGCATATTGTATCAAACAAGGCACTTGCCCTTCTAAATGTCGGATTGATATAAAAAATGAAACCCTAAAAAAGTGGTAGAATTTTTTTGTAATTTCACAAACGATTACACTTTGTCAAATCTCTATAGGGCAATGGAAGCCAGTTGGACTTGAAAAATTGAAGGAAGGTATTGAGAAAGCTGCACAGAAATTGAGACGGTAGAAAAAATACGGCTAACTAAATATAGCAATACCAGAACAAATACAAGCCACAGAATTTCACAGAATTCCTGACATATATCAATTCACACACAGAGAATACACTTTGGACCTCATGTGAATGACAACACAGTACAAAACAGTAGAAATACACTTACCACCATGTGTAATAGACTATATATTTGATCTAGGTCTTTTTCAAAAAGTTCTTCATTTGGGCAAGCAAGATGAGAATTCACTGCCACCACTCCAATCAGCTGCACGGCCACAAAGTGTTGGCAGAATGAGAGAATCTAATATGTCTTAAAGCATAGATAGACCTGCAACAGTATTGTGAATCAAGATAAAGTCAAATTAAGAATTTAAGTTGTTCTTTTGTATTTGTTTTTTTTGCTTTTGACATTTGTTTGGGTTTTTTAGTGACCATATTAACCCTGTGTCATCTCTGTGCTAAATAATCAGTCTCAAACCCCTCTGCTGCTTCACTTTTCCTTCACCTGCACTGACTCTTAGTGTTATGGATGCACTACAGAGCAGATAAGCTGCTCAGTCAAAAGGCTCTGAATGATTTTCCTTAAAGACCTCAGGTAAAAGGTAAAACCTCTCATTTAAACCTTACATCTTATAAAACAGCCAAATCTTGATTTGCCTTTTGCTGCCATTATTACTGTCAAAAACATTTGATTGTTATTATTTCAGTGCAATATCCTCTGTAAACATATGTCACAATTGATCAGTGACCACATGAATTGATCTCGACACACACTGGCCATATCATACAGAGAGGAGTCTGTCTGAGACAGTATTTGAAGTAGTCTGTTCTACAGTACATCCACAGTCAGTGCGGGTCAGGGGGACATCGAGGCGACTGGACGTAGCTGAATTTCATCTTGACACACCCTCATCCTGCTCCCCTCTCTCAAGACCGCGCATCTGTTTTTGACTTCACTATTGTGATCACACTGGTTGCTGTGGCCATCTTCCCTGGTATAAGTGGACCAATGACTGACGAGGCCACACCTCCACCTCCCCCACCAGCTCGCACCCCCACTCCCAACGACGGGCTTCGTGCCACAGTTCGGGCGAAGGTCTGTAACGCCTCATACTTGGACCTTAGAGCATCTAGCTCAACGCGCATTGATGCATTCTCATTGGCCAGTTTGTCCACCTCCTGCTGCAGCTGAGCCTTCTGCTTCTCCAGCTCCTCTTTCTGCGTTACTCGCTTCACTCGGCAGCTTGCAGCATAGCCCCTGTTCTTCAGGGTCCGCCGCCGCTGCTTCAGTTGGAGGATTTCTTCTTTGGTGAGCCCTCTGAGGTGCTGGTTCAACTCTCGCACTGACATGGTCACCAGCTCCTCGTCCGTGAGACTGGTGCCATTCTCCCCTGGCTCACGCTTCACCTACAAAAAATGAGAATGAGAAGTTAGAAATAGCTGCATGTTTACAACTAAAACATGTAGCCTACCTTTAAGGCTTTGTTTCCTTTATTCGCCGTCGTCATGCCCCAAGAGCCTTGCTCCTCTGAACAGACCTGTGAGATACACATACATTAGATGATCTGAAATAACAGCATACTGTGGATATATAGACCTTAAATGTATACATGATTGAGCGATAACTCACAAGAACAATCTGTTACCAGTTCTTCCTTTTAGGCACTGTCTTGTATGTAAGTGTTGGTGTGAAAGTGACGAATAAACTTTTTGTAGAATTTCCCTGGCTTCCTGTTTCCTGGTGGTTTCACTAACAGTGCCCACTACCTTGTAATGTTGAACTGTTATTGGTTGATTTCAGGCCATCGTAGAGAATTGAGCATAAAATAAAAGGAAGTGGTAAAAACTGTGGGAACGGCTCCAGGGTAAAACCAACTGTTTCAACTGTTATATAGAAAACACAGCTCAGTGTAAAATATACTGTGGTGTGGCAGGTGTGACAGAATAAAATTACACATAAACACTTGGGCTAGGCAGTTATGTAGTGTAAACAAAAGACAAAGGATGCATAGACAGTAGTGTGAGTCAGATATCGACAAAGACATCAGTGAAGTGCAAAGATGAGGTCAGTCCTTAGAGCGGACGGCACCAGTGATGAGCCTCTCCTCTGTTCAATGCCAGGCTTTGTCTGTGCCCGCTACGCTCTCCTCTGTCAGACCTCAGGCCGCTGTGTGCGGAGGAAAGGCCAGCTAGTGTTGCTGCTGCTGAGCGATCATCATGAGACCAGTCATGATTACTCAGCAGATTCCTCTCCTCAGTCTCCCTCCTCCTTCTGCTGCACACATTTCTGCTCTCCTCTGTCACTTTCAGCTCCCCTCTCCCTATTTACACCCTTCAACTGTTCCTCCAAGTTTTCAGCTTGGCCCCTAATATAAGTGTTGACTTGTTGTGTCAACAAAACTAACATGTCTGTCTAACGGACGAAAAGTGGTTGTCCTGAAAGCATGAGACCGGCTTTAGCCCAACTGCCACCACACCTGATAGTGCTGAGTCAGGACTTTAGTTAAACTGATCTGCTGAGTCAACACTCTCGTACAGTTCTGGCCGAGTTTGACTGGCAAACACACCGCTGTGCACAACCCACTCTCAAACGTTTCCAAAGACATTCACAGATGTAATAAAAATATATATTTTTGTGTATAATGTACAATAGGTGTGTCAATGTGTCTTTCTCAGCATGCACCTTTTGTGGATCTTTGTGCAGTGTTTGTTTACAAATCACATGGACCAAAAAGTCCTTAATACTTTGACTTTATTGACCAATTACTGTATTAAATGCAGTTGAATATGGAAAGGGCTGTAAGACAATAGCTGTCCAAAATATCAATCTGGAAAGGTAAGTTAGATTTAACACCTTGTTACTACCACAAGATGAAGCGCAACTGACTTTTTTATTACTACATAGCAGCAAACAAATAAACCAGCATTGGTGAGATCACTGCCTTTAGTGACGTGTAGAGCTATTACACCAAATTAGGTTGTTTAAATATCAACCTAATGCCCTTGTTCACCAAAGTAAATTAGATAAATCCTTGATCCATTTATGTTATTCAAAATAAATATTGTAAGCACAGACAGCTGCTTTTTCATGTCCCAAATAAGTGTTATTTTCTCTTTTGTTCAGATGCTGCAAACCCTCCCACAGCTCGAGGTGCATCTGCGCACAATGGATGGATCAAAGGCATGAAGACTGTGGTTGGTTGTTGGGGGTGGGGGTGACAGCATGAAGAGGGTGGGGGGTGTGGAGGCAGATAGAAAGAACAAAACTGGAGGCAAAAAATATGCTGTATTGCTGGCAGACACAGGTTTATTTCCCTTACGCCATAACCACAGCCCCCCTCACCCATCCTCTACATACAAACAAAAGCATGTTACACACTCTCCTGCCGCCATGCCAGTGGGGGTCAATAAAACACATAGATGTGCAAATATATTTATTTTTAGAAGATGTGCTGCTCAGGGAAAAATAAGCATGACTATTTCTAGGTTGCACATACGTTAGATTATTTTACCTAAAAGGAATATGTATCTCAATTGTGAGTTTTTACATGACACTACGACTATATTTATTTATGTAAACACAATACACGGGGAGCAAAAAGACTAGGCTTTGATGCCATTTGTGTGGGTTATCGTGGCACGTTTTACTGGCATATACAGAAAGCGGCTGAAAAAGGAGCCTTTCGACTCCTTCTTCACCACAACGGTTCGATACAGCGACCGCATCGCTGCAGATGCTGCACCGATCTGCCTGTCAATTTCACGCTCCATTCCTATCCTACATCACTTGTGAACAAGAGATACTGAGACACTCTCACCTAGAAATTCTGTCCATAAAAACCAACATGTCCAAACCAGTCCAGCATGCACTGGTCTGACTTACTGCCGGCAACACAAACACAGCTCTTGCTCCAATCATACCAGGACCGGACAGCCTTGAGCATTCCCCCAAAGAACGCCACAAGGGACTTGGTTGAAAGTCTTCTCCAGATCCACAAAGCACATGTGGACTGGTTGGCCAATCTCCCATGAACCCTCGAGCACCCGATTGAGAGTATAGAGCTGGACCGGTGTTTCACGACCAGGACGAAAACCACACAGTCCTCCTGAGTCCAAGGTTCGACTTTCGGTCAGATTCTCCTCTCCAATACTCTGGAATAGACCTTACCGGGGAGGCTGAAGAGTGTGATCCCTCTGTAGTTGGAATACACCCCTCCCTTCTTGAATAGAGGGACCACCTGCCAGTCCAGAGGCACTGTCTCCGACCACCACGCAATGTTGCAGAGATGTGTCAGCCAAGACAGTCCTAAAACATCCAGAGACTTAAGGAAGTCATCCACCCCCAGAGCCCTGCTACCAAGGAGTTTGCCAACAACTCAGTGACTTCAGCTTGGGTGATGGACAAGCCCTTAGTCTCTGCTTCCTCTTCGGAAGATGTGACAGCGCGATTGTGGAGATCCTCAAAGTATTCCTTCTACCGTCCGACAACGGTCAAAGTCAACAGCTCTCCCCCCGCAACATAAAGAGTGTTGGTGAAGCAATGTTTTCCCCGCCTAAGTAGTCGGGACGGTTTGCCAGAATTTCTTTGAGGCCGACCAATAGTCCTCCCAGCACCGGGTTTTTGCCTCTGCGACAGCACCAGCTGCGTTGCGCTTGTTCTGCCAATACCTGTCAACTGTCTGAGACTTGAAGACTTTTTCACTTAGAAAAAAACAGAAAAGCTGTTACCTTCATGTGCCATTCATCAAAGTTTGATGCATGCAGAGCTTAACTGCGATAAACTAGTTTGCGTGTGTTTCCTGAGAGATGAGGCAGTGTATAAGGAATCAAGGTCAAAGTTCATGTGCTGACCAAAGGCAGAACCATTTGTCATACCCCTCGTGCTATCATCGGGTCACAGCTATCCCCCCTCCCACCACAACATGAAAAAGTGTTTCTTGTTTTTGTTGTTGTTTTATGTTAAACACATTAAGAATAACAAATTTTAAAGTGTTTTTAACCCGCAAACTATCTTTGAGGGTAGCACAATGGTTAAGCATGCAGTGGCCGCCCTGAGGTGTCCTTCCCATAATGCAATGCTGGAGAGGTGGTCGTTGGGTTGTGGTCAATGCCACAGCCACTGTTGCTACAACAGACAGCTTTTTTGCTGTTGTATGCTGTATTTTTACGGAGCGTCTAAAAGAGCGCTGACAACTCAAGAGAAGGGATGCTTATAGTTGCACACATGCGTGTGCAAACTAGAAAAGACACACGTCCAACAGGGATGCACAATATAGACAATGTACAGGATATTGTACAAACATAGTCCCGGTTGAGCCTTGTTTTTGTCTTGATATATGAATTCTGGTTTAGTCTTGGTTTGATCTTTACCTTTTAAGTGTTGATTTGTGTTGAAGTCCGGGTGTAGTATTGCCTTACTGTTAAGTTTACTTTCATTACAGAAAAATATGTAGTTCAGACCCGTTCCGTCTCAATTTAGTCAATATTGTCATTATTGCATGATTTACTTTAGATTGTCATTTATTTGTCAGGGACCATGTACATACACATCCGTATAGAGGGGGGAGGTAATACCTGAGCATGTCGACTCTAGGACTAGTGTAAAGGTGAGGAGAAAGTGCTGGTTATATAGTCAGGTAAAGACAGACTAATAAATGGAGGATGAACGACTGGAATAATGCTGACGTCTCCAGAGCTGATTAACGTTACAGCGGAGACATCACACCCACAGCCCAGAAAAATGCTGAGTACGGAGGGAGGACGGGGCGGGAGGCGGAGGGGGACTGGGGGTGCAAATGACAAGGGAGAAAGAAGAGAAGAAAAAGAGAGGACCGGGACTGAGTGGAGAAGGTGGGGGGGTGTAAAAGCGTTTGGGTGAAAATGCATCCTCAACACATTTGTAAGAGCTTAGCTGTTGGCTACAGAGGGGGAGGCGGGGGGAGAAATAGATGGAGGGGGATTGGGGTCGGAAAAAAAAAAGCCCTGATCTCAGCAACGACCACGACTAAAACCTCCAATTAGAAAAGTTCTGAAGCTTATCCAGGGCAATGAAACTACTGCTGACCGTCTCATTGCACCTTCAACACACGCCTTCAAACAGCATGGTGATACTGTCTATGACTTTGTTACATTTGACTCCTAATCATTAAGCATATATTAAATGGGTTGTTTTCACTATTGTTGGTTGATCATTTATTGGTTTGTCCTCTCCTACAATAAACAGAAAACATAAGTACAGGACAGTTGAGTAGTGGGCTATTACTAGTTTGTGTAATAGATTAATTACCATCATAAAGTAATGAATATATACTGAATATATACAATATACTATGTCATACCATTGGTATATCATTACAGTACAAGAAAGTTGATTAAATGAATAGAGCTGTTATGGTGCCAAAAGCTGGCAGTTTAAGCAAAAGTGAGCCGTTTTAGAGCAGCAAAATTGAGCCGTTTTTGAGCAGCAAAATTGAGCAGCAAATGAAAATCTGGGATTTTGTCCTCATATTGAACACATCTTGATTTTCAACTGAATTTCATTTTTTCTTATTAAAAACAAGTAAAAAATTGCTTTTCTATTTTGATTTCCTGAACATAAAAAACACCCAAGCTGATCAATGACGAACAGAAAGAATTTAATCTTGAGCTCAATTAAAACTTCACCAATTCCACGGTCCTAGTAAGACATGGCCGAGTAAAATACAAAAAGTTCTTCAAAGCAGGAAGAAATGTTACTACAATCCCATGAATAGATTGAATGTGTGATCTTAAAGGTGCACATTTTTTTCTGGTGAAGGGTCCGCCACCTGCTTGTCTCCATGGGGATGTTATTGCTTTGCCTGGAATGTTCCACAGTATGGCATTACACTGGCAAGATCTGTGGAGAGGCAACCCACTCACAGTAAGAATGTATGTTTTTCAAGGTAAAAGACTTGTAATTAAATAAATGCAAGGTAGCTTAATGCTTTAGAACATTCTTTGTGGCGGCTTCTTCACTAGAAAAGTTACATGCTGCACTTTAAACACTCCTAAAGGTATCATAAAGCTGCAGAATGACTTGAGACAAAGTGTAGGCTACAACATAATCTAATTATTTGATAGTGTGTAGTGCAGACAAGGAGGAAGCTGCTTCAGACAGACCTCTAATTAATCTTGTTAGGGCGAACCTATTCCTCCGATCACTACCGCCACACAACAAGGTATTTCTTGGAAAGACACTTGGCTGCTTACAACCCGCCGGTGGCAATAGCTCCAGAGGCACACGCACCGACGGAGGAGAAATAAATAGCCAGATCAGAAGCTTCAAACGCGACCCTTGGGCTGGTAGTGCGGAGATGTTCACAGGCACAAACAAGCCGCAATATAGAGAAAGATCAAGAACAGATTGCTTGAGCCACAAGTCATTTGCAGGAAAGTTGTTGAATAATCCTACCATAACAACTGGATCAAATCTGCCTGCTCCCTCGGACCCCCGCCTGAGCAATAATGGAGATCATTCAAAGACTTGTGGTCAGTTTGGGGTTTTGGTAAAGTCAGGATTAGGCCATGGACGGATTCAAAGACATGAATAATTTACTGAACATACCAACCATTACGTGATGAAGCCAAACACACTATCTCCAGAATCCTGTAATTATAGGCAATTGTAAATTAATTTATTAACAGTTAGACCCATCTGCACCTGGGCCACCACCTTAACCACCAATGCAATGCAGGAAAGACACAAAGAAGCGGGAAAAAATTATGACAAAAGTGCTATCTGGCTGCGGTCCACCTCGTTTGTGCTTCAAATGATAAAGAGGGAGCCTGCTAGTGCTCATTGGTCTAATGTGGACAGGAAAGTGTGGAGCGAGCTGGTAAATAATTAACCAGCAGCAGCACTGTGTGGCGGCTAATAGAGAATTAGGAATCAGATGAGAGATAATTTCAGCCTGGGCACAAAGTGGGAGAGACAGGCCAGGGAGGAGCAGATACACCCATTTGAGGAAGTTAATAACTGAGGAGGAAGCAGGGCTGAAACCTGGAGTGATGATAAAACTAGGTTGGGTTTTCAAAATGACTTTCATTTTAGGTGTTTTGCTCCAATTGATTGATCACAATATTCGATTTTATTTGTCTGATTAAAAAATGAACAAATGTGACTTTCAATAATTATTGCACGAACATGAAAAAGACAGACTTACAGGGCGCATATTATGCTAATTTCACGTTAATGAGCTTTTAAAGTCGTTTTCAAATATATTTTCTCATTAGTTTTCTCAAATTTGTATTTTTGATTGATTCCTACACGTTTAAGTTAATCCTGTATTGTCTTGCAACTGAGGTTCAAGTGCTACTATATATCCCTTATCCCCGCCCACATTTCTGTACTTTGTTGTGATCTTTTGAAAAATTACGACAGCGAGTGATAAGTGTAGGGTTCTAAAATGTGACATTTGTGCCATTTTCAAAAATAAAAACATGTGAATGACAATCTTCTGCCATTTCGAACATGAAGTCAATGGGCCTGTTTCTATTTCTAAGTCAATTTAGAACAATATTGTGGTTTACAAAGAACAAAATGTCAACTTTTGATATACTTAAAGCCAGAGTACCTGATTTTGTTTTTATTAGATCACCAAAATTAGACCACCGCACACTGCCTGCAGCTAATAATAAAGTATTTTATTTATTTTCAACCAAGAAGTAAGAGCCGAATGTAGTGTTCTGATTGGCTGTCTGAAAAAGCTGCAAAGTACACCTTCATCTGAAAAATATTGTGAATACAAAGGGTTAGTGTGAGCTATGGATGATTTGGATATAATCGCGAAAAGAGGAAGTAGGAATTTAAATATTATTTAAATTCCTACTTCCTGTTTAAAAAACAGGTAACCCAGCTTTAATTCAACCCAGGTAACCCCCGCATACTGGTCATTAACCATTAGAAACTATTGATTTTTAGATTATAATTAGAACAATTGCACAGCCCTACACGAAAGGTTACTTGGCTGAGTAAAAGCTTTGTGTTCTGTTTCATATGTCAACTCAAACAAAGTAAGAAATCAAGCTACAAACCTCAGAGTAGAAGAGTAAAAAAACACTACTTGGAAACGAGCTGAAGTCTGGCCCTCATGTGCATATGATAATGTGCGTGGAGCGGAGTGAGGAGCTATCGCTTTCACACCTCTCTGAGTTCAAAAGGGGTATTGTGAGCGTACGCGCTGCCTAGCTGTGTGCCCGAGTGTTTGTGCAAGTGTGTTATTAAAGGCGAGAAAAAGTCCTGGCGTCGACACGTTTTTCCCATTCCAGGTAGTAAGTCGGAGTGTGATGACAAATTTCCCAACACAAGCAAAAAAACTGCACTGTCAGGCAGTTGAGTGCTGGCTTCTTTTTTCATATGACTTTTTTTCCGAGAGAGAAATTGTGTAGTGTAGGTTAACTTGCCTTTATGTGTGAGTGTAGGAGTGTGTGCAACAACCCGGCGCTGCAAAAGAAGAGACAGCCGCTTGGTAAATGACATGTTGACTTTATTCCCCCCACCAGACTCACAGCGCATCTACGGTCAGCACTACTAAGTTAGGACAAAGAGAAAGTTTGAGAGCAGCAGGAAAGTTAACCGGGTGCAAGTCTTTGGGGACACATTTATCACCAGCAGAAGCTTAATGAGAAATACATCAGCCATAACTTTTCTGCAAACACACGTGACTTTGTACGGAGAGGTGCGTTGTTTTATGAGCACCGTTTATTTGTAGCTTAAGCCTGCACTTTTTGCACTTTTTGCACTTAATGCACTTTTTGTAATTTTGTATCAGTGGGAAAAAATCAACAAAAACAGCTTTGAATCTTAAGTTAAACGTGCACCGTGTAACCTGTCCATTACCTGCTTGTCTTCAGGAAAAAGTCTTTCTTTGATGTTCAGCAGCATGGCTATAAACGTATCTATGTTACATTTATTCTTTTGCACAAGTCAGATTCGCAGATCTGACTTGTGACTTGCCTCTATATTTTTAATAATTCATAATTTGTCATAATTTGTCAGGGCAAAACATAACATTCTCCCCCCTGAGAAAAGCCTCCACCAGAAAAGTTACATTGTGCACCTTTAACTTTCCTTGAACCAAAAACAAAAAAGTGCACAAATTAAATCTTGCATAGTATATTTTTGTAACATCCACAATCAGCAGTTGCCTCGATGGGCGACAATGAAATAGAGAAGCAGATTCGACAATGTTCACGGGGAATTAGCAAATGGATAACTGTCCCAGCATCCTCGGTCCTTAGATCCTCTTTCCCTCCGAGCAAAAACTACAAAAACCCTGACAGGCTGCAGATGTTGAATTGCAGTATTGTAAAAGGATAAAAGGGCAAATAATTACGAATTTGGACATGATTATTTGTTCCCTTGACGCATTGATAATTCAGCTGTTCCTGTCATTGTTATTATAACAAATATTGCAGTTCGTTTGATTGAGCCAATTGTTCCCAGTGCCTCGAAAGTTATGCTCGGTATAATACATTTTGTCACTTGCGTTTTTCAACTTTCAACTTTCAAAACTCCTACATAGTTTACCGGGTCTTTTGCGTTATCTTTTATCTGGTTCTATTTTATTTCTTCAAAACAAACTCATTGCTCAATTCTGGAATCGTCACACTGCAGTTGGAAAATGCGGCAAGTTTGCGCATAAAGATGATGCAACTGGTAGACAACCGCCGGTCTGGATCCTCGTGTTACCAAAGGCTTGCATCTTCACCGCTACACGCCACTCTCAATATTTCATGCCAAACTAAATTACAGCACTATATAAACTATTTGCCAGTGCAAGGTGTTTAGTTCAGTGTCTTAAAAACTCTAGAGGCCCCAGAAGAAAGAGAAGCAGGCAGGGCTGCTCCAAGGCGTGCTCATTATTTCTTATTGATAGAGAAAAGTGTACCATCATTACAGTACACTGCTATGGACGCACTTGATTGATGCAAATTTCCCAATTGTTATGGCTCTTTTGACTCCTCTTTATATTAGAAATTGTGCTTTGTTTTGTCTGTTTCTCATCGTTATAAAGAGCTCATTTGACGCACAGTTAAAATTGCACAGGACATGCACTCGAACATTAAAAAAAAAAAGGAGAAAAAAAAAGCACAGAGCAATGATTATGCATCTTCTTACACCATATTTCATCATTACTGTGGAGAAAAAACACTCAACTATTGATCTGCCCCAGTGCTTTGCTATCTCTCGCCCCGGCTCCGACTCCTGCTTTTTTACAATCTTACAAGCATAACAAGACTTTTTATTCCCTCAAACGGATTCCCACTTGGAAATAAGATCAGAAACATGCACTGCTTAAAAATGATCTCCCCAAACAGAATGTGAAACAAATAATCGGAAAAGAGGAGGCGGTGGACACTAATCACCTGTGTAATGCAACGCAATCCTTTACAGTGACCCTGCAATGAGCGCAGCCTTTGTCCAGCTTCCTCTTTCATCATCACAAGAGGACAGGTATAGGAACTGGGCTACAAACTCTTACATACTCTCCTTTGCATCAAGTAGATTCATGACTAGTGAAGGAGAAAGGACGTTTTTTTCTCCAAAATGAACAAAACGTAATGTAATTGAAGACAGTGGTTTCCTTCGCAAATTAATCACTTCAATAGTAGCCTGGTATATTGGTTGTTATTACAATTGTATGTTGTTGTTTTAATAATATTCCTGTCTAAAATCCTTCTGTGAGCGAAAGTATGTAAAATTTACAAAGAACTTTTTATTTTCTCAAATACTATTCAGTTTCAACTTCTTTTAAAATTTGAAACCATTCCACGTCCCCATACCCCTGTTTGGGAAACAACAACAAAAAAGTATGACCAAAAGTTATTTTTGTTTGATTGTTCTGTTCAGAAATATGCATTGTAAAATCAATTTAATAAATAATTAGGTATTGGTTCTCAAACTGTGGTGAAATAAAAGTAATAATACTTTGAAACAGTTGTCCGGGGAAAATCAGCATTTCAATTATTCTGTAAACCTAAACACAATCCTGCAATTATTATCATACTGTGATAATCCGATATGTGAAATTTGGATACTGTTAATCTTGAGTCGCAACCTAATCCCAACAAGTTTTAAAAAAATGGTCTAAAAATGATCTAATTATGTTTGTAAGTATAACTTTCTCATTCACTTAACCCTGGTCACTGCTTTCAACATGTTTGTGTGAGATAGGTTTTCAAAATGTTTCATCAACTTTACTTATGTTCATGCATGCATTCAATCAATAAATAAAGTTTATAAGAGCAAATGCTTTTCTATGGCAGAGCTTGGACAAAATATCTTGTATTTGTGAATTTTGGTTAGAAGTTAGAAGAATAAATGTATTGGAAATTGTAGCAGCTTATTACCTAATGTATGTGTTTGTTCTTGTTTCACATGACACAAGACAGGTGAACCATGTCATGTGGGTTAAGTCGCTCTGCGTGCACAAAGATGCAGCTCCAGCTCTTAGGTGTGTTGTATCTGCTTTGCGCGCACACACACACACACACTCTGGGCAAAGAAACTAGCTGTGGTAAGTAACAAGTGAAAACGCCATCTGTCAAGCGAGAGCGCATTTGCTTTGCCTCAGCACTTTCAGGGGAATGCCTTGAAGACAAAAAGGTCCTTGTTCTCAATCTCTCCGCAAATCCCATCTCTCATTCTTCCTCCCTCTTCCTTCATCCCCCTTGCTCCATGCGCCTTGCCGCTCAGCCACCATCAGCAAAGTTGCACACATAAGCATTGGTCAGCGTTCAATTACCGTGAACACCAGGGAAGGATGGAGAAAGTACTTGACAGAGAAATGCACTTCAAGCACTGATTAAATACTGATACCAAGTATAAAAAGCTTAGCCCCTAGGTTGTGTGTCCACACAGAGAACGGGAAATGGGGAGAATGTGTGTATGAAGAGAGAGAAGGCAAAGGAGGGGCTCATCTCCAATACTGATACAACTGTTTCATCATTATGACCCTCTATTACAGTACTTGCCAACTTGCTTACTACATACTTTTGATACACTCCACAGAGTGCTGACTCCAACTAAAGCTGCTGATATGAAGTCATTAGGGGGTGAAGTTTCTGTTTTTCTTGAGCCCTTAGAGCTTCCCTATTACTCTTCAGTGTTTAAGACATACAATGCTCAGAGCTGGGACCAGTCGGAAGATAATGGCCCATTTACCGAAGATCAATCACAAGATATTTAGTTGCAACCCATTACACATGTTCTTTTTTTAGCCTAGCCTATGAACAGACAACCATTACCACCATAGTTTAAATATCTGGTTTTATTCATTCATTGATTTTCACTGAAGAAACCCACCAAAGTGTCACTGCCTGTCTTCAAGTGTTGTCCTGAAAAACATAGTCTAGTCTCATGTGACTCAAACCATTAACCAAGTTTGTGTTTGTCTTTTTTCTTGTCAATAAGAGCGTAAGAGCAGGACTTCCTGTCATAAAGGTTAGATAAAAATAGCTTAGTTGAAGAGAGAACGTGGTAACCTGCTTTTGTAACTGTTTGGTCTTTCAATGTAATATTTTTTTGTATTATGGACAGTGGTCTAAACGACAAAACAAGCCCTTTTACTTAAATGTGACGGCGGTATAAACATCATCATAAATATATCATAGTTCACTGTGCGAGTGTCTCATACGTGACCCAACAGAGACCAACGGGTTTTTTTATCACGCTTTATTTCCCATTGACGGTCCTGAGGCAGCGCGAGCCGCCGCGGAGCCAGACCTTTGTCCGCCGCCGGTGCCATGTTGTTGCCATGGCTCCCTCGTGCCTCCGCTCGTGCTGAGAAATAACGCTGCTGTGATGAATCAGCATCTCTGCAGCGAGCCCGACCGGTGTTTGGCAGCCAGGCCGGGTTACAGACGTGCTCCCGGGTTACAGACGTGCTCCCGGGTTACAGACGTGCTCCCCGGGTTACAGACGTGCTCCCCGGGTTACAGACGTGCTCCCGGGTTACAGACGTGCTCCCGGGTTACAGACGTGCTCCCGGGTTACAGACGTGCTCCCCGGTTACAGACGTACTTCCCGGGTTACAGACGTGCTCCCCGGGTTACAGACGTGCTCCCCGGGTTACAGACGTGCTCCCGGGTTACAGACGTGCTCCCGGGTTACAGACGTGCTCCCCGGGTTACAGACGTGCTCCCCGGGTTACAGACGTACTTCCCGGGTTACAGACGTGCTCCCCGGGTTACAGACGTGCTCCCCGGGTTACAGACGTACTTCCCGGGTTACAGACGTGCTCCCCGGGTTACAGACGTACTCCCCGGGTTACAGATGTGCTCCCCGGGTTACAGACGTACTTCCCGGGTTACAGACGTGCTCCCCGGGTTACAGACGTACTCCCCGGGTTACAGACGTGCTCCCCGGGTTACAGACGTACTCCCCGGGTTACAGACGTGCTCCCCGGGTTACAGACGTACTCCCCGGGTTACAGATGTGCTCCCCGGCCCCCGGACCGACATCACAAGCGGCACGCTTATGCGTTCACTTCATCACAGTGTTACACGTGCGTGACGCCCATGGAAGAGACGCGTGACACAAAGCAAATGTCAAAACTGGACAGACCGAGTGTCCTCGCAGCAGCAGCAGGCTTCAGGCTCCTCTAACGTAAATACTGCGCTAATTGAGCCAACCAGGAGGCGCTCCGCCCCGATATTCACCTCACAATTAACAAACTCAACACAAAGCGTGCTAAATGTTGATATTGTTGTAGCTTCATCTTTGTTGTTTCCGTGAGCCTGTAATACTAACGGCAGAACCGCTCATTAAACCGGCGATGAGTTTGTGAAGCACAGCCAAACGCACACAAACGCACACAAACGCACACAAACGCACACAAACGCACATAAACAGATGCAAACTGATACAAAATTGACTGGTGTATTGTCTTACCTGCCCGGAAACACAAAACGCTTGATTTGGAGACGCGACCGCCGCGGCTCGCTGCGCGTGTCGCTTCAGCACCGCGGCGGGAGGACAGTCGAGGAGCTAGCGCTACGGCTGTGTATTAACAGGGGTTTTATACACTTAATACTCAAGTTACACTTCAAAATGCCCCACGTGTGAGTTGGACGCGGGGTTTACGGCACATAAAGACGTTCGGACCGCTGTAGTCTCTCCGCGCCTCTTCTCATTCCGACACATGGCTCCGCTCCGAGGCTTGACAGCCGCGCGCGCTACGCTACTCCCCCTTTGTGTTATTATGAAATCACACTCAGCAAAACAGCCACTACAATCAGCACTTTTGAGCGCATTTTCAAAATAAGCCTTTCAGCTGACTCACCAGAAGTCACTCACGGTGGACCCTCGGAGGTGAAGTTCACCCGGTGCACACAGACACTTGGAGAAATGTTTTTTCCGCTCACGCCTCCTCCTTGGTCTCTACATATATCCACTCCTTTCTCGCTTGTTTTAGTCCGTGGTCGGAGGCGCCAGACGTCAAATGATGTTTGGATCACATGGTTTCATTCATGGAGCACCTACGCAAGCTACATTTAAAGAGACACGGGACAGTAGCTACTACTTTGTGATGGACAACAGTCAGTGGAAAGAGTGACAAGCGGCATCACCTCCTGCACTTCTAAACTTAGAGCCCACATTTTGCACTGCTGATTGGCTGCTGCTATTTCAGGGACTGCAGACTCAAACATGAAGAGCAGCTGCTCATTCCCCCAGCAGCAGGCTTTGAGGGACATGTCACAAGGTCCATTATCTCCTTATTAAAACAATAGTCCACACTGTTTGGACTGGGGCTTTGTCGATTTAAATTCAGATGATTGCTCACAAATATTTTACACAGATACTGTCTAAATGTTACATTAAGCTGAGCTCAGTAGTACATTTTCATTGTTTTGAAAACATAAATTTCACTATATTGTAATTTTTTCCCTTTCCAGTTGCTCTTAAAAGGAGAGCTGACATAATTGCTATTTATGCTTTAGATACATAAATTATCCTAAATCATTTCTTTGGGGGGTTTGACTCAGTGGTTTGTGGTATGCTGTGACATATTGCTATTCAAATTTCTATGTTATGGTTGATAAAAAAAGCCCATTATCGACACTTTTGAATTCACCACTTTTACATACATTTGTGGCGGTCGCCCTCAACAGCTACTGCCTTGACTGGAAAAGCTGCTTTCATATCAGTGACATGTTTTGATGGTTACAAGATTAACAATAAATAAACAGCACTGAACAATATATGATTATACACATACTCCAGCTGATCTTATTTACTGTGTAATTTACAAACAATGCTGATCATTAGGAACAATTTGTAGCCATTTGTCAATATTCCATTTCCTTCTCTGAGGTTCTAATAACTTCCCATAAGAGCACTCAGCCAGTTTTAGCCTCCCATTTCCACATAATTGCTAATCATTTATATAAAAACTGCTGGTACTGTGGAGTCCGATTGCATTTGATTTATCCATAGATCAGTTGCTGTGGCAATTATTGTGGACACAATAGATTTTACTTTTGAGGTTAGAACTGTGAACTTTGGGTGACTTACAATAGTATGGAATACTTTCATTGTCATTATCAGAGATCACAGGGGTGGAAATAAAAGCCATATTTTCAGTTTTAATATTATAATAATTATTTGATATATATTCCTCTCAAGGCCAAGTAAACCAAGTCTGTGTGATACACTAGTGTTTTGATAATAGAGAAAGGCCTTTTCTCCTCCTCAGTGATGTTGGCTCTTGGCCCTCTTGGCCCAGACACCACATGCAAACAACATGTTACTGCAAAGGTCAGTGATTAGAGTGATTGAGTGGAGATGACAGGCAGCAGCTGCTCTACCTGTGGATGGAGGAACCACGCTGTGCCCTCTCAACTCTCTCACACAGCCCGAGTTTCCTCTGTGGATTATCTGTCACCTAACCGCCACTTTGAACCTGCGGCTGGTGTCAACATGATTGACATAGAGCACATCTCTTACACCTAGACTGAGACGAGCATAAAGTTTGTGTTCAAGGTAACACACTCAAGTGGAATAATGAGAGGGAAATGAAGTCTCTCCAGCAATGGCTAATCTTAACAGGCAGCGCAAGCACAAGCGGAGAACAACCTTTTGGAATAAAAGAGGGATTACCACGACACTGCGGCACTCGAGAAAAAACCACTGCACGCCCAAATAAACAGGCTGAGTGCACTTAGAGCACGAAGCTGCAATTTAATTGAGAAACACTGGTGTGTATTGGTTTAAGAAAAAAAAAAAACTAATCCTACAACTGCTATAAATTGTTCAATTATAATGAGGACATGGCTCTTCCCAAACCATCACTTTTCTTCTATCATGTTGAGCCCACATTTTGCACCTGTGCACTGCCTGAATAGACCCAGAGGTCTATCTCCTTCCAACACAAAGTGGCATCTGCTAATCCAAAATGTAGCAGCTTGAAGCGTCGGCACTGGCCATTATATCTAAAAAAGTACCGCACAACTCTTGAGCTGAATTCCGTTAATGTATGTGGCAGTAGGCCCTCATAACCCCTGACAGCCTATGGCCTGTGACCTGGGCCTTTAATAGGAGGCTTCCTCACCTGCGCTGGCCCTTCTCGCCTCTGACGTCACCCGCCACCTGGGAGCAATGCAAGCGGCACGAGGACCGGAGCATTCGCTCTGATCGCCCCAAAAACACCCCAAAGTTTAGGCTTAAAGCCAGCGATCACACCAACGTGTTAACCAGGTTGGTTTGCGCATCGTGCCCTCACCAAACCCTGCTCAAACCTTGTTGTATGACTCGTGCCGCACGCTCCCCAGGTTTAACGCCCCGTGCGTGACGTTATGTGCAGGCTTTATGCGCCGGGATTCCTCCCAGCCACGGCGCGCATAGTGCACAGATTCGAGCACCGGATTGGTAACCCCGCGGGTCTCTCCTCCGACCCCGAACCCAGAACTTCCCTCCAAGTGCCCTTGGTGGGTTTGGGCACGTTCGCACCGGCCCCATTCTACATTGACAGACTGTAACATATCAAAGTTTGGAGTTTTTGAGTGTCGGCTCTGGCCCCCAGCTGGACTGTGGGACTGTACCGGGTCCCAGGCCTGCTGCTAAGGACCAGCGCCACCTCCTGGTAGGGTAATTGGGCTAAGTGCCTTAAGGGACAATCTGGGCTGCTGTTTTATTTTACTTTTGTTATTTCGGTGAATTGTTTAAATGTGTCTACTGTTTTAGAGGTGTGAATGTGTGAATGAGAGTAGTAGTAGTTTTATTATTAAAAATACAAATGTTTTTATTCTGTCTTTAGATTTAATAAATTGTGAACCGTTTTCCTATATCTGAGTCTCCTGGTCCACTCAAAGAATTTGCGCTTGCCTTACTTGTGTATGTGTCCCTGGCACCAATCCAGGGTGGCGTTGTTGGAAACTAATACAGTCAATAATAATTCATTTAATCCCTTAAATTGGAATTCATGTGGAAGACATCCACCTAAACATCATATCCCTATCGTAGCCACGACATGTAGCTACAGAAATCTCATAACACTAAAACTCAACAGCACTTCAGTCTCTCACTATCACATACATTCTGTGAGCAAAGAGTATCCTCTAGTTTTAAATCTGCACACTGCACTAGGATAGATAATATGGAATTGACTTCTTTAGCGGTCCAACATGGGATTCAAGAAATCTTTCATATTATTCAACTGAATGGGTACATCTATCATTTAAAGCAAGACATTACAAGAACAGAAGATCAAAAAGTGCTACAACAAATAAGGAAACGTGTGTGGGAAGGAGTCTGGGCATCCCTGGTCAGACTGCTGCCCCTGTGACTCTAGTTAAAGAGGATGAATGGATGATGATGTTCGTGCGATGATGTTAGCTAATTTAAGGGTCATGTGGGGCTTTTGGACTAAAGAGTCACATTGATCGCTGGGCGCCATCTGCTGGCTGGGGTGGGGGAGATGCACAGACACAGTAAGAGCTTTGCAAAGATACGTCTTCTATCATGATTTAATCAAGCAACCCAAACAATCTGCGACTGTGCCACAGACAAAATAAAAGGCAGCATGCACTTAAGGTACATGAAGGCGATAAAAATGCAACAAAAAAAGGAAACTGTGCACATATCTATACCAATTAAAAGTATGCCCGTCACACAAAAATAAAACATTGTAATTGTGAGTAAAGTGTTCCAGTATAAAACTATGCATGTTTTTTTCAGAAGAGGTTCATAATAGTAATCTGTACAGCTATACATATTAACACTAATAAGAAGTCATGTTCAACAGGCTGAATACATTTTTATGTTTTTTTTTTTTTAAACAAACAAGTTTAGACTTTTGGACGACAGAGACACAAACTGCTTGATAGTCTCCCAGTAACCATCTGGTGTGGTGTGATCAAGATTCGACAATGGCCAAAATAGTAATTACAGTTAAACAGAGCTTGATTATCTGAACCCATATCCAGACTGATTACAGCTTGTAAATGTACCTCTCACACATGTTGGTCGTATTATCAGTCCAAACATAAGGCAATAACTGTTTTAACGACACACCGCACCTGTGTCTGAGGGAAATGTGGCAAGACCAAGTGATCCAACTTCACTTGTACATGAATAAATAATGCATCAAAATCATTTGAATGTTTTAGTCCTGAGTGCATTTCAATGTCTGAACATTTAAGATATGTCAAAAGTCTTGACCATAGATATGCTTGTGCGTTTGTCTTTGGGCTCAGTTCTTCTTCTTGATGCCGGAGTTACGATTGTTGAATAAGTTGATCCCAGCTTTGCCATTGCTCACTCCACCAACGGTCACTCCAGGCTGCTGGAGCACCTTGTCCAGCGTAGTCTTCTTTATAGCTGCTGAAGAAATGCGCTCCTGATCTGCAAGGAACTGCAACTCCCTAAATGTGCACAAAAGATAAAAATTACAGCATATGCAGAAAACATTGGTTAAACTTAATCATGCCTGCCAGTTTGTAGCACTGATTGAAAGCAGTTTTTAATCTCACCGAGTTCTAATGCATGAGGCCTCCACTGCGTTAATCAAAAGGCTGCGGAATCCCCCGCTCTCCATGACGTGCAGCGCATGGATGGTGGCTCCTCCGGGGGAGCACACATTGTCCTTCAGCTGACCAGGATGCTGCTCTGAATCTAGCAACATCTTGGCTGCTCCCTGAATTAGAAAAGCAGCAAATAAAATGTGTACCTTCTATAGGGTCATGAGCCTCAAAAAAAGTTTGTCTAATGATTTTTTTTAACTCGTAGACTTTAGACAAGACCGTGCAGGACAAATGGAGAGAGAACAGTGAATCGAAATCACAACGCTGAGGCCGACTGCACAGAGCCAGGCATATGTGCTGCTGCTTAGTCCACTCGACTATTGGGCTCCACAGGTACAAGTATTTCTGTATTAGAGCTGGGTGATAATAAAATTGCAATTACTATTTATGCACAATTACAATTTCAATCACCAGTGCTGCGCTTACAACTCATTTTTAATATTGGCTTTCAACCATAACATTTCCACTTTGAATCCTGAAAAGATTTTGTACTAAAAAAAAAGGAAGCCAAAACTATTTTTTTTTTTTTTTTTTTTTAAATCGGATAGAAGCACATTGTTTGCCACAAAATGTACCACATTTGAGGTTTGATTGATATTAAGTTTTAGTAGGTGGTGTGCCATGGTAGCTTTTCAAAGCATAAAGTATGCCATGACCTCAAAACAAAGTTTAAAGACACAAATTTAGGCTATACGGTCGGAAATTCTATGGGCTTAGTCTTTATTTAGTTCATTGTACTGGTTTAGTAGGCTATAAGCGTTTTACTCTGCCATCTATTCATTTAAACATGTGTGTGTATGCATTATTTTCATCTTAGTTAAACAGGTTTTGTTTATTTCATAATCCTCTATCGGACTAACCATTATCTCAAACTACTTCATGCTAAATTCACCCCCCTTAATTCAACACAATAAGTTCTGCTCAGTCTGAAGTAAATGCATTTCAGACCTAAGTTTTTTTTTAATTTACGTGCTTCTACCCCTCTCGCACGCACTGTCGCCATGGATACTCGCACTGAGGGGAAAATGGGTGTGGCTGAGCAAGGCTGCCACTTTTTTTCTTGGAGGAGAAACTGTGATCATGATCACTATACACACACAAAGCACATGCGACTCTTGTAAAGTAGTAAAGGCCTGTCAAAAAGACGCTACTGTTCGCTGGACTCGGACAAAAAGACAAAGACAAAATCGGCGCTAGGCTTTAGTTAGGTTTCTTTGAAAATAGTCGTGAGGGAGAGGTGTGAAAGGACGCTTAAATTGTCCGCTCCTTCCACAACGCAGGTGACCTGAATCTGATTGAGTCATTTTTCACATTTACAAAAGACCTGAATTAATCAAATTTGATTTACAACCCATCCATACTTTTGAGCATGTAAAAACAATCAAACTTTTTACATGGTTCAAAATACACCGTAGCTCACCAGCAAGGCCTGGGCTCCAAGTCTGACGGCCAACCTCCTGGGCAGACCCATTTTTACACCTCCGTCAGCTAAAGCGTCAACGGCGGTGAAAGCCTGTTTGTAAGGTGAGAGGAACAAAAAAAAACAAAAAAATTTAGTAGTAACATTACAAATTACTGCTGTGTGTAGTGTTCACTCATAAACTTACATAGGCAGGTCCACTTCCACTTAGACCCGTTACAGCATCAATGAGGTCCTCTTCTACCTCTGTGCAGAAGCCAACACTGGCCATCAGCTGCTCCAGTAGTTTGCCATCTTCTACCTGGTGTTTCAAAGATGCAAGTGAGTTACAACGAGTTACCATTTTCATCTTCTTTATCATCTGCTTCTAACCTCTGCATGTGTCCCAGTGGCATATACTGTAGCTCCCTCTTTCACCACCACAGGTGTATTGGTCATGCACCTCATAACTTTGGGGTTAGGACGATACTGATATAGTTTCTGTTCATTAAGATGGAAAAAAATGTTTTCAAATTAGACCTTAATCTTATCCATCTTAATCTGACTTTCACAGATCTGAGCATTGTTATATGCAAAAACTTGAGCGCAGTCTCAGCTGACCTTCTCTATGGAGCTGATGGTTACACCTGCAGCACAAGAAACAATGAGATGACGATCCTCGATGTCTGGTCCAATCTCATCCAAAACAAAAGGGATGATGTGAGGCTTCACAGCCAGAAACAGCACATCACTCCTACTTACAGTCTCTTTGTTACTAGTTGTCAGGTTTACCCCCATTTTCTGCACCAAAATATAGGATATAGTTAAGGGCACAGAAACGCACATATTTTACATTCAATAAGAATTTTCCCCTCACCCGAAGTCCTGACACAGTGGGCAAGTCTGTATCTGGGGAGCTTGCCGTAATCCTCTGAGTGGCAATGACACCTTAGGAAGATAAGAACATGTCACATAAGTGATCTACAAGTGGCATTAGCAATACATTTAAATTCTTGTTTGACATGACATTGGTTCACATTTTCAAACAGAATCTCACCTGCAGCAGTGAAACCTTTTACAAGTGCGTGAGCCAGCTGGCCCGCGCCAATGAATCCAACACTCATCCTGTGAAGTGACGTGGCTTCCTTGTCCTGAAACACACAATCAAACTTGAGCCAACAATCAAGATTTATTCCCAAATGTAAATTATAAAAATGTAGTAATTTAAAGTTAATGTAAATGAATTTAGCTCTCCTTTGTTTTCATCTTCTGTATACATTATTATGTTTATGTCAGCCTTGTGTAAGCAGATGTTATACAATAAACGACTTTAGAAGTATTCTCGTTCACTATGGTGTATATTTTGCTGCTGAACTAAGGTTGTATGTAAATAATGAATGTAGTCCAAAGAAAAAGTAGAACAAATTAATTTAAAAAGCATAGCGCCCTGTTAGCTAGTATCCGTTTGTATTGCATTGGTCGCTAGCTCGCTTAAAAATCAATGACAAACATGACATTTTATTAAGCGCAAAGATGATTTACCTGTCCTTAGATGCCCCTGTGGATGCTCTAGAGTTGTGACCGTGAGAAAGTGTGCCTTCAGGCCCCAGACTGACACAAAAATCTTCTACTTTCGTGTCAACGTGGCTTCTTTCCTCAGCTTAGGCCATGCGTCTACTGACAAACTGACATCGATCCTGACCAATGAGCACGCAGACCAGTCCACGATCTAGCCAATGATAAAGGAGAAGTCAGTGGTGGGCGGGTCCTAAACAGCGTAGCAACGTTGCATCAGTCACTGCCTTGGATCTATATTATCTTATTATCGGGTCACTGCCCGGCGGTTTAGAGGCTCTACAATAACGTAACCGCTCGTCAACTTGGAAAAAATGTCTCTTAAAATGACTGCTTCCTACATTGATACCTCAAATTAATACCTAAGATTTTTATAAGAGATCTTCTACCGAGAGTGTTTTTCAAACTTACTATAAGTGATCTGTTCTTTTCCTCTGTATCTACCTGCGTTGCACCAATGAAATTTCCACATGTGGGACAATAAAGGATTATCTTACTCTTACTTACTTACTCTTAATTTTGTGTTTGGCTTGTGGCTTGGCACCAAAAAGAGTTTTTCTCATTAAGAAATATATATTTTATCCCCAACTATAGTTTTCAAACCATACAAACACACAATTTAAGAGGGTATAATTTGGGACACTAATGAACTAGGAATTTGCACGTAAGCTGTTTGTGTTTGGTTGTTGTTATTGTTTATTCGTTAGACTTTATTCTTTGGACTTTATTATTGTGTTCTTCTTCTTTGGTGTTTTATGGAAGTTTGTTGTTGTTGTTGTTGTTTTATGGCGGTTGGTATCCAAGTGAAGTGTTACATTGCCGCCAGACTTTGTTGTTGTTGTTGTTGTTGTTTTATGGCAGTTGGCATCCGAGTGTTGCATTACTGCCAGACTTTATTCCTTAGACTGTTGTTGTTGTTGTTGTTGTTGTTGTTGTTGTTGTTGTTGTTGTTTTATGGCGGTTGGCATCCAATTGTTGCATTACCACCAGACTTTATTCCTCAGACTTTTCGTAGTCCTCAGACTGTCGTAGTCCGTAAAAGTACTCCTTCCATTGCTTTGGTGTTACAAAGCCCATGAGGTCATGATATGTCTTTTTGACTAGAATAGTTGTTGTTGTTGTTGTTGTTGTTGTTGTTGTTGTTGTTTTATGGCGGTTGGCATCCAAGTGTTGCATTACCGCCAGACTTTATTCCTCAGACTTTGTCGTAGTCCTCAGACTCTGTCGTCGTAGTCCTCAGACTCTGTCGTAGTCCGTAAAAGTACTCCTTCCATTGCTTTGGTGTTACAAAGCCCATGAGGTCATGATATGTCTTTGTGACCGGCTTTATTCCAGGTAGACTCTTCTTCATCTTCCTCTCCTTCTTTGACGTTCGGTGCTTCCACCGTACAGCTTTATTCTTCAGGCTTCATTCTATAGGCTTTAATATGTCCACTGATGTCGCCGCTTGGTAGCCGTGCGTCTACGAGACTGGGCGAGGACAGGAGACCACCCCCACCCCCATCTCGTCACTCTGATCACTCTGACTCCCCACAAGCAGACCCCCATCACTCCGACTCCCATTTAGCGCCTTTAGCCTGTTTTCTATATCTGCCCAATCAAGCTCCTTTGTTCCAAGGAATCTCCCTGCAGCTTTAGCAATGATCCTGATCCTTTCAGTTCTGCTTTGAGTCTGAGCAGCACAGTTTACAACATCCACCATAAAGAGTACAAAATCCTCTCTATCCACAACCAGGGTATTCTCATTAATTCTGGAACCTGCACACTTGGGACCTCCACTCTTGAAACCTTCACACTTCTTGGGAGCCACGCTGGCCTCTCTCATTTCGCCCTGGCTGGGAGCAGCGCTGGCTCCTCTCTCTGTATTTACTCTAAACTCGTTACTTGAAACTTTCTTGACTGCATCTGCATAGGATATACCTTGAGAGACCTTTATTTTCTGCACCTCAGCAGCTCTTTTGCTAAACCTGCATCCCCCGTAGGCAGAGCTATGTTCTTCCCCACAGTTACAGCACTTCAGTTTTGCACCCACGTCACACTTCCCATACTCATGATCTCCTGCACATTTACCACACCTTTGCCTCCCTCTACAGACCGCTGCAATATGCCCAAAGCGCTGGCACTTAAAGCAACGCAGGGGCGGCGGAACATATGGCCTGACGCTATAGCACATGTACCCAATGAACACCTTACTAGGCAGGCACCTCCCTTCAAGTGTTACCATTACCGACAAGCTGTCACATCTTACCCCAAACCGGGTCACCTTCAAACGCCTAGCGTCCACCACAGTAACTCCCGTCAAATTCTCCTTAACTTCATCCACAGACGTCGCCGTAGGGACACCTATGATAACTCCTCTGACCGTGTTTCTTTCAGCATTAGACACAAGAATGTCCTTTCCACCCAGACGTTCAGTTCCAATCGCCTTCCGTTGCTGAGCCGCGTCCTTGCACACGACCAGCAGCGAGCCATCTCTAAGGACACTCGCACTCTTGATCACTCCCACAGCTACAGTTAGGCTCTTTGACAATGCCACTGAATTCCACTCCTTAAAGGATGCACTATCCTGTGCAAGCTTTATGATCACCTTACAGTCTCTGCTCTCACCCCGGACATCAATAGCTTCAGCCTCATCCTGCTGCTCATTCCCAGAACCCTCGGACGAGCTAAGGGACTTTTTACGTTTCCGGGCACGTGCAGGCAGAAAAGGCTGCTCCTCCACGCCGTCCAGAACGTCTTCCATCCCCGATCCACTCTCCTCCGCCATCTCCCGTCTCTCCAGACCGGGTGTTGAGCAAGGTCTCCTCACAGTTTTGTCTTCCAGTGCTTTGACAAAGCCCAAGAAGTCATGAGATGCAGACTCTGTCGTAGTCCGTCATTGTTGCATTACCGCCAGACTTTATTCCTAGTCCTCAGACTCTCCCCCCCCATTTAAAAAAAAAAAAAAAAAAAAAAAAAAAAAAAAAAAAACAACCGGCTTTATTCCAGGGAGACTCTTCTTCATCTTCCTCCCCTTCTTTGACGTTCGGTGCTTCCACCGTACAGCTTTATTCTTTAGGCTTCATTCTATAGGCTTTAATATTTCCACTGATGTCGCTGCTTGGTAGCCGTGCGTCCACGAGACTGGACGAGGACAGGAGACCACCCCCACCCCCATCTCGTCACTCTGATCACCCCGACTCCCCAAAAGCAGACCCCCATCACTCCGACCCCCACTCAGCGCCCCCAGTCTGCCCTCCACATCTGCCCAATCAAGCTCCTTTGCTCCAAGGAATCTCCCCGCAGCTCCAGCAATGATCCTGATCCTTTCAGCTCTGCTTTGAGTCTGAGCAGCACAGTTCACAACATCCACCATAAAGAGCACAAAATCCTCTCTATCCACAACCAGGGCACTCCCATCAATTCTGGAACCTGCACACCTGGGACCTCCACCCTTGAAACCTTCACACCCCCTGGGAGCACTGCTGGCCCCTCTCATCTCGCCCTGGCTGGGAGCAGCGCCGGCTCCCCTCTCCGCATCCACTCCAAACTCGTTACTTGAAACCTTCCTGACTGCATCTGCACAGGATATACCCTGAAAGACCCCCATTTTATGCACCTCAGCAGCTCCCTCGCCAAACCTGCATCCCCCGCAGGCAGAGCCATGCTCCTCCCCACAGCCACAGCACCTCAGTTTTGCTCCCACGTCACACTTCCCATACTCGTGATCTCCTGCACATTTACCACATCTTTGCCTCCCTCTACAGACCGCTGCAATATGCCCAAAGCGCTGGCACTTAAAGCAACGCAGGGGCGGTGGAACATATGGCCTAACGTCATGGCACATGAACCCAATGAACACCTTACTAGGCAGGCACCTCCCTTCAAGTGTTACCATTACCGACAAGCTGTCACATCTTACCCCAGACCGGGTCACCTTCAACCACCTAGCGTCCACCACCGTAGCTCCCGTCAAATTCTCCTTAACTTCATCCACAGACGTCGCCGTAGGGACACCTACGATAACTCCTCTGACCGTGTTTCTTTCAGCATCAGACACAAGAATGTCCTTTCCATCGCCTTCCGTTGCTGAGCCGCGTCCTTGCACACGACCAGCAGCGAGCCATCTCTAAGGACACTCGCACTCTTGATCACTCCCACAGCTACAGTTCTCTTACAGGCTCTTTGACAATGCCACTGAATTCCACTCCTTAAAGGATGCACTATCCTGTGCAAGCTTTATGATCACCTTACAGTCTCTGCTCTCACTCCGGATATCAATAGCTTCAGCCTCATCCTGCTGCTCATTCCCAGAACCCTCGGACGAGCTAAGGGACTTTTTACGTTTCCGGGCACGTGCAGCCAGAAAAGGCTGCTCCTCCACGCCGTCCAGAACGTCTTCGACCACCGATCCATTCTCCTCCGGCATCTCCCGTCTCTCCAGACCGGAGACTAGCTCTTCTTCTTCTTCTTCTTTGGTGTTTTATCGTAGTCCTGTCGCATTACCGCCAGACTTTTTCATGTGTTACACTGGATTGTAGGATCCATAGTGTTGCATTACCACCAGACTTGATTCTTAAGACTTTATTCTTTCAACTTTATTCTTTAGACTTCGTTCTTTAGACTTTATTGTTGCGTTGCTTTTAATGGCGGTACAACTTCAAAGTGGTTGAAATTGCCTTTCACACAACTGAGGAATAAAGTCTGGCGGTAATGCAACACTTGGATGCCAACCGCCATAAAACAACAACAACAACAACACAACGCCCTGAACTAAACCTGGACTAAACCTGAACTAAACCTTGACTAAACCTGGACTAAACCTGAACTAAACCTGGACTAAACCTGAACTAAACCTGAACTAAACCTGGACTAAACCTGAACTAAACCTTGACTAAACCTGGACTAAACCTGAACTAAACCTGAACTAAACCTGGACTAAACCTGAACTAAACCTGAACTAAACCTGGACTAAACCTGGACTAAACCTGAACTAAACCTGGACTTACCTGAACTAAACCTTGACTAAACCTGGACTAAACCTGAACTAAACCTGAACTAAACTTGAACTAAACCTGGATTAAACCTGGACTAAACCTGAACTAAACCTGAACTAAACCTGAACTAAACCAGGACTAACCCTGGACTAGACTTGAACTAAACCTGGACTAAACCTGAACTAAACCTAAACTAAACCTGGACTTAACCTGAACTAAACCTGAACTAAACCTGAACTAAACCTGAACTAAACCTGAACTAAACCTGAACTAAACGGGACGTCTCCCTTCGACTGCATGGGCAGGTGCTCGAACAGGTCAGGGAGGTGAGGTTCTTGGGGGTCACCTTTGACGAGAGGCTTAGTTGGCGTCGGCACATTGATGAGGTCAGTGGTAAATGCAAAAGGGTGAATAACTTGCTTCGTTGTCTATCCGGCCAGGACTGGGGGGCCAGCAGAAGGTCGCTCCTGGGTATTTATCGGGCCGTCATGAGGGCGGCTATTGATTATGGCTGTATAGCCTACATGTCTGCGGCTGAGACTAACTTAAAGAAGCTTGATGTGGAGCAAGCCCAGGCCTTGCGCATCTGCTGTAGGGCTTTTAGGACCTCCCCTGTCTCGGCGCTGCAGGTTGAGTTGGGGGAATTGCCGTTACGGCTCCGGAGGCTAGAACTTCTGTTGGCTTACTGGGTGAATGTGCAAGGTCATACGAGCTCTCACCCGGTGAGGGACTTTCTCAGGGTTGATGGGGGGCAGAGTGAGGCTGGCGGTATGATTTTCAGCCAGGTAGGAAATGCGAAGGCGCGGCTTGCGGGGGTTGGTGATCTGCGTGTGAGCCCGTCGGTGGCTTTGTCTGCTATAGCTCCGTGGAAGTTTGTCCCGGCTCCTGTTGATGTTAGCTTGCATGGCAAGCTTAGAGGAGTCGCTGGGAGGGCACCGCAGTTTGCCGTTCAAGCGCTCATCGATAAGCACTCAGGTGATGTGTTTATTTATACCGACGGGTCTAGGGATCCTGAGAGTGGGCGTACTGGCGCCGCTTATTTTGTGCCTGACCTGGGGCTAGCGGTCAAGAAGAGGTTGACAGATCGCCTTTCTGTTTTCACGTCGGAACTTATAGCGATACGGTTGGCGTTGGAATGGGCGGAATCTGCTTTGCAGTGTTGCGGCATTGTGGTGGCCTCTGACAGCCTTTCTGCATTGCAAAGCATTAAATCTGGGAAATCGGATTGCAGACAGGATGTGTTGAATGGCATCTTCTGTCTGATGCTCTCCCTGTCCAGGAAGGATGTGAGGGTTTCCTTCATTTGGGTCCCTGCGCATGTGGGGGTGGATGGTAACGAAATGGCTGATGCACTGGCTAAACGTTCCCTTCGGCGGCCATCAATTGATGTGGCGGTTGAGTTAAGCAAATCTGAAATCAAGCCTGTTATCAAGAGTCATGTGGTCGGCCTTTGGCAGGAATTTTGGAGCCACTGTGTTACTGGACGGCATCTCTATCACATACAGGGTAGTGTGGGTCCTTGCGGGTCTATGGGCAGGAACGCGTGGGAGGAAAGGGCCTTCGCCCGCATGAGGATTGGCCATACTGGACTCAATTGGTCACTGAGTAGGATAGGCAAACATCCGACCGGTCTGTGTGGTCACTGTCGGGTGCCAGAGACTGTCGAGCATGTGCTGATTTGCTGTGAGGCTTATGATAGGGAAAGGGCCGGGTTGGCCTTGTGGTTTCGGAATAATGGGCGGGAGTTCAATCTGCGGAACGTTCTGGCGATCCAGTCACAGGGTTTGTGTCAGGCTGTGGTTGCTTACTTATGTAGCACAGGGCTGGGTAAACGTTTATAGAGGTGGGGGGTGTTGGAGACTGAGCCGAGGATGAGGAGCAAGAGGATGTTCTAACGCGCTTGGACTTCATGGGCCTAGAAACGCCAAAGTGATGGAAGAAGGACTTCTAAAGGATAAAACGACAAAGACGTCCCATGACCTCATGGGCTTTGTAAAACAACAAAGACGTCCCATGATCTCATGGGCTTTGTACTTCCAAAGCACCGAACGTCAAAGAGGGCGAGGAAGGTGAAGAAGAGTCTCCCTGGAATAAAGCCGGTTGGTCTCTGACACAACAACTATTCTAGTCACAAAAACACATCATGACCTCATGGGCTTTGTAACGCCAAAGCGATGGGAGGAGTACTTTTACGGACTACGACAGAGTCTGAGGACTACGAAACGTCTGAGGAATAAAGTCTGGCGGTAATGCAACACTCGGATGCCAACCGCCATAAAACAACAACAACAACAACAACAACAACAACAACAACAACAACAACAACAACAACAACAACAACAACAACAACAACGCAATAGTCAACGAAGGAGAGGAAGATGAAGAAGAGTCTCCCTGGAATAAAGCCGGTCGGTCTCTGAAACAACAACTATTCTAGTCACAAAGACATATCATGACCTCATGGGCTTTGTAACACCAAAGCAATGGAAGGAGTTCTTTTACGGACTACGACAGTCTGAGGACTACGAAAAGTCTGAGGAATAAAGTCTGGCGGTAATGCAACAATTGGATGCCAACCGCCATACAACAACAACAACAACAACAACAACAACAACACAACGCAATAGTCAACTGGTCCCATGACGGCGCTCAACCCCATGCATCCGCTTAATCATCCCCCAAACATCCCCGAGACGCGTTTCTCTCCCAATTTTGGAACAATACCGCCTCCAATAGGCACTCTTGGCCGTTCTTACAGTTTTCCGCACAACAGCGCGGGCCCTCTTGTAGTCAATGAGGGCACCCTCAGTGTGGGTAACCCTTAGCCGGCGAAACGCCGCATTTCTCGCCCTAACAGCATAACCACATGCTTCATTCCACCACGGCACCCGCTTCCTATGTCCACTACCACCACTCTTAGGAATTGTGCCTACCGCTGACTGCGTGACGAGCGAGACAATTGCACTATTGAGATCATCCACCTGAGTCAATCCTCCTTCCTGCAGAACCCTAGAACCATCATCAGCTTTCCTCAGGAAAGCCCCCCAGTTCGCCCTTGCCAACTGCCACCGCTGGATCCTCGTCCCCCTGACCACACAGCTCCCAAAGGCAATCTCGGTGCGGACTAGATAGTGATCGCTACCAAAAGAAAGATTACCAAGAACCTCCCAACTACAAACACCAGCTAACTCCTTGGACGCAAGCGTAAGATCTATTGCACTTTCCGTACCGGTCCCCATATCATAGCGGGTCCCACTCCCATCATTCAGACAAACCAACTCCCTTTGATTGATAAAACCCTCTACCACTACCGCCCCACAAAGCGCTATGCATATTAAAATCCCCACACCACACAGCCTTTCCCCGAACATCCTTACCGATACTATGTAAGGACTCTAACGTTAACTCACCACACGGATTATAAAGGTTAACCACAGTAACAGCTTCACCACCCAGCCAGACCCTCACCGCCAGGGCCTCCGGCGCTTTACTCACACTGACAACAACGTAATTTAGGTCATCTCGGACAAACACAGCCACACCTCCGCCTCTACCCTGCTCCCTATCATTCCTAACACACACATACCCTTGTATCCCAAAACCCCACCTAGGTTGTAACCAAGTCTCCTGCACGCACATAACGTGAGGCTTGTCCAACAAGGTAGAGACAAAATGCTTAAATTCCTGGCCATTAGCACGAAGACTACGCGCATTCCATTGCAAGACAACCACCGCCATTATGAGCCCCCGGAACCTGACGGCGCATCAGGAGCCCCCCCACTCCCACTGCCAGAATGGGGCAGGGTGCCTTCCCGCAGCGCATCCTCTATCTCCGTCCACTCGGGACCCCCAGCTCCAAAGTACTTCCCTGCAGCCTTAGCGATGATCCTAGTCTTTTCGGATCTCTTCTTGGTTTGACCAGTACAGTTAATCACTTCCACCATAAAGAGGAAGAAATCTTTCCTCTTCACAACCAGTACATCCTCCGCACCCACAGGGCCTCCGCCCGTGGAAGCCACACTCACAGGGATCCCAGTGGGGACCTCCCCCTGGCCGTGGGCAATGCTGCCCCCTCCCCTGTCGCCTAGGTCACCAGCAGCACTGGCAGTCCGCACTGCATCCACCTTCACCTGACTACCAGACACCTTCTTGACCGCATCCGCGTAGAATATGCCTTGAGAGGCTCTAACTTTTTGCACCTCAGCAGCCCTCTTGCTGAACACGCATCCCCCGTAGGCAGAGCTATGCTCTCCCCCACAGTTACAGCACTTGAGTTTTGCTCCTTCGTCACACTTCCCATACTCGTGGTCTCCTGCACATTTACCACACCTCTGCTTCCCTCTACAGACCGCTGCAATATGCCCAAAGCGCTGGCACTTGAAGCAACGCAGGGGCGGCGGAACATATGGGCGTACGCCATAGCGCATGTACCCAACGCACACCACACGAGGCAGGATCCCACCTTCAAATCTAATCATTATCGACAGGCTGTCACACCTTACCCCATCCCGGGTCACCTTCAACCGCCTAGCATCCACCACCTTAGCTCCAGTCAAATTCTCCTTTATGTCATCCACAGGTGTCGTCGTAGGGACGCCTACGATAACTCCCCTGACCGTGCCTCTTACAGCATCAGACACAAGAATGTCCTTCCCCCCCAGACACTTAGCTTCAATCGCCTTCCTTTGCTGAGCCACGTCCTTGCACACGACCAGCAGCGAGCCATCCCTAAGGACACTCGCATGCTTGACCACTCCCACAGCTACAGTCAGGCTCCTTGTCAACGCCATCGGATCCCACCCCTTAAAGGACGCATTATCCTGCGCGAGCTTTATGAACACCTTACACTCTGAACTCACATCCCCGATATCTGCAACCCCCCCGCCCTGCTCCTCACTGAGAGAGCCCTCCTTAGACAAGCAAGAAGACGCCCTACGCTGCACAGGATCAGTGGCTCCAGAGGAGTCCACCCCACTGTTCATATCGTCACCGACCAGGTCACGCCTCCTCTTCCTCTTCCCCGTCATACGGACCGAGGCGTTCCTCTATGTTGCCGTAATATCCAAACAACGCTCAATAATCCACCGTCAGCGTGTATCTTCTGTCGTTGATGCCTGCTGGTGTTTGGCATCCAAGCTCTTCTTCTTCTTCTTCTTCTGTGTCTTCTTCTTCTGCTACAAATAACCCCTAATACAGAATGGTGTTGAAGCAGTCAGCGACGTTGACAAAGCTGAACTGTTGGCCAGCACCTTTGTGTCGGTGCACAGCTCTGACAATCTCTCACCTGCGGAAAGGCACTACAGGGAGAGTACTTTGGCCCAGAATTCTGAGCTGATTGGGCACCAGCCTTCGACTCAAGATGACCTTGACCTTCCGTTGAGTTTGTTTGAGCTAAGGAGAGCACTTTCTAAGGCGAAACAGACAGCCCCGGGTAAAGATGAGGTGTGCTATGACATGCTCTCTCATTTGACTGATGCCACGCTTGGGCTAGTCCTGGGTCTTTTCAACCGTGTTTGGGATTCAGGTTGTGTCCCAACTGCGTGGAAACAGTCTACGGTGGTGCCGGTTCTGAAGCCGGGTAGGCCAGCGTCTGACCCTTCAAGTTATAGGCCGATTGCCTTGACGTCGCAGCTCGGGAAAACGATGGAGCGCATGGTTACCGAGCGGTTGGATTACTTCTTGGAGAGTCAGGGTTTGCTTCCCGCGCACCAGAGTGGTTTCCGTAGGGGCAGGAACACCATGGATTCCGTGTTGTGTTTGGAATCTGATATCCAGCTGGCCAGGGCTCAGAAAGAAAAGGTTATTGCGGTGCTCTTTGATGTGGAGAAGGCGTACGATATGGTTTGGAAGGATGGGCTCCTCATTAAGCTGCGGAAGTGTGGTGTGAAGGGTAAACTGTTTAACTGGGTCCGGAGCTTTCTGTCTGGCCGGCGTATCCAAACCAGAGTGGGCGCTGCTTACTCTGGGGTCTATGGGGTGGAGAATGGGATCCCGCAGGGGAGTGTGTGTAGCCCTATCTTGTTCAATGTTATGATTAAGGACATCTTTGACGACGTGGATGGGTCTGTTGGGAGGAGCCTTTATGCTGATGATGGCGCTCTATGGGTGAGAGGGAGGAATCTCCGGTTTTACGAGGCGAAACTGCAAAGGGCAATACAGCAGGTGGAGCAGTGGACCCTGAAGTGGGGGTTTAAACTGTCCGTACGGAAGTCTCAAGTGATCTGTTTCTTCAATGGGCATAGGGACGTCTCCCTTCGACTGCATGGGCAGGTGCTCGAACAGGTCAGGGAGGTGAGGTTCTTGGGGGTCACCTTTGACGAGAGGCTTAGTTGGCGTCAGCACATTGATGAGGTCAGTGGTAAATGCAAAAGGGTGAATAACTTGCTTCGTTGTCTATCCGGCCAGGACTGGGGGGCCAGCAGAAGGTCGCTCCTGGGTATTTATCGGGCCGTCATGAGGGCGGCTATTGATTATGGCTGTATAGCCTACATGTCTGCGGCTGAGACTAACTTAAAGAAGCTTGATGTGGAGCAAGCCCAGGCCTTGCGCATCTGCTGTAGGGCTTTTAGGACCTCCCCTGTCTCGGCGCTGCAGGTTGAGTTGGGGGAATTGCCGTTACAGCTCCGGAGGCTAGAACTTCTGTTGGCTTACTGGGTGAATGTGCAAGGTCATACGAGCTCTCACCCGGTGAGGGACTTTCTCAGGGTTGATGGGGGGCAGAATGAGGCTGGCGGTATGGTTTTTAGCCAGGTAGGAAATGCTAAGGCGCGGCTTGCGGGGGTTGGTGATCTGCGTGTGAGCCCGTCGGTGGCTTTGTCTGCTATAGCTCCGTGGAAGTTTGTCCCGGCTCCTGTTGATGTTAGCTTGCATGGCAAGCTTAGAGGAGTCGCTGGGAGGGCACCGCAGTTTGCCGTTCAACCGCTCATCGATAAGCACTCAGGTGATGTGTTTATTTATATCGACGGGTCTAGGGATCCTGAGAGTGGGCGTACTGGCGCCGCTTATTTTGTGCCTGACCTGGGGCTGGCGGTCAAGAAGAGGTTGACAGATCGCCTTTCTGTTTTCATGTCGGAACTCATAGCGATACGGTTGGCATTGGAATGGGCGGAATCTGCTTTGCAGTGTTGCGGCATTGTGGTGGCCTCTGACAGCCTTTCTGCATTGCAAAGCATTAAATCTGGGAAATCGGATTGCAGACAGGATGTGTTGAATGGCATCTTCTGTCTGATGCTCTCCCTGTCCAGGAAGGATGTGAGGGTTTCCTTCATTTGGGTCCCTGCGCATGTGGGGGTGGATGGTAACGAAATGGCTGATACACTGGCTAAACGTTCCCTTAGGCGGCCATCAATTGATGTGGCGGTTGAGTTAAGCAAATCTGAAATCAAGCCTGTTATCAAGAGTCATGTGGTCGGCCTCTGGCAGGAATTTTGGAGCCACTGTGTTACTGGACGGCATCTCTATCACATACAGGGTAGTGTGGGTCCTTGCGGGTCTATGGGCAGGAACGCGTGGGAGGAAAGGGCCTTCGCCCGCATGAGGATTGGCCATACTGGACTCAATTGGTCACTGAGTAGGATAGGCAAACATCCGACCGGTCTGTGTGGTCACTGTCGGGTGCCAGAGACTGTCGAGCATGTGCTGATTTGCTGTGAGGCTTATGATAGAGAAAGGGCCGGGTTGGCCTTGTGGTTTCGGAATAATGGGCGGGAGTTCAATCTGCGGAACGTTCTGGCGATCCAGTCACAGGGTTTGTGTCAGGCTGTGGTTGCTTACTTATGTAGCACAGGGCTGGGTAAACGTTTATAGAGGTGGGGGGTGTTGGAGACTGAGCCAAGGATGAGGAGCAAGAGGATGTTCTGGCGCGCTTTGACTTCATGGGCCTGGAAACGCCAAAGTGATGGAAGAAGGACTTCTAAAGGATAAAACGACAGAAAAAGTCTGAGGAATAAAGTCTGGCGGTAATGCAACAATTGGATGCCAACCGCCATAAAACAACAACAACAACAACAAAGACGTCCCATGACCTCATGGGCTTTGTAAAACAACAAAGACGTCCCATGACCTCATGGGCTTTGTGCTTCCAAAGCGCCGAGCGTCGGAGAGGGAGAGGAGGATGAAGAGGAGTCTCCCTGGAATAAGGCCGGTTGGTCTCTGAAACAACAACGAAACGTCTGAGGAATAAAGTCTGGCGGTAATGCAACACTCGGATGCCAACCGCCATAAAACAACAACAACAACAACAACAACTATTCTAGTCACAAAGACATATCATGACCTCATGGGCTTTGTAACACCAAAAGCAATGGAAGGAGTACTTTTACGGACTACGACAGTCTGAGGACTACGAAAAGTCTGAGGAATAAAGTCTGGCGGTAATGCAACACTCGGATGCCAACCGCCATAAAACAACAACAACAACAACAACAACTGGCAAGTTAATAAAGACAAACATGAGCATCAAAGGTCAGGTATTTGACCACAGAAAAAGGTAGGAGGAAAAACTAAAATAGGGAAAAAAAGAAACATAAGGTAGTTTCAGAGTGTTCCATGCTTAAGCCTGACTGAAAAAGGAAATCATCGCCTAATAAATGCGCCAGTTGGTTGATCCCGTTTGGATTTCACGAGCTTTCAACTCGTGACGTCAGAGCAAGTCGGCGTAAAGCATGGATATAAGTGTAAAGCAGAACCTACCCAGGGTGCACTGTGTCAGATCAACGTTCACAACTGATCTGCCCCATCACCAAAAGATGCCGTTGCATGTGACTTTACTTTTTGAGTTAACTATAATCAACTTGTAACCTTTTCATTTGTTGTTGTTGTTGTTGTTGCTGTTGTTTTATGGCGGTTGGCATCCAATTGTTGCATTACCGCCAGACTTTATTCCTCAGACTTTTCGTTGTTGTTGTTGTTGTTGTTGTTGTTGTTGTTGTTGTTGTTGTTGTTTTATGGCGGTTGGCATCCAATTGTTGTTGTTGTTGTTGTTTTATGGTGGTTGGCATCCGAGTGTTGCATGGCATCCAATTGTTGCATTACCGCCAGACTTTATTCCTCAGACTTTTCGTAGTCCTCAGACTCTGTCGTAGTCGGGGGTGAGGGGGTAATAAAATCTAAAGAATAAAGTCTAAAGAATAAAGTCTTAAAGAATAAAGTCTAAGGAATACAGTCTGAAGTCTAAGCGATCTAAAGGAAGTCTAAAGAAAGAATAAAGTCTGGCGATAATGTAAATACCAGCCGCCATAAAACACCAAAGAAGAAGAAGAACATGTTTAGTAAATCTGATTACGAAAAGTCTGAGGAATAAAGTTTGGCGGTAATGCAACAATTGGATGCCAACCGCCATAAAACAACAACAACAACAACAACAACAACAACAACAACAACAGCAAGTAACGTAACTAGTTACTGTCCAACACTGATTCAGATCAAAAATCTCATTTGCTGGATAGTGCTGGTGCTCTTGCATTCCACCTTTTGGTTGTATTGAATTAAAACCTTTAACATTCTAGGTCTGATTGGTAAATATGGAAAATATGTAATGTTTTTCAATGCCTTGCTAACAAACAATACAATATTTTCTGCAATTTAATGAAATCTCACTGACTCAAGAGTTGCCCAAAAGTGGAGTGAGATATTTTCCACGGCTGAATTAGAATGAAGGTTTGTTATTCAAAAAGGAGACAAGGGGCCGCGCCTTTCACCGCCCCTTAGATTTGACAGAATCTCAAATCAAGCACAGCCGGACGGTGTGTACATTAATGAGCAGCGGCTTTTGAATATAGTTTTGGCTTCATCTCTTGTGGTACTTCACTAATGGATATTCTCTGTATTACCATGAAACTGGCCCATTACTGTAATTTTGATACAGATTTTAATAGGACCGAGCCTGCTGTCTGTCAGTACCACTCCAAGAAAAGGCACTGTATGTCTTCACACTTTTCTGCTCTCCGTGCTGCTGGACTGGAATGTAGACTGCGGGGTTGTGTATGCTGCTGTCTATATTTAAAGTCTGGGGTTGAGCTCAAAGACACCAGCTGCACAGGCATTTCCACCTCAGTCAGATGGATGTTTAGTGGCATCACTTTAGTCTCAACAGGTGCACTGTCTGGCCACTCAAATCTGCTTTTTGATCATTAAAACGAGGCAATTAAAAATAAAGTCAGGTTTTGACTACAAAACTAACATAGCAAAATGTATTTCATAAAATCACGACCAAGCACAATTTATTAAAGTATATGATCCACAGTCAAAACCACTAAATCAGTGCTTGATAGAATTTTTAAAATGTATAAAACTTACAGTCCCGTCTACAGATTTCAACTTGCCTCTGCCTCTTGTTCTTCACATTCTGACAAAGCTTACACCCAAGTCAATTTAGCCCTCTGCCTTGTTCTAACTCTCACACTGCCGCTGAATGTGTGCTGAGGCGTGACAACACTCATTCGCTCGGTCTTCTTTGACAAAAACCTCCTGAGATTTATTAAAAATACCCAAGCACACAAGATGCCGTTTGTGACATAAAGCAAAAAGTGGATTCGGGTGAAGCATTCACAACAATTTGTAGCTTGCAGTGACTGGTGCCTGCTGTGAAAGTGGGATTGAGGAAACTGAAGAGGGGGAGCTGTAGCTTTGTGGAGGAGGAGATGCATATTTAATATCAGAGACAGACAGAAAATCATTCCCAGGAGCTCGTTTTGGGCTCCGACAGCAGGAGGGAGTACAGTGACTGACAGAAGCTGAACACACAGGTAAAGAAGCCACGACGCTGTGTAAAAAAAAATCAAGTTTAATGTCACTAAAATGTAAGATAAGATAAGATAAGATATTCCTTTATTGTCCCACATGGGGAAATTTCATTGATGCAACGCAGGTAGTTTCAATAGAAGATCTCTTATAGACCATGTCAAACTTTGCGTTTTCCTTTGGATGTCCGCCGGGATAACGTGACGATCTCCGGCTAAGACGACGATACTCCGCAGTTTCATGAGTTCTTCCTTTGTGTAAACACGCACCGGTGCCGGCCGGGGGGGCGCGGGGGGTAATAAAATGATTTCCCCAAGAGCAATACAAACTCAAACTAGAACAACTTTACAATTGAAAGCCCCAAGACAAATATGTAGAAGATTGAGTTTTTGATATTTGATGTAAAAACACACGGACACAATCAATAAACCTTTTTTTTATTTATTTTTTTAATAACATGAGAAGTTAGACATATTTCTGACATCTGTTGTTAAATAAATAATTGTGGTTGATTTATTTTAACCCTAGGTTTTTATAAAATAGGCTACTTAGACTATATTTTTACAAAATACAAAGCAGTTTTATTGTCTTGCTCTGTGAAGATGCCTGCAAACAAGTCTCATGTAAACTTTGTTGGGACTGCGTATTTCATACTGCTGCACACAATATTAGTCAAAACATATGTCCAGGGATATAAGGACATTAGCATAGACATAGCATCTCTCAGTGTGTGAGATTGAACCAGACAGTGGCCCTGCGGTGCCCTGTCCCTCCTCTGTCCGCTCCCTCTGGCAGTATGGGCAAGATGGACACCTGTCTGCTCTCATTTCTCTCAAGCTGTGGACTGGAGAGAGAGGAGATACATCCATGTGAGACAGAGGCCCTGGGGAGCAGACTAGATCTGGGCATGGAGCAGCTGCTAAATGGGGATCCACACAGGAGCAGAACCTTAATGGACGAGCGCAGTGTTTGTGGCAACAGCATCAGTTTCTCTGGTCTCTTCGCTGTCATGTACCTACTGTTGTTACTCTCCCTCAGAAAATCATATTAGTCAGGCTAAAAGCATAGTCTCAGAGGAGGGCTGTCACCAAAGGTCAGTTTACGGAATTCATCAAGACTCGAACAATTTTAGAGTGGCATTTGGAGGAAACAAAACAAGCCATTATATCCGTTAAGGAGGATGTGCACTCACCACTCTTAAATATGTAGTAGGTTTGTTTGGTGCAACATACCGTATTGTACGGTAAAATATTAATGACATTACACAGTTTATTATTCAGTTTGAGCGTGAAGTATTGTATACATGTACAAATCTGTCAGCAATGAAAACAGTGCCAGCAAGAGTCATCTTTCGTCCCTCGAGGCAACTGTTGTTGTGATTTTGGTCTTTACAAAAATAAATTCAGTTGAATTGAAAATATTTTTTTCATGAATAGCATTTATTCTAACATTTAAAAAAAAAAGTGGAGCCACATTATGAATTGGCATGGAGCTAGCATCATTTGTAAAGAGGACAACAAACATCTCAGCTGGATTAAGAAGACAATTGAAATATGGAAATGTGTCTATGAATGTAAAGCATGGCGAGAGGGCCTTTTTACTCTCACACACACACGGTCCAGAAGCAGTCGGACTGCAGATGACGCTGTTGTCCTGCTTCTTCCTGTAGGAAGACCAACACTTGTGTAAATCAGAGTTGACACTGTCAGATATGAGAACACTCACTGGTCTGAATAAAGAATCTCTAAGAATGCACTTCTACTGTAGTTGAACAACTTTAATCCATATTTATTCATAAATCTTACACCAGTGTCATCCTCTATCATTAAAGTCTTTGGACACAGGGACCGCCAGCTGGTCTTAGATTTGCACTTGAGCCTCACTACTGTTCTAGTTTATGTATTTGTTGCTCACAGGGACTTGATTTAATGCTTCCATAATGTCCACAGATGTGAATGTAGACTTTTGAGATATCCAGGATTAAAGACACAATTCTCAGGTGTCCTGAGCAAAGTGTCAAGGAGTGATGTGTAAAATGTGTGACTGAGAAATGAAGCATGATATTTTACACCATTTGATAAGAGTGAGAAAGTAAAGTAAGAGTGAGACAATGACAATGAGAGGAGAATAGCAGAGGGATGTAGATCAACTGATGATGTCTGCGTGTGCAGATTCAGGCAAAATTGTTGCTTCCACCCTCATTGTAATAACATGGCTATTTTGGCAAGGGTTCGTGGAAGCTATCCATTGAGCTTTTCTATATGAAAATGTTGACTGCTCTTGTGGTAATGTTGGAAACTAGTCCATATCTTTACATTATATTGCCATTAGGAACCAGTTCCAGCCAAAAAAGTCAGTCAGATATTTAACAAGCATTAACATCTTGTCATGAAAAGTAGACATTTAAACCAAAATGTGGTTGTTTATTATTGCGAGATAAGGCCATTTTGATTCATTCACCTTCAACAATTTGAATATGGTGACAATTTAGATTCACCCAAGATATATTATATTAGAGGGACAGTGGCCTACTGCTGCCTCATGGCTGGGCTACATAACCACAGTTATTTTGGGCACAGTGTTTGACCCATTGGCTGCTGTTCTGGGAATCACAGATGACAAACATGCCAAAGCTGCCAGTGCCACAAGTATTTATAGTATTTCATTGTAATTCAATAAAGTATTTTGGTGTGTGTCTGGATGGGGTTGAAACAAAGTGTAATTTGAGGAGGATTTAGTGTCACAAACCAATGGACTGCTGCTGGTGCTCAGTGAGGGCTGGGTCAGTTCACTTGGTTAGGATTTAGTTTTGGTGTCCCCTTCCGAAATACTAACATTACAGGCATTGGTGACATTATTCACATACCATGCACGGCAAAACTGTCCCACAACTTCAGTGTACAGTGGGAACATTTACATGGTCATGGTCAACTGCTTAATAACTCAAAAACATCTGGTTGTGTTTACATGCACAAGATATAATTAAAAAAAAAACTGGTGACATATGTCAGTTGATTAGTAGATTTTAGAGTATTTTGAAGATAAAATATAAAAAATAATGATAATGCATTGAAAAATAATGGTCAATCTTTAATATTTTCTCTTTCGTGTTTGCCACATTATTTTGACATTTCCCCCCCTCAATGAACATAATAATAAGAAAATCAATCAATAATCTGAAACTCCGGGCAATCAGATAATGATCAGATTTTTGGTGTCCATGTGATCAAATAAATGTGATCCTTGGAGTTCCATCTGATTGTGGCTAACACCCAGTAATATGATTTCCACCAATTTTGCTCTCCTCAGCGTTACTATTTGAGCTCTATTCAATTTACCTTTTTGGTTTTGTAGTGCTTTTTCTCCAGGATTTAGTTGTTGTTGTTAAACGTTGTTGTTTATGATCAAGTTGTTACATGGTACAGGTAAGTTGGGAAAGTAAACTAGATACCAAGAAATTTGGCCGCACCAATTTTCCAGTGTAATGTCCCTTGTATCTTGTGATGAGTAATAAATGCCTTAATGTATTTTAATGTACGCTTCCCGCTTAAACACACATGAGACAGAACTTCTGCTCCCTCATAGATCACAGTCCCAACCAACTTGGGCATCAACTGATTTGGAGCATGAATATTCACAAGACTGAATACTTGTTTACAGGAAGCAGTGAAATGGATTTTATTACCTGTAAAAATAAAGAAAAGCCCTGTACAATCTTCTGCGTTTACAGCCTTGGAGCAGTGGGGAAACGTGTGGGCACAAACCTCATGGTCTGGGAGTACAGGAGGTCTGCCCCGTACAGGATGAGGTTGACGAAGGAGAATACGGCCACCACTAGCTTACTATCCCACGGGCACTTCCCCCGGGGACAGTGGTATGGCCTCTCCGGGGACCCGTATTTAGATTCAAAACAGAAAACAGGCCAAACCACCGACGCACTCAGGTACAACAACACCTCCAGGAGCGTGCAGACCACCACAAAGCGCTCGAAGGGCATGCACAACACAGCTCTAGTCCTGCCACATACTGTCACTAAGACCACTACAGCTGTGAGAGCAAAGCAGAAAGAATACACCGCCACACAGTAGATGGTGGCTTCATATTTGGAATATTCGCTTTTGTTGGCCAGAGCTCCAAAAATAATGCACGCCACAAAACCCTGGACCACTTTGAGAAGGCCAGAGACTGTAGCCATGTACCCCACCACGGCTTGTCCCGGCTTGGCTCGGCATAGGGCCACCTCCGCCCCGTAGGACACAGTACACAGGATTGAACACACTGTGACTGCGATACGAAAGTCTCGGATGTGGCAGCCTTCATACGGGCACTCAGAACGGACAAAGAAGAGCGGGTAAACCACAGATGCTGTTACATACCTGCAAAAAGGAAAACATCAGACTTTTAACCTGATAATGACAAGTATTTTAAATATGGTCAAACTTTTTCTATATTTGGGTGAGTGTGTGCCATAGTTTCTTTACATTTATTATTGAGTTTTAATTATTAGGCAATTGTGAAATGTATCACTAAAGTGCAGAAACAACTTTTTCATACACCTTAAACGTTTACCAGTTCCACAAGTTTGCGTTTGGTTGAGAAATTTCACCATGAACTAGAAAAGGGTTCTCAAACGTTTTACACCAAGTACTACACAAAAAAAGAGAAAACTTTGGCTGTATCAATGGTACCAGATCTAAATCAGGGCTAAAATGGGGCTAAACCAGGTCTTAATCAGGAATACACCATTGAGACAGTAGTTTTAACTAAGACATGACTCATGGAAGAGCAAAAATGTGGAAAAAAATTATTAAAAATGACACAAGAACTGAAGAGGTGTCCACGTACCACCTAAAGGACCCTGCGTACTGCCAGCGTTACTGTGCATTTACCACAGTTTGAGAATCCTGAACTAGAACAAGCCCATCTCTAACTTTATCCTTTTAAGATTGGACCTTGGATTGTAACTCTTTTGACAAGGATCAGTCTCAGAACAAAATGCCATTGACTTTCTGTGTTTCTCTGTTAGTCTTTTCAGTTAAACCTCACATCAAGCCCTCATCTTCAAACTTACATGAGTGTAGCGAAGGCCGCACATGTCACTGTGAAGTTATCCCAGGAGATGGGCAAACAACTGTAGAGACGAGTCGCATCCAGGAAGAAAATAACTATTGTCATGGAGAAACAGAAGCACCAGGCAGCCATACAAAACTCCCCGTGCGACCCGCTGTACCCTGCTCCATGTGCGATCAGGGCAATCACAGCACAGCCCAGAGCCAGCTGACACACGCGGGCAGCACCCAAAGGAGAGCACAGCGCCCTTTTGTTGAGGTATGGGCCAGTCTGGGGATCCATAACTGGGACAGAGGGGTAAAAAATAAACCAGCAAGGACTGCGGGGACTTCACAAGGCCCAGAAATTGTTTTATAAATCCGAATGTTGTTCAGGTTTTGGGTCAAATCCAAGTGAGTTTCTTGTTCATTTAGGCACCAGTGGAATTCAGACCTAAATCAACTCCTCATTTATTCTAACAACATGTTCAGCTCTTCAATTGTTCACAGTCCCCCTACTTTCTTTAGCTGCTGCTGCTTTTTGTAGTCATCCTGAGTGGTCAGCTGCTTTGACCCAATTGTGCCAGTTTTCTTTCTTCTTCTCTCAACCTTTCATAGCGATGCCCCACTTTTGATTTCATGTGGTACACTCACCTGTTCAAAAAAAATAAAAAGAACTTGCTCATAATCCATGTATCCAGAACTATGTCAAATCCCACTAGGAAGTCCAGCGCTGCTGTAGTTTGAAGCAAATATAAAGTACGTCCACTGTACTATCTGCGTACAAGACTGAAATAGGAAATTATCTCACATGAAACCGAGAGGTCAACATCAGAACCAACAGTTGGGACATCCAGGCATATTGTAACTGTCCTCTGGTGACACACTTGCACCCCTCCACTGTTTTACCTCCCTCCTCTGTATGGGACAAGCTTTGGTGGGGGGCAACCGATTAGTCAGTCAGAATGAGTTATTTAGGGTAGGGCCAATGACAGATGTACCTCAGCTGAGCATGTGGTTGGGCGTGGGGTCGCAGCATGTAAACAGACCCTGGGAAAAGTGTGAGGGGAATGAACCCATCATTTATAAATATAGACAGAACTTGATACTATAATAATAAAATTACTCAAGCATGTTAATTTGGCTGATCTCAAATCATTTATACAAACATACACATTATGTTTTAAGGCCAGATGCCCTCTCTGACTGTTTATGAAGTTTTAGGTCACGCTAATCTCTTCATCATTAGTTTACTCAAAGCTGTATTTAGATTGATTCATACTTTTTTGAGTAATCCTGTATTGTCCTGCAACTGAGGCTTGAGTGCTCAGGAAATTCCTGTTTTCACCTACACCCTATCCCTGCCCTCATCTCTTAACTTACAGTAGTTGCAATTATCTGAAAAATTCAAACACCGAGTTATACATGTAGGTGTCTAAAATGTCATGTAACCACTTTTCAAATATAAAAAGACACGGATGAAAATCTGCTGCGTGCAACAGTGAAATGTCCCTGTTACGAGGCTTATCAGTTCTGACATTTAGAACAGGAAGTACATTTTTGTTATTAAGCCATTTTAGATCAATGTTGTGGTTTACAGTGCACAAAAGGTAATATTATGATCTACTTATGTTATAGTCAGATCTGAAAAGTAACCAATTACAAATACTCATGTTACAGCAATTAGAGATATTAGAGTAGATTTGATAGTTTTATAAATGTGTACTTGTACTTGCAATTGAGTATAATTTTAGCCATGTAATTAGATGTATTTAAAATCACTATGAGTACTGAGCACCGTACAAGTTCCAATTGCCCCAATGTACAGCTGTCTCCCCTCTGCTACTCTCTAAACATGTAAACAGTAAACATCCAAAACATCACCTCAGCACCTGCTCTGATTGGCCACGTTGCAATGAATATGCAGATTGCCATACATAAGTTTTGTACAAAAGGCTGATCTACAATTATAGTGCTATAGCGTCAGGCCATATGTTCCGCCGCCCCTGCGTTGCTTTAAGTGCCAGCGCTTTGGGCATATTGCAGCGGTCTGTAGAGGGAAGCAAAGATGTGGTAAATGTGCAGGAGACCACGAGTATGGGAAGTGTGACGTGGGTGCAAAACTGAAGTGCTGTAACTGTGGGGAAGAACATAGCTCTGCCTTCGGGGGATGCAGGTTTAGCAAAAGAGCTGCTGAGGTGCAGAAAATAAAGGTCTCTCAAGGTATATCCTATGCAGATGCAGTCAAGAAAGTTTCAAGTAACGAGTTTAGAGTAAATACAGAGAGAGGAGCCAGCGCTGCTCCCAGCCAGGGCGAAATGAGAAAGGCCAGCGTGGCTCCCAAGAAGTGTGAAGGTTTCAAGAGTGGAGGTCCCAAGTGTGCAGGTTCCAGAATTAATGAGAATACCCTGGTTGTGGATAGAGAGGATTTTGTACTCTTTATGGTGGATGTTGTAAACTGTGCTGCTCAGACTCAAAGCGGAACTGAAAGGATCAGGATCATTGCTAAAGCTGCAGGGAGATTCCTTGGAACAAAGGAGCTTGATTGGGCAGATATAGAAAACAGGCTAAAGGCGCTAAATGGGAGTCGGAGTGATGGGGGTCTGCTTTTGGGGAGTCAGAGTGATCAGAGTGACGAGATGGGGGTGGGGGTGGTCTCCTGTCCTCGCCCAGTCTCGTAGACGCACGGCTACCAAGCAGCGACATCAGTGGAAATATTAAAGCCTATAGAATGAAGCCTAAAGAATAAAGCTGTACGGTGGAAGCACCGAACGTCAAAGAAGGAGAGGAAGATGAAGAAGAGTCTCCCTGGAATAAAGCCGGTTGGTCTCTGAAACAACAACAACTATTCTAGTCACAAAGACATATCATGACCTCATGGGCTTTGTAACACCAAAGCAATGGAAGGAGTACTTTTACGGACTACGACAGTCTGAGGACTACGACAAAGTCTGAGGAATAAAGTCTGGCGGTAATGCAACACTTGGATGCCAACCGCCATAAAACAACAACAACAACAACAACAACAACATATATGAAACCATGTCACAAAGTAACTAGTACTCTGAGTAGTTTTATTCTTGTGTACTTTTTTAATTTTATTTCAGTACAGATTTGGTCCCAGTACTTGTACTTGTAATTGAGTAAGACTGTAGTACAGATATACAAAATGTTTTTCACCACTGGTTATAGTTTAAAAATAAATATCCTACTATCACTAACTTAGACAACTGATTATTTTATTTCAACCAAAACCATATTATTTAAGAACTAAAATATAATTTGTCATAATAAAATATTGTACAAAGACACAAGCTGTTGTCACGTCACCAGAAATTTGGCAATATAACATTTTCTTTGGAACAACAGAAATGGTTTCCTTTTTGAAACTTATCTAAAAATAATGTATTTTTGTCTAAAACGTTAATATGTTTTATCCAAAGAGTAAATCAAACACTTTTTATTCTTGAGTTACTTTAGTAGGTCATTCATATTATTAATTCTCCTTCAGTAATATTTTTAAGGGATTTTTCTGGATCAACTGCTCAATTTAAGAAGTCTCCACAGCTCTGAGGCACATTAGCTTCAAGTCATATTACAGATTCATCTTAAATAGATGATTTGACTGTAAGAAGTGTTATTCTGTAAATGCTATCTTTGGTTTAGTATTGAAATGTTATTGATGTGGTTTTAAGATTTTAACGTGAAGCCTTAAAACCTCAATGCATTTATAAATAAGATTTGCCTTATTGTGTTGTGCTTTTGATTTGAAGTAGCCTCGTAGCCAACAGATGACCAGCTTCGGTCTTTGTCGCCCCCTAAAGGTGAACTTGTAAATATCTGTATCATATTAAACATGCAATCACGGAGAGATCATAGCCTTCAAAAACTGTTTATTTGGCGTTATTTGTAGAAATAAACCAGCGCTTTGGTATATGCTGTCCGTTTGAGACCACCAATGTGAACCGCTGTTGGCAAATATTCTGCAGGGTTCTGTTTCAGAGGTCAAGTAGTCAATGGGTCAAACGCGTCACATCAAAAATGACCTGATAACCTGACACATGTTATCAAGAAGCCATCTGCCCAAGTCTGCGTTAACTCTGTTATAGATAGAAAAGACATTTGGGTAAAAGTTTTAATGTCTATAAACAGTAATAAAAGTGGTAATAGTTAAATTGAGCGTTCATGATCATTCACAAAAACATAATACACTTCAAATATATTTGGCCTCAAAGTCTGTGGGACATTTGGAAGGAATTAATTTGCCGCACTGATAAAATGTGTGTATACTGTGTGGCGACCAACAGGAAAACCAACTCTCAGATTGTTATTAATGTGGCGTATCATTTTGTATCACTTAAAACTGGCTTAAACACAATATTAGTGATGCTACACCATATGCCTTACTCTGCATTATAAAAAGGTACACATCTGTAGATCAGATTGTCAGCAAGGTCATTTTCTGACGATCACAATTAGGAGAACATATTTATTAATTCCACTTTCATTTTACCAATGGTCTACTTTACAAGTATTACATTGTGTTTGAGTTGTGAGCTTAAGCGTTACATTATTTTAAAATTTACGGAAATAGCCGAAGTCAGTCATACAGCCCAATTGCAAGTTAATACAATTTTACAACATTTTCTAATCTTTATTTCTCCGTTGTAGTAACTCCAATCTTTCCAGTACATTTTCTTTTGAAACCATCATAATCAATCAGACATCAAATATTCACTCCTCAAGCTTAAAATCGCCTCTTGTTCCTCTTCTGTTCTACAGCAGCTGTGATGTGAAGTGCAGCAAAGGTTTAAGTGCTCAGTCCTCAAAAAAAACATCCTTTACAAAGGCCAGATGGTTCAAGTCCTTCAACCAAATCAGCAGCATTCTTCATTTACCTGTGTAGAGAAAATAATTTTCAGAAAAGGCTGTTTAGAGACAATGACAAACATTTCACATTTTGTTCAGAGTAAGGGATCGTCTTTAAGCTTCAACCTATTTTGAGATGATCCCTAATAGAAGTATGCACAATTCAGATCAGGTGTGCACTAGGGCTGGGTATTGCCTAGTACCTCGCAATAGAATATGTATCCCAAAACAGGGTCTACGATATGAATCCCGATACTCAGAACTTGATACGATGCGTGTCCTGATTCACGGATATCCTTCGAAACTAGTGTTAAAAGTTTATTAAAATTACATTTTGATTAAGTAGAATAACAAAAAGCATTAGAATTTCACTGTCTTATGATTAAGTCACATTTTCAGCTCCTCGGAGTCAGCCTTGAATGCAGGTTCATAAGTGTAGAACTTGGCCCTTTCTATTGACTTTAGGTTGTTTAAAAGTATCACGATACACATCTGTATGGATACACGTATTGCCAAGAAGTCTGTCACTACGTATCACAATATCGATATATTGAGCGCAGCCCTAGTGTGCATGTGTGTCTTTAAACACTGTGGACATGCCACAGTATTGCAGATAATTTGGTGCATGCCATAATTAATGCTAAACAGACCCTTTTGAACTTAAGCATGTTACACGGTTGTATTTTTATTCAAAACATACAAGGAGGTGCCCATGGTAGGCTCTCTCACATATGCTTTATAGTCAATACATATTGACGTATACATTACATACAAATAGGCATTTATTTTGAAAGGCCATATGCATTAATAATGAGAATATTATTAGAAACTATGCATTGAGGCCATGCCATAAGGTAACTGTTGTTGACCGTCTGGCCCCAACATCCTGTGGCTCCACTCTTTATTCCTTGTGGATACATCAAAACACATGCATATATTTCTAATAAGACATGCTGTCCTTTGTAGGCCTCCACACATGGACTCCATAATTCCCAATTCATCCCCCTCCTCCCAGTCCAGTCCTTTCAACTCCCATCATGAAAGAAAAACGCAACCACGACCTTCTTTTGAGATGTCCACGGACACACAGAGATCAGCCTGAAATAAAGACTGCACACAAAACAACACAAAAAGGAGCCGTACTCTCAAAACAAAAACATCAATACAGCGCCAACAATAGAACAGGAAGGCGCAGTGCCCGGAGTGACCACAAGGAGCCGCAGCATGTGATGTGGCCCAACGCGGACCTTCTTTCTTGGGACCACGGCTGTCTGTAGTGGTCTCCGCAGCCAAAGGGGGAGAGCATCCTGAACTAATTGGTTTGCCTTGACATGCATCCTTATCTTCTGAGTCAAGAGGAATTCAGCTTCAGAAGGACATTTCCAATTGACTGTGGCTTTAAGTATGAACCACAACAAGGAAACTACTTTTAACGCATAAGAAACGAGAGATTTCCAAGGAAAGTCAAACATTTTTTTCTAATTCCACATGTCACAAATGCAACAACAAATCATTGTTTCTCTGTGTGATTGTAGTAAACAAAGTGACATTCGCTTGTGGCCAAACTTTTTGAATGAAAAAGTTAGTGTGACATAAGCCAGATCGAAAGCACTTTACATTTAGGTGTACTTTATAAATGTAATTGAAATGACTCAGTTATTCTATTCTAAATTTTCACAATTGTTTCGTTTTTTTCTATGATGACATTTTAGCCTGAATAATTTTGAGTATTAATTAACTGAATAATCTTGACATCCCAAGGCGGATGAAAGGGAGCTGTGGTCTAATTTATAGAGCTGATGAAAGTGATTTTAGCCTGCCATCCTCACCTGGAAGTTTGAGCCACTTGGGGACCTTCCCTGGATCAGGCCTGGGTTTGGGCCTCTGGCTGGGTGAGTCTTCTTGGGACGGCCCGCTGGTGTCCATGTGCTGGTCTGGGGAAGGTACTGGCTCCTGGTCCTGGGTGCTACTCGATGGCGTTTGTGAAGGGAGAATGCTGTTGTCATGAATAAAAAGAGAATGCATGATTGCTGCACAAAGCAAAAGTTTAAAAAAAATGTAATCATAATTTCAACACTAAAAACTAAACTATTGTAGATGTTATTGTGGTGGCAATAGGGAATATAAAAATAACTTGACAATTTAAAGACACGGTTGGTTCATATGTACCAAAACAGGGTTATAGCAATTTTGGCTTTTAATATTTATTTCATGAACAGGATTTTTAAATCATTGCCATTTAACAATAGGCTTTTCAAATTTCTCCCAAGTAAATCTTAATTCATTTTCTATAGGCTGAAAGTCACCAGCAGTGGCTTAGTGGTTAGCGCACACATACAACCCGAAGGTCAGACGATCGAGTCCCACTAGCTTAGGCAAGACACTTCTCCTACCTTGCCCAGTTTGAGTCTGTAAAGTGAGTAAATGGTCAGTAAATGGTCGGTAATGGTCGGAGGGGCCAATGGCACAGATGGTCAGCCTCACTTCTGTCAGTCTGCCCCAGGGCAGCTGTGGCTACAGAAGATGATTACCACCACCACAAAGCGTGAAGTGAGTTAATGACTACAGTGTAGCACTTTGAGAAGCCTGTAAAGCACATTACAAGGCATCATTATTAACATTACCGGTTTTAAGTGAATAGTTATGGGCAAACCTACAAATGGATCTAAAAGTTAAGAATTGCAAATGGCTGTCATTTTTCTTCAGTAAGAGTGGCAAAGTGGAAAAGGACTGACGTCCCCAGATCAGTCCAACACCATTACGACCTTTGTGATACACAGTATTAACAAAGTGGAGTGCAACAGGTGGGGGTGACTTTTGTGAAGCTGTTCTATCTTTAGCGGGACAGGAAGAGGTCTGTGTGGAGGAAATGAGGTACATGGGGGCACCTGCTGTTTAGGCTGAACCTCAAAGGGATTCCAGCAATGATAGCTTTGTGACAGGAAAATAAGCTGCTGCTGGTGGTGGTTACAAGTGCGTAAACGCTCAGCTCAACAAGTCGCACGTGCACACTCACCTCGCGATGGACTCGTTTGCTTGTGACGCTGAAACAGAAGTGTCTAGCAGCTCTGCCTTTAAGTAGGTGTCTGTAAAAAAAAATCAAGTACACATTTAACCTGATGCAGGGTCATACTAGGGCAGTGGTTTTCAAACTTTTCACACCAAGCAATACCTAATAAAACATTTGTCTTCCTGAGTACTACTTCCATTTTTTTTTTGCAGAAGAGTTGCAAAGGGCCTTGAATATTCATACAGTGTATTGTAGTGTTATATTGTGTCATTGCATCCTTTTACGGTAGATTTGGTTTTATCTAATTATAACTTTGCAAAAAGTACGAACCCGTCTTTACATCAGACCCAAAGTAGACTAGTGCACCAGGAAACAGGTCAGCCTTAAAGAGAGAGAGAAAGAAAGAAAGACATGAACAGAAGCCTTCAAAAATACCCAAAGCACACATCATAATTTCTGCAAAACATAGAAAATAGCAAACACAAAACCGCCTCCTAGAACACACGAACCACCACATCCAAGTCGGGGCTGAGCTCAGTCCTGGAGATGGTTCATAGCTGCGGGTTCTGAATGACTAACCATAGATCTTTGAAGTGGAACCACAAAATGAGCGCCAATCAAATGGTTAGTGCAAACACTTTCACCCCTGCAGCACAAACTCCTCTGAAGAGCTGCTCCTAATGGTTTTAATGGACCAGTCTGAGGCAGGAAATTATCAAGCGTACAATTATGAGGCAGCAGCACAGACAGGCAGGCTGCAATCCTGTCTGTCACATTAACATCTGTCATTCCTGTGTGGAGGACAAGAGGGAATCCGGGACAGGCAAAGTAAAATAAATTAAGTGACATCGTTGGCCATTCAAGTTTTTTTTTGTTTTTTTTTAAATTGTATTATTGGGCTACTGCAACCAAGATCAAAAACGTTGAAGTCTGATATTGATACCATGAGGATTCTAATAAGCCATAATGTCAGACAGTGGTGATGGTCCTTTGGTGATAATAAAGTACACTTTTCTGTTTTTATCCACAATTTGGAAACCATTATAACTCCCATACGCGGAGTTATAATAATGTAGCACTGGCCTAATTGCTATTATTGCAGTCCTCTGAACAGGAAACAATGCGTTACAGTGAAACAGCAGGCATCCCAGCTATGCACTCCCTCTGACAGGCGCACCTTTAGCACGGGGGACGGGCAATGGGACAGGACTTGAACATGCTGTGATGAGAGGCAGAAGTGTAAGGGAGTGGGAGGGGAAGCCGGGTATCAAAGGGCTGCGATACATTCCTTTCTTGACATGACACAAAGTGATTAAAGTGAGCATTTGAGAGAGACAGACAGTGAGCACATGTGCGCCTCCGAAATGTGGCACGCCAAAACTTCTGATTAAAGATTGCACGCACAGATTGATGTATGGCGTGCGTAGGAGATTAAGGATTGTGTTTTTGTGTGCTTTCAAGGCCCTAATGGATAGAGACATGGGGTGGGGGAACAGTGGAGGGGAAAATGCAGGAATAAAACAAAACTGCAACACTTGACTCAGTTCAAGGGCTACACTTGCATTTGAAAGGCCTGTGACGATGGGGTCTTTTGTAGTAATCCCTTTGAGAAGATAAATCTTGTTTATGATCATCACACCGCACATCAAAAAAAGTTCTCCCCTTTAGACCGGCGTCGTTCTCAGCAGTGGGCACAAATACGATTTAAAAATCAAAGTGACATAGTTCATTGTGTACGTCTTAATTCTCATTATTGGAATAGCTCTGAACTCAAAGGCAACAAAGCATCAAGGCTGCCCATTGCTGTGTGAGAGAGAGAGTGCGTGTCAAGATCAAAGTGAGGCCTGTATTAACCCCATGTGCCAGTCTGGGAAATATCAGGCCCAGCTGGGGTCAAGGACAGTGGAGCGAGGGAACAAGTGTGAGCCGGGAATGTGCCGGGCCTTTGAAGAGGAGCAGGGGCCCAAGCATCCATTTTACTCTCACTACATTTGTATACAGGCAGCAGACAAGGGCTCAGAAAGGCAGGATTTGTAGCAGTTGTTTTCTGATGAGAAAAATGTTAATGAAGCAGTGGCTAGAATGGTTTGAGAGGCTCCTACCTGATAAAGAGTCACTGAAGTGTCTTTCAAAATGGTTTTAGGTGGTGTAATAACTGAAAAAGTAGTTACAAAAATACAAAATGAGAAAAACGGCAGAACCAGCAAAAACATTTATAGAGAATATAATTATTTATCATATTTTATATCACTTTCTGGCCAAGAGAGCTAGAGTATAGTTAACATAATATAAGATTATAGCTTTTGGGCAGTATTTTGTCCACAGTGTTGAATGTCAGAATGAAATAAATGGATTCAGTATTTACCAAACAGTACGATAGATACACTGATTTGTGGTAACAAACGTTTTGAAAATACTCACACAAGTAGAAGGAGAGTTGTGGATCCTCTAAATGACTTCCGACAAACTGCCTCAGAACACCCACTGGACACATAAACAAGAGTGTGTCAATAAGCTCATTTGTGTACAGCATTTGTTATCATTGCTCTTTCATGTGGAAAGTCCCAGTTTTGTTGTGATGTTCTGCTGCTGTTGTGTTGCCTCTGGGCTGATGTGGGTCTGAATTACAGAGCTCACTCATTTTTGGGGTCTCAGTGTCACCCTGGTGTGGCTGCAGTCATTACAGTCATGAATGTGGTGAGGGAGCCACAAGTAACTTTAACATAGCAGCCATACCTGTGGCTAGCCATCTGAAATGAACACTGCACACACATGCAGCGGCACACACCTGTCTCCATTGGCCTGAAGAAACCCTGTAGAACGTGTCTGTCTGGGAACTGGATCCTCAGGACCACCTGGAACACAGACGATGTTTGTCATGTATGAACATCATCTATTTGCCACAATGCAGTTCAGTGTGGTCCAAAACGGTTTGGCAAAGCAGGATTAGTTCATCTTTTACAAATGAGAAAGTAGCAGTTTACCAGCATGCTATGACAAAATTTGTGACTTATTATTATGATTATGACGTGTCATATTATTATGACATCTTGTGGTCGGAAGATGCCATAATAAATCGGATGATCCCAAGTCATCTGATGTTCTTTTATTTCCAAACTATGCAAAGTGTGTCCCAAACCACACAAAATTAATTGATCTTCTTCAATAATCAATTAATGAAGATGCGACACAAGAAATGACTGTGCTCACTTTTGGATATCGCTGCATCTTCTCCCTCATCTGGGCTTCTCTTAGAGCTTTAGTCATCAGCGGAGCCTCCTCCAGGAGCTTCCTGTAACAGGCATAAACTCATTAATGAAACACAGGATACATATGTAAGAGCAACAACAGGAAAGAGGAGATCCTCTTGACATTATGTGTGGCCGTGAAGAGCATCGCTGTGGTGAGACAGATTCCAGTCCGTGTAATTGTAGTCACCGACAAAGATGCAAAGCCAGTGAAGACAGAAATTAAATGTCAGTTATGACACATTTGAATGCTTTTGGTACATTTAGGATAGTTTAAATTAAGCTAAAGACAATATCTGCTTGTGTTTAAGTCTAGATGTGTGATAATGAAGGCCGTTTGAACACCAAAAGGATCAGTCTCTGGAAGGTGTTCCCCAAGCCCGAGTGTCTTGTGACAGAGTAGATGGTATAAATTAGTCACACAAGTATATATTTAAAAAAAACAAAAAACAAACATAACTCCAGGTATGTTCATTATGAGGGACATTATCACATAGTTGATTCATATAACTGGACCTTGAAAGCAGCGGCTACAAAGTCCTACTAACAGGACATCTCACATTTTTTGTACCTCTCACTCTTGAGCTGGGAGAACCGTTTCCGGATATCGTCGACTGTAATGTCAAAGAACTCATCAGGAAGGTCCATGTTGTTGGAATAGTGTAGCTGACAGTCCATATGGTACACTAGTGACTCCCTATCCACCGGCTACAGAGAAAAGGCCGGAAAAAAACTGTTAAGAAAATGTTTGGTCTTAAAGATTTCCATTCTTGCTTCTTACTTACCTCAAGAAATTGTTCTCCCAGGTCCATGTCTTCTTCAGGGTGAACAGTGGGCTGTCACAACAATAAATGGTTTAAATTGTTTAAGTTGCATAAATCCTGCGTGCACTAGACCAGTGTTTCCCAACCTCTTTCCTCCCCCCTTCCTGGTGCACGAGAGTTGCTGGGCCCACCCTGTCCAAAACGGTGGCCCCCACAAATGCATTACATAATAAAAGATTGGACAAAATCATGTTTTGTACTTTGCTGAGTGTGATGCCAAGAAATGTTGTTCAAGTGTGGGTCTTTGATTGGTTCAATCGATTATTTGTCCAGGAGAGTTCAGATGACTACAACTGAATCTTTTTCTACAAATAAAGTATCTACACATCCATCTATTTTCCTCTGACCTGAAAAATATTCGCAAATAATGGCAAATGTTTTTTTTTCTTTCTGACAGTTGAAGCTCTAGCTAGACTACTGACAATACAAAACCAATAAGTGGTAGAAGTATTATAAATAAAGACACCCATTTGGTTTAGAAAATTACAATTCAAAGCTGATATACAGGAAGACACATTGAACTAGTTTGAACGGTGGCAGAATCTCACCTTGTTGGCTGAATTGAGAGAAGACTTTGGTTTCTTGGCTTTGGGCGATTCTACCACAGAGCTTTGTCCTAACAGTGATGGTCGCACCGATGCAGCCCCGCTCGGACTGCCCAGTCTCTGCCCGTCTCCAGAGAATGGGATAAATGGGGCAGGTGGGACATAAGTGGCGGTGGAGGAGGAGCAGCAAGGTACCTCTGACGATGGAACTAGAGACTCTTTAGGCCGCACTGCATTCTGGGAGTTCATATCTTTGTTGTGTTGTTCATAGATTGAACTGGTTGGCCTTGTAGCATCATCAGTATGTTGGGTGGGTGAGTTTGCCTTTGGCCTGTCTGTGCTGGAGATTGGCGCGTCTGGAGTCACCGTTTCAGGCTGCGGTGGATCAGTGTCACTTAGGAGGGCGGGGCAGGGTGTGTTGTCAACGGCAACAGATACAGGTGCCGTAGCTGCTGGCACAACAGACTTCTCATCGCTCTGTTCTTCATGTGTCTTGCTCTTCTTGATCAAAAACCTACAAATACAGTCAAATTGTATAAATCCATCAGTCCAGGCCAAATTGACAGCCTGTCAACTGGGGGTTGTGTCTAGAGCAGTAACTAACCATTATTTGCACAATTAATTTGGTAATTATTTTCAAGATGAATCAAGTTGTTGTCAGATCACATTGTGAAAAGGCCTGTTAATATAATGAAATGTACTAAAACAGACCCAGATTAAACTAAAGTGCTTTTGGTAGACATTTTTGACTGAGAACACCGAAAACGCACATTCATTTTGATTTAAATTACTGCTCTGCTTGAGCCATAAAACCTCTTCTTTTATTGAAATTGAACAGCAGAACTGCACTCCATTTTCCTCTGCTGGCAGTTCGACCCATCCTTAAATTAAACCACCGGGGGAATTATTTGAAAACAAAGGTCAGATTATGTTGCAAAGACTTAAATATGTCATCTTGTTCTAAAAAAGGTAACAATTATAGGTAATATTTAGTCAACAGACCTGACAATGGCACTTCCTCCTGTCAGACCAAGAGACTTCAGAGTGGCATTTTTAAGAGCTTCTTCTCCAGCCACCTGCGCACGCGCACACACGCACACACACTATAACTTTAAAAGAAGTATTTTTCCTATGTGCCTCAAAGAAGAGCTTAAAGAACAGAGCATACCTCATCTCTCATGTAAACACAGACAGGGATGTCTCCTGACTCAGACAGCTGCAACACACTGCAAAGACAGATTTTCCAGAAATAAAAGACTTAAATTATGGGTCACAGATGAAGCTTTGACTTATTGTGCAATAACAGAAGTAAAAGGTTCAGAGGATAACAACACAGTAATCGTTCAATAAAACCTTGTGCAATGTGGTGGCACGCTGTGAACATATGTGACCCATGTGTGCATCACCAGTGTGGACACTAATTGAGCCGTAAATATTTTATTATTATTCTCCTCAATGAGGAATATCAAAGCGTCCCCTTTCACACCATTCCTATGGCTTTTATCTTGGAGTGGAGCAAATACTGATTTCATGGAAGTGTAACTTCCTTGGGAAAAAGCAGTGATGTCATGTAACAGAGATGGTTTCAGCACCTGGACCTGCACAGCTGGAACTATTGAACAACAGCTGCAGTCTTAGGAGTGCGCACAGTAGATATGTGTGTGAAAAGGGTACAAAGAAGTAGATACACTACTGAAAGTTATCTGGAACAGTCTTCAACACTGACAGGTTTATTTTGTATCTATATTCAAGTTAAATCTCACAAATGTTGGCGGAAATGTGGCTAAAAGCTTTGAATACACACCAGATCCGAGGAAAGTGTGTGAGCAGTTCCCACAGACTCTGACCCGATGAGAAAGAATCCTGCAAACGAGAGCCATCCTCCATCTGCAGAGCAATTCGCACCTGAAAAGAACAGTCCAATGCATCTATTTCACCATGGAGTATTTACAACAGTCCAATGACTCATACAGCACGGACACCAATATGCCATTATTTGAACGTATAGGAGAACTGTGATGGGCTTTTATTCAGTCTTAAAAGCAAATTGAACACATAACAAAACTCAGTCTACTACTAAATAAAAATACTTTGATAACATTTTAGAGCCTTTTGTGCAGCTTCTGCCAAAAACACAAAGAGGAAACTAGCTTTATTAAGCATCAAAGTCTCAGTAGGTGGCCTTTTATTAGCCCTGTTTGGATACATGTGAAAGAATTCCCTGACAATAAAACTGCACATGTTGGATCACCTATTATAACAATAGACATGAGCCTTAGTTGTTCTAGCTTTTGAATTGATCCGTTTTTGTTGTTTATGCCCAAACAGCACACCAAAGGAGATCAAAAGGAGCACCTTGGACTCGCACACACGGCTTGGCTCAGTGCACTCGTTATTTGGACGGAGTGTGCAAAAGTGTATGAGGAGGGGCTGTGTGTAAAAATCTGTGAGACATCAACAGTCAACAATCCATCAAATGAACAAGAACCACACATCAAACCCAGACGCACTTTAACTGCTTGGATTATAACCATGTGATGTCATAGGAAAATACAGCTCAGCCAGTGTTGTGCTCCTGCTTTAAACACATTAGATCAAAAGGATCTGCAGGAATAAATATGACTATAATTGGTGCAGCTATTTTGGAAATGCCATAACTTAGTAGTATGCATTTAAAGACCGCTTGCAGATAAAGGCGAAACATTTTTATCTTCAATTAAATGCAATTCAATAAAACCGACATGTATACCAGCGCATGACAAATTTACAACACCACTGCATGTCCTGTCCAACTACATTTGATTTATATATTAAATAAACTCACCTGGCTGTCAGTGGCCGCAGTTTTGTTTGTACTTGACACCATTTCAAGTTTAGCATTGTTGGGCAGGTTGGCAAATCTCCACTGCAGGGTCAGATCCAGAACAGTCCTTTGAAATCTGGAAGAATGCACAAATCGGACATGTTAAAGCCGTAATAATTGAAGGTGAAATACATGAGAGGTCATAACAAAGGCAAGTATTAACCGAGGGGAGAACGTCAGTGTGTAAAACGACCAACCACAACAAAAGCCTGAAACAGTTCTGACCATCTCGACACAATACTCACTTCAAACCGTGATCTCCAGTGATAAAGCCGTGCTTTTTGCAAACATCCTCCAGTACCTGAAGAACAAAATAAATGTAGTGTAGGTAAATTACAGTTTTCATTCACAAGAGAAACTGATCTGTCATTGGCTAACAACAGTTAGCTTCATAAGCTAACTCGACTGGTAAATTCCATCGCTCTTTCGAAGCAGAAACACCCACAACCCAGACCGTCCTTTTCACAACCTTTAAATGCAGTTTTAAAAGTAAGTTACCTGCAGTAGCGGTGTGTTTGGAGACACTTTGACAGTCTGTCGTCTCCCATTTGGAGTCAGGACTGTCACAGCTGTGCCGCTGGCTGCCATTGTTAACTGCTACGTCACAGTGTTTATCTATAAAAAACTTTATTGAGACGTATTGACACAAACGTGCATTTAAACTACTTTTTTAATTTAAGTTTTATCACGCATACATCTACGATAAATGAACATTTAAACGTGTTATGAGTCACAGTTATTTATTTGTTTAAAATTATTAACAGCATGGATAGACTCTAAATTCCATAATTAAAAACCATACATTTATCACAGTCAGGTTACAGTCTTTATTCACAGTCACAGTTTTGATAGGATTAGGTTTATTCTTAGTTAATAGGGTTATGGGACAGGTAATGTTTATTTTAGACAATACAGTACATTATTTCATAAGCAGGGTGAAAGCAGGAATAGGAACCATTCATTTAGTAAAGATTAGAGTTTAGGGACATGCTATTCCGACTCTGGACGACACTTTTAGGGAGTCCTGAACCCTAATGTTCTCTTCCATGTGTGCGGTTCCCTTAGTCTAAACGGATTTTTGCAGTCCAACAGATGGAGACCTATCGGTCAAAAGGCACACGTCTCATTGACCGCTCTGTCTCAGTCCACAGCAAGCCAGAGGTGAATACTGCAGCTCTCAGGTCTGGGGGAAATTACCACAGTCTGTATAAACAAACAAACACACCATTTCCTGTTCCACTAGGCAATTTTAAACCTGCCCACAAAATGCAGAAACATTGAACAATTATGTTATGTGGCAATGTTTTTAACCTGTTCCATGGGTATTATCACAGCATTACATTCAGTCTCTTAACATTTAGGCTATTGAGCCATCTGTATGTTCTGGTGCAATTACGTACTCTTGAGGCCATAAAGGGTATTTTTGTGCATATCGTGGCCTTTATCCAGGTAACGTACGCTTGTGTATATTTGGAAAACATACACATAAAAGTTTTATTTCCTGTAACACCAAGCAGCCTGGGGACATGTCACATGTTCTGCTCCACTGTCCCACCACCGCGCTCTGCTTTCACAGCAGCACATTCAATCAAACGCACTTCAAAGGCACCGCGGTCATGTGACGACACCACATCAAAGGGACCTGGCGTACGCACGAGCTCTCCGGAGGGGCGTGCCTGGCGCGTGAGACCAACGCCCCGCCGAGAGCATCGGTCAGAGCATCGCGATGATTGGCCCACACGAGCAAGAAATGCGGGGCACGAGGAGGGGGCATCAAATATAAACCACTGCGGGTGCAATTTCAGCTACAAGTCAAACTACAACCAACTATCAGAAAGTGAAAGAAAGCAGCAAAGGGATATTTCACAAATACTGGAGTAGAGTATCCACTTCTGAAGATATGATGGATTTTTGCGCCTTTTTATTTTGTATTTGTTTCCAAGAGTGTCCCTCTTGTCACAGAACGTTTCTTGGCGCTTGTTAGGAATGTTTATCTTTTGATATACTTGTCCACAATGCAGCGTGTGGCTGTGCGCTCCTGTGTGCTGCTGCTCCTCGTCCACCTGTGCGCACCAGGCCAAGCCAAGAGGGCGCGCGGCAGAGGAGCGCAGTCCCGCCGTGTCCAGCAGCAGGCTCCCGTCCCCAGGGAGCGCGTGGATGGGGCAGAGAGCTTTCCTTTGGACTTTACAGCCGTAGAGGGCAACATGGACAACTTTATGGTTCAGATTAAGAACCTGGCGCAGTCTTTATACCCCTGCTCTGCGCAAAAACTGGACCAGGATATGAAGCTACACTTTCTCAAGAACGAGTCTGTCACCTGTAACGACGGCTCTCCCGCGGGGTGAGTGTCACTTTGTACCTTTCATTGTGATGGAGGATGATCTCTGTAGACTCCCACTCCCTCTCCACTCCTTCATTCCCTCCGGATGTGACCGAATTGGATCAAAGGAGCAGATCAGAGAGAAGACTTTACGCGCAGCCGATTCGCGACCTATTGAGCGCCACTGCGCCCTCAGAGCAGTGGTTATTCATTTAGTCTTTCAGATCTAGACCTATTCATTAAAAATGTGTTTTTACAGTCTTCAGGGTTATAACCTTCATTACATTAGTACTGTTTACGAAGCAGATATTTTGTGTGGAGTAACAGGCCATTTATTTAGGAAGAATATCTCAATTTGAATGGCCACACCAAGGATAGGCTAACAAAACCAACCTTTAATATTCTTTCATCTTAATGGTATTTTGTCAAAAGTTAAGCTGCTAAATTATGATTTATGTATATGTTTTTTTATTTTAATACATGCCTTCAGACCTACAATTTGCATTAGGCTTTTTTCTTATACTTCAATAAGTAACGTTCAGTAATTCAACTGAATTCACTTTTATAATAGAACGTTGTAAATTTCTGTATGTTGCTCAATGTTTTACAGGCGATTAAAGACTAGAGTTTTCTGGTTTCTTACAGATATTACCTAAAGCAGTCTAAGGGCAGCAAACGGTGGCTGGTGTTTTTAGAAGGTGAGGAGCTGAAGTTACCCAGTCTAGAGTCTTGAAATTCATTCAAGTCCTCTAACTCATCTACCCCACTGTGTTTTGGGCAGGTGGATGGTACTGCTTTAACAGACAGACATGCAACAGCAGGTACGAGACAATGAGGAGACTGATGAGCTCTACCAAGTGGTCAACGAGCAGAACAGGTGATAAGACAACACAATGATCACTTATAATGTGCTTCACTGTAGGTCCAGCTGCACAGAGTCAGAGGTTTATCAGTAGTTCACAGAGAGCTGTGTGTTTCCTCTTTGGCTGAGTTTGCACGAATCTTTTAAAGTCAAACTGAGTTTTTCCCTTTGGGCAATGAGGGAACCTCCTGTTTGTTTACACTTGCCTCTTTCTGTGTAGACGTTACACCAGCGGCTGTGCCGCCGCCTCACTTCTCTGTGGAGCATGAATGTAATCGCTGACCAAAGCAGGCATCCATAATGACCTTTTCATCACAGAGAAAACACAAGCTGCACATCAAACATGTGCACATGTCCAGATTCTGTATTTAAACTAAGATCCTGAAAAATGTCTTACCCCCTTGAAACGTTTTCTGTTTTTTGTTCAGGGACTGGAATCTTGTCCCCACAGCCTGAAGAAAATCCTCACTGGTGGAACGCCAACATGGTGTAAGTATCTGTAGCGTAATCATTCAAGTGCTGTTTCCTTCCTAAAGCAAGGTGTTTTAGGAAGAAGACACTTTATTCAATTCAATTCAATGTATTTTTTATTTTTTAATGCCCAAAATCACAACAGCAATTGTCTCGGAGGGCGACAGTGATTAAACAATGTACGTAGGGATGAGGGTCGATGTCCCAGTGTCCCCTGTCCTTAGACCCTCCTTCTCGGCCAGGAAAAACTACAAAAAACCTGGAGGAGTTCCACAGAGAAGGAGAGATCCGACTCCCCCAGACGGACAGGCGGACACGAGATAGACAGTGGAGCTGGATCCACTCAGGAGGAGAACCAGTTCTTCAGTAGGAGAACCAGTTCTTCCAGGCAGATGAAGAACCGTCCATATGAAGTAGAGACCGCTTTTCCAGGGACTCGAGGAGCATCTGGGTCCACAGGTCACCCTGTACCACTCCCCCCGGAGTGGCAGGGAGTGGGAAAAGAAAAAACAGATTGCAAGGGAAATTAAATATTAAATATTGTTTGATAGAAAAAGTAGTCAGAAGCAGAGGATAGTGCTCAAGCTGCCATACTTCCCACCGCATAGTTGCTCCTAGGGCAGCGTAGCTGAAACTGTAGGTTTATATTTCTGTTCCTAACTGGTCTGAACATAAGATATTTCAAAGAGGAACATTTTAAGCCTGGTCTTAAATGAAGAGACTGTGTCGGCCTCTTTAATATGGACCGGAGCTGATTCCATAACACAGGAGCTTGGTAGCTAAACGCTCTACCTCCTACTGTGCTTTTAGAGACTCTTGCAACCACCAGAAGGCCGGCATTCTGAGAGCGAAGAGCTCTGTTTGGATGATATGGTACTATAGCATCTTTGAGGTAGGATGGGGCCAGGTGATTTATGGTTTGGAAATCAGGAGAAGGATTTTAAATTTGATTCTAATCTCGACAGGAGAAGAGCCTCGAGCACCGGCGTAATGTGTTCTCTTCTTTTAGTTCCTGTTAGTAATCTTGCTGCTGTATTTTGAGCCAATTGAAAGCTTTTTATAGAGCTTTTAGGACATGCTGCAAGCAGGGAGTTACAGTAGTGTAAAATTGAAGTGTTAAATGAAAACAATGTTTTTTGTCCTCACAGATTCATCCCATACTGTTCCAGTGATGTGTGGAGTGGAGCCACACCCAAGTCTGAACACAGTAAGATACCAGAAAATATTTTGGCCCTAAGCAACAATATTTTATTTTACTTCTAATGTCCACTTCCAATGTTTAACTTATTTTTTCCAGGTGACTATGCCTTCATGGGGTCTCTGATCATTCGTGAGGTGGTCAATGAGCTGTTGGCTAAAGGTTTAAACAGTGCTAAAGTCCTGCTCTTGGCAGGAAGCAGGTCAGTGGACAACACCTCACACAAACTATAATATACACAGGTCTACCATGTCCCCAGCTTAAATCGCTTTATATTGATCCAGTGCTGGAGGGACTGGAGTCCTGCTCAACGTGGACCATATTTCAGAGCAGCTGAAGACCCAGGGCCACACAGCGGTGCAGGTTCGAGGACTCGCAGACTCAGGATGGTTCCTGGACAACAAACAGTATAAATTCACTGACTGTCTGGACACCATAAGCTGTGCCCCTATTGAGGCGATAAAGAGAGGAGTCAGGTTAGATAGACGTGAAGTCTAACAGACATACCGGTACTGATATATAACATTTAAGTCACCTTTTTGTGATTGTCTTTAAAGATACTGGGGGGCACAAGTGCCAGAGAACTGCAGACAGGCTCATGTTGGAGAGGAGTGGAACTGCTTCTTTGGATATAAAGTCTTCCCCACACTTAGCAGTAAGTACAAACAGAAAATGTTGACTAATATGAATGGTCGATATTGCTGGGTTTCAGATGACATCACAACGTTCTATAGGCCAATAATATTTAATAGATTAATATGGTTAAATTGCAGATTTTTGTTGTAATACAAGAAGGTAATGAGTCTAGTCACAAATGGGAATCATCATCATTTGTGAATTTACTTTTAGATATTTCATGGTACAGTGTAGTTGTACGTCTTCTGTAGTTGTACGTCTTCTGTAGTTGTACGTCTTCAAAGCTCGTGCTCCACACTAAAGAGGGAGAGAAAGAGTGAGAAAGATAGAGAAGAGATAAAAAAAAATTGCTTTGGCACTCGCCCCCATTGGGGTGTAGGACGTTGTCACAGTCTAGAATCTGAAAACAACTAATTGATGCCATGGTTGTTACCATAGTGACACAATGCACACATTAGGAAACGCAGCCAGATACGTTTTTAGAATGTCCGAAAACTGAATAAAAATCAAATCATGGTGCCTTTTTATCTTATGATTATTATTATTTTGAATGATTTATTTTTTACAAACTAATTATAACAATAGAATACACATTTCTCTATTCCTAATTGTATAGTTTTGAAAATACAAATATTAAAGTGGATCAACTAAATCTCTCCAGGTCCAGTGTTTGTGGTGCAGTGGCTGTTTGATGAGGCCCAGCTGACAGTGGATAATGTGCACCTCATAGGTCAGCCTGTTCACGAGGGGCAGTGGAGGTACATCCAGACTCTGGGGCAAGAGCTGAGGAGCACACTGCGGGGCGTTCCGTAAGAAAACCACACACACACTCGCACGCACAACACACCTGGAATGTGCACAAAAATAAAACCGTTTGTATGTTTCTGTGGCAGGGCAATATTCTCTCCAGCCTGTCTCTCACATGAACTCATCACAAGAACGTAAGTAATGAGTTAAATCAGAGCTTAAATAAGGCAAGACCAAAGTCTATGTGCGGCTTATACAGCATTTTTAAATTGACAAATTTTCACAGTGAAATTGTGACAGTAGGTGACCATCTCTTGTGGAGTCTTCTCTGTAGGCTTGTCATATGAACAATAGCTCCAGAAAGTATCACGATAAAAGATAATATTGAAACTACCATACCGTCCTGCCCAGTGGCTGAGTGGTCTAACCAAGAGCACATATGCCAGGTTCTGTGCCGGTCTCAGTGTCGTGAGAATGATTCTCCAACAATTTGCTGAATGCTGCTCTTCACCCAATTTCACCCCACACTGTTCTGTCAAAAAAAACCTTATGCCACTGACACACCCTAACCTAATCTTTTAACAGTGTTAAATATAAATTAAAAAAAGAAAAGATGCAACAAATGAGTAGAACAGTTAGTATGTATACTGAGTTACTTAATTCAACTCTTTACAGCTCAAATCATATTGTACTGTATACTACAAAAAAACAAAAGTGCAACGAAAGGTACACGTAATAAATATTACCCCCCAAAATATTGTTTCATTTAACATTTATTGAACAGTGGATATAGTGGTTGTCTTGACATGGCTCCTTCTGTGTGCAGTGGTCAAGCCTGGTCCATGAAGGTAGAGGTGATATGTGGTTTAAATTGCAGATGTTAATGTTGACACGCTCCGTGTCACGTTGAAATCATTATGTTATATACTTTATTACATTTTCATGGATTTCAGCGTCCGGTTCATATACGTCATTTTCATCACTCATCACCCATAGATAAAATCATTTACTCAGTTTTTCCTTTGTCGCACGCTTAGAAACTGGATGGAGATTCAAGTCAAAGGCACGTCTTTACCGCGCGCTCTGCACTGCTGGGACCGCAGTCTTCAGAACAGTAAAAACGTGAGCCACGGGAACTACAGCGTCCTGAAGCAGCGGACGCCTCCTCTCAGGGGCTGCCCACTGCACCTGGTGGATAGCTGCCCCTGGCCCCACTGTAACCCCACGTGCCCCACTATCCGGGACCAGCTCACTGGACAGGAGATGAGCGTCATACAGTTTCTCAAGCACATGGGCTTCGATGTGCAGAAGATGGCCCAGCAGCAAGGCATGGACCCCCGCAAGCTACTGGGCATGCTCAACAACGGCAGCTGAGACAAACAACAATATTAAGAAGACGAAGCTGCATATACATGGACAGCATTGGACAAGGCACAACAGGACTCACGTAAATGACATTGTGCTTGTGAAATATTGTCTTCAAAATTGGACAAATGTACATACTGTGCCGGTCGACTTAAGCTTAGTACATAGATCATTTGCTGCTCTGCCTTGGAGCTAGTTCTACAATGACAAAGGAATATGCAGACGTTCAGTACTTTCTCCTTGGGAAGTAATGGTGCTCGCTACTGTCGTCCCTCTACGGTGCTGCCATTTCTACTCTTCACCAAATATGCTGCTTGTTCTTACTTGGATGAATCATAACTTAAATTTACTAATAAAGCTACAAAAAACCCTTTTCAGTTTTTAAAATGACAAAAATTAACCTTTTCGTTTGCCACAGTAGCTACTTGGAAAAAAGAAGCAAAACAATTGATAAAAAAACATGACATAATTTAATTTAAAACACTAGAACAGACATTATCATACATAACCCACAGCATTCGGGCTGGATCCATATATATATATATGTATATATATATATATATATATATAAAAACAGTAGTATAAAACTGGTAAAAAGTTAAACCAAAAGTTCACAGTTGGTTTGAAAGTGCAGCTAAAAATAATAATGTAAAATGTATTCTCCAGTTTTGTTGGGCGTTGTTACTTGATTCAACTTTGACTCCAGTTATGAGCTCGTCCAGTTTTGTCCCGTAAACAATGTTTAAAGTTGGCCACTCAACAGTTAGAATCCTGGAAAGAGAAAACACAGTTAACTAAATTCCCCTGTGCATCACAGTCCCACTTGGGGTTCAGGCTGTAATCCAGATCCACAGCAAATGCTACTGTAATCATGAGTTTCCCTTGAAACAGATAATATGTGTCTATTATTTAAATGGGACCACAATCAGAAGTCAGTTTGAGTGTTATTACCATTAAAACTCGTGTTACTAGTATTACAAATAAATATGCTTATTTTTGGGTGTGTGGCTCTATTGTACAAACAAGACAAATGTCTGACCTGACTGGTGAGTCTGCGCGCCGGTGTCCGCTTTTGTTCATGAATGGACTGAAGACGAGTAATGAGGAACTTTTTGTCTTCTCCCTCCTGAAGGACAAGAGAACACAAAAACAGATTTATAATAAGCTTTCATATAATATTGAATCTGGATCTGTACATTTCAGCTGCATGGTCCTTTACTGACCCCTTGTGGCTGGGGTTTGTATATTTGACACATTTCTTGCAAGGCAGAAACATTTGTTTAATTTAAATTCAGTTTATTGTTGCCCTTCTGACATTTGACCATTGGCTTTTTAGCACTATTACTAACTTACACCTACAACATAAGTGATTTTTCTATATATTTAATTGAATAAAATGATATAAATATGAATTGCTTACATTTTTTATTTGTTCTTGCAGTAGGTCAATGATTTTTCTCTGACCATCAACCACCTGACTGTGGAAGTAGATGATTATTCTGTAGAAAAACAGACGCTTTTGTTAAAATAAACCATAAATCTATCCGTACGTAGTAATAATTACCAGTATAGTTTGTTGATTCTCACAGAAATATGCCGGCTCCCACAAACAGGAAAAACGGGTGTTCAACCAAATACGAGTGTGCTCTGGCCAACACAGAGAGTTTGGGGTTGTCCTTCTCCAGCTCCTCGACCCAGCGCTTTCCTGCTTGAATCATGGTTTTGAGCTGTTGAAACGGGCCACACAAAGACGACGGAGTAATACTGCAGACGAGAAAACGGAACAAGTTAAATATTCTAAAGTACATTAGATTGTGTTGAAAGGACTGAAAGGAGAATTAAGCATAAAAAAAAAAAAAAAAAAAAAATGTATTGCCAAAGTGTGACAAGGAACACGTTATGATGGTGAAATGATGGTAAAAGTGTGTCTCTGGGAGGTGTTCCAGTCGCCCTGGTCAGTGTCTATCAAACTGACATCAGACCAAAGATGGAACAATAGTTAAAAAGGTGACAGCTGATATATCATACTACTATAATGTATAAATATATAATACAATAAAAAATGACAAAAAGAGGTTGTGCTCTGTATCAGAACACAGAAGTACAAGACAATGTGGTGAAACTACTATTTTGTGTTGAAAACTGTTTTTTAATGAGTTTGATTTCGAAATTGGTTTTGAGCAACGAGTTAGTCAGACATTTTATGATTGCTGCGTGGATGGAGCAAAGTCAAGTTAGGACTGCTTAAGAAGATAATAAAGTCATGTTTTCGATCAGTGTAATGTCCCTGTAAACGTCTTGGATGAAAGGGCTGTAAAATGATCCCTCTAATTTCTCTTTTTATCAGCTCTGTTCAAGTTATATTCAGTTTTTTCCATCTTCAAAACAACCATTTCTCATGGCTGTTGTTTTCGCCTGAAAGTTTACCTCCACATGGTGTAAGTGACGCAGACAGAAGCTCCCACAAACGACGGGATACAGAGGAGCGTGATGAAGACTGTGGTCATTTGGCTGACTCTGTACGGTTTCCTCGGGGCCTGACAGTTCATCATCACACTGCCCTAAGCGGAAAGATGGAAACAAATGTGGGACGTTACAACACAATCACTATAGACCCTTGAAAAGTGTCATGTCATCATGTTCAAAAGAAAAAGTGAAGTAGATCTTGACACATCTTCACTGATTAACTGCCTGTAATAAGAAGTTTTGAATTTCCAAGCTAGACATCTGAGTTACCACAGTTTGCTTATCTATTACATAGTATTTTAACATTTGAATTTGATCTTCACAAAAAAGTATTAATTGTGGTAAACAATGTAATATATCCGTTAAAAAAAACGATTGTGGGGTCAGCCTTTCACATATTTTTTTCAGTAAAACATAAATAAAGCAAGATACATTGTAAATAGCTTTATATATCATGTTTAATTTCACTTTTATCTTCAGTCCTGATTGTATTAGTTTCCAAACGCTTAAATTGTCTCTACACACACTGTTTATATAGTAAATATAGACCACTGTACCTTCTTAATATAAAAAAGTAACAGGAGTTTGAGGACTTGCACAGCTGGGAGTATTGGGGTGAAGAGCACACCTAACCTAATAAGAAAAGTAATTAATCACAAAGAACAGCCTCTGGATCTGTAAAACACAATATAAATGTATATTTAGCTCACCACGCCAAAGTCTGTCCATAAATGAGGTCCAAGACGTTTCTGGGGATATCAAACACGGGCTTCCTGCGTCGCTTTAGCACCTTCTCGGAAAACAGTCTGTGCAGATAAAAATGATTCGAGTTTATAGAGTACAATGCTCATATTGTGTTTAGGGATCAATATATCAATACTTACCTCCAAAGAAACTCTCCAAACAAAGTGTCCAACAGTGTGAAAATGAAGTCCATAATCAGGAAGCGATAAAGTTCTTGTCCAACAAAAGTTTCCCAGCACTAAAATTATAACAAAAGACCTGTATTTGAATCCACATACTTGTATTTACCATATTCTTCTCTGTTTTAATTAACAAATCTATATGTAAATAGTATAGACCATTATTTTTACCTGTAGGCCAATTCTCCCAGGGCTTTCTGCCACACGACCCAACCAGTGGTAACAAAGAACTCCCAGCACACTGATTTTAAGCATCAAATTTCTGAAAGTCATGATAAAATCAACAATGAAACTCCTCAGTTTAAAGCGATAACCTGACAAAAACACGTTCAGAGCGCCGAGGACCTGCTGATGGCCACGTAGGTGCGGACAGAGGGCGAGTCGTAGTCCTCCATCCAGGCAGCGGCGTTGAACAAACCGGGAACTAGCAGGTTAATAACGGACACCACCACAGGGAGTGCCAGCATACTCGCCTCCGTCAGTATTGGGTCCTTTTTGACACGTCGGGAAAGCTGCTCCAGGTTCTGTTGAATTAAAACAAATTGGACTATTTTATGGCTGTAAAAACCATCAGAACCAGCATTGCAATTTTAGATTAAAGGTTGAATGGACGATTTTTTTGGCTCAAATCTGAGTCTTATTTCCTCATGGCGTGGACTGCCGATTAGTCCTGCCACGTATCAATCATAAAACGCACCTATCGCTCACCTGCAGCCTCGTGCGGCTCGTCCCACGTTTCCGCGTGTCTAAGCGCATTGATCTATCATAATATAGTTCCCTCAGTGTACGGGATAAAATGAAGACGGAGAAAGACTGTTCGAGCTGACTCAGACTATGACGGAAATATACGGGAGACGAGAGATGTGATGCAATCCATCGCGCTAATAAACAAACGCACGTGTGTGTTGTATCAGTCCGCAAGGGGGAGTGCGCATGAACATCGTCCATTGCGCCTTTAAGAATAGGGAAGGATAGAGTAGCCAAAAAAGGCTCAAAATTATTGTTACATCAAAAATAATACTAAACGAGAAGGTGTACTAAGTGTACTAGGTGTACTAAGTAAAAATGTATTATTTGGGTAAACTATGACTGAAACGGTCTGGAAAACATCTGATTTATAATTTGAAGTTAATGCAATCGGAAGGATTTATCATCAAATCACGCACAAAATCTGCTATTTTCAGAGGATGGGCCACAAAAATGAGAAAAATTAAATCACATCATCGACGAATCATTTAATATATTTTAATAAAGTCAACATAAAGCTTTTATAACTTTCATTTTGCAGTGTGTGAGTATGGTGTCAGAAAATGTTTAAGAACAATATTTTTAAAAAAAACTCAATTAATTTATGACTCAATTAAAAATGACTCAATTAAATTTATTTGACTCAATGTGACTCATGGATGAATTGGTATGCATTTTTTATTTCCAATGGTTTTAGTTACAACTTAAACTCAATGAGATAACTGTTAGTTCTATCGTCACGTGGCGTCTCACCTTGTGCATGTGCTCAGAGAAGAAGTAAATACCAAAAGCACATCCGATGGTGCTGGCGATGCAGATGGTCCAGGCCAAACCGTGCACCGTCGCTCTCCACAGCCTCTGGCACCCTGTGTTTTTCACCAGTTTGTGGTTCACTTCTGCCAGCAGCTCCTGCAAACACACAAACCAGAGGAACAAGTGAGAACTGACAGGAATCCAACACTACACTCTCACAGTGCAATATTAGAATGCTATTCATCTCGTTGTATGGAATAATTGTAAGTCCAAATATGCCCTAACAAGCATTCATAACTGTCATATTGCAACAAGTTAAGATTAAAGTGATACATTACGATACATTTATCAGAACCATAAACAGTATTACTCTACACTGAACAGAGCAAAAGACCAGGGATTTCCACTTAATAAAGCATAAAAATTCAAAATGAACAAATCATTTATCAAGCATGATTAAGGCAAGTAATTACCGGTATTTAAAGGCGGTATGGACGATTTTTCGGCGATTTGAGAACGCAGGCGGAAGTGCGCATGCGCACTCCCCCATGCGGACTGATACAACACACACGTGCGTTTGTTTATTAGCGCAACGGAGCGCATCACATCGCTCGTCTCCCGTAGATTTCTGTCCACTTCTGCGTCAGCTCGAACTGTCTTTCTCAGTCTTCATTTTGCCCCGTACACTGAGGGAACTATATTATGATAGATCCATCCGCTTAGGCACGCGGAAACGTGGGGACGAGCCTGACGCTGCTGCAGGTGAGCGGTAGGTGCGTTTTATGATTGATACGTGGCAGGACTAATGATTTATCCACGCCACGAGGAAATATGATAAAAAATTTGCAGAAAAAAATCAGCCATACCACCTTTAATAAAGGGTTTTGAGTATTAATTTAGTCCCTAAGCCAGAATCAATTAACAATTTTGTCACGATGAATTATGTCTTTGTTCATGCTTTAATATTATTAAATGTATAATTAGAAAGAGGAGTTGTTCAGCACAAGGCAATAACAAAAAATGGATGACTGGGACAGAGCCAACACTAAATATGGAACATTAAATATAGACACATTTGCCAGAGAGTGGGGCAGTGGGCGGATACATAATATGTCAATTATGCATTGACTGAGTTCCTTTTGCTTTTTGCTTTTGTCTTTTACTCTCGGGTCTTGTTTTGTTGGTATTTATAAACTGATAATAAAAATGTGATACGACGTAGTTATTTGCCTCGGTTTTTTTAAGCGTCCTGCCTCAACTAAACTATTCATCCAAGGCACTGTAGCTTCCATAATACTATGGCAACGGTAGCAACTGATATACAATTTATGTTACAATATCACTGCAACTGTTACATCCCAAATAACATGAGATTCTTTTGACTCATTACTCATTTAATCCAGTCCAAATGTATACAGACCTTTATTTGTGTGCTGATATTCTCGGACATGAGTTTAACAGAAGTCTTCTTGATGACCTTGAAGTCCCAGGAGCAGAAGACCTTCATGGCCAAAATACTGTGCGAGTGGTCGATCCTGAAGCTCCGACCAAAGGATTTCGACATACTGAAGAAAACGGACAAATAAAAACTGTTGACCGATGACCATACAGATGTTATTGCTTGTAATTACAGGCCCTTTTTTTTACTGCCTGCACCAGTGTGATAAAATGTGAATATATGATTATATTTCTGTGATGTATTTTATCTGCATAATAGTATATTATCTGCATCATTAGTCTGAGAGAAAAACAGCATGTGACAAACTGTGTTTGTGAAGGTGTCGTAAAGATGGAGCGGGGAATGTTTGCCCCAGGGAGGGGGTTTAACAGCCCAGGGGAGTTAGAAAAACATTCACCAGGCTTTATCTCTACGGAAAAATACCAACTGTTGTAAAAGACAAGTGCCTTGATGTGAAGCTGACCAATGAGAAATGTGACCCGCCTATTCCAGAATATCTAATAAAACCAACCTGCATGAGAAAAAACTGTGTGAGACGCAGGAGGGTCACCAGGGCTGCTTACAACAGCCCGCGTGACCCCGTCCCGGCGTTTTCTCCCAAGCTTGCCATACAAAAGACTGACGTTTATGTGTCGTTTAATATTCTAAGTTGAATTATGTTCTCTGACTGTTAAGGAATAGCATTGATTCATGTGTAATTTCCTGACAACCAGAAAACATACACAGTTCCCTTTTAAACGAGTGAAACCAAAGTACCTGTACACAAGGATGATGCAGGTGATAAAAAAGGAGGCTCCGATGGTAAAGAAATAGGCCAGTGGCATGTTGTACGAAAGCTTGGACTGACACACCAGTTGTGTTTCATTGGCGGCTGAGGAGATGTTGTGATCTTTGCATGAGCTGCGCAGCGTGTAGTTACAGTAGTATCCGTAGTACATCACAGTGTCCGAGAAATAGCCCTACAAGACAAAGTATACACAATGAAATACGCACTAAGTAACTTTTCTGGTACAGGGCATGCCGCCTGCTCGTTTCCATGGAGATGCTTTTGCTTTGCCTCGTAGATTTCACATCATCTAGAACTGCTTTTGTTGTCTTGCAGGTGTTTTAACTGCTAAGTGGTGCCTTAAAAAACTTATATTCTTTACTGTGAGCGGGGTTGCCACTCCACAGATCTGACATGTAACTCATCACCTCCTTGTTAGTTTAATGTCATACTGTGAAACAAGGCAACGCAATGACATCTCCATTAATGTTCTGTCTATCGTGTAGTCACAATGCTGAGGAAAAGGGTTGAATTTGATTATTATTATTCTATCACTTTTCTTTTTAAGACAAAATACTGTAAATTTCATAAGATAATAGTATTTCTTCAGGTTTACATGTGTGAGCTTATAATACTTCTGATTATTCATAAAACTGTTAAGGAACGTTACAGTTGGTCCTGTTTATGTGTTTATTTTTAGTATCGTATTTGTTCAAACGAGGATCTAGTTTTAGTATCACTAGTTGACAACCCTAATCTCCATGGAGACAAGCAGGTGGTGGCCCCTCTTCCAGAAAAGTTACATAGTGCATCTTTAATCACGGTTTGTTGTATGAGGGTGAATGTGTTATTATGCACAAATCTTACCGCTCCAGAGAGCAGTTCCAGTCCCGTAAAAGGGATGTTCTTTGGGGGTGGATCAGGCGGGTGCACCACTTGGGGCAGAACCAAAAAGGCCCCAGTGACCAGGAAGAGGAAGATGTTGAAGAAGAGCAGCGTCTGGAGGAAGAGGAAGTAGGACAAAACCCCCGTCCCGAAGCGTCCACTGACCCTCTTTAGCGCCACCTGCCAGAGCTGCAGCGAGTGCAGGAACGACAGCCAGCTGTACCAGCTCTGCCGCGCCGCCTGCAAACAACAACAAGCAAACAACAACAACAACAAAACAAGGGGGATTAGATACATCAATAAAGATTAGAATGGGGGTTTTGTAGCTGTGTCTACTATTCTTTTAGGCAAAGTTGAGCTCGTTCAGTTGAGGGCTGTCACTAATGATTATTTTAGTAGTCGATTAGGCAGCAATTATTTTCTTATTAGTCGACTAGTCAAACAATTATTTCTGTTCTAAATTTAGACATTTTAGAACAAATTTAACCAAATATAAGTTGAAATACAATGACTGATAACTTTAAGTATTGTCCAGGTAACAATTACGACCTTTCTTTTATTGTTGTCTTGGTCCATTAATCATTGCAGCCATAGTTCAGGTGTAGTTCTGCTATTATTTTTAGCCCTAAAACATAATTGGTTGACAAATATGCGCGTATAACAATGAGGTCCAGATGTGACGGCAAAAGGCTAGTTCAACATATCCATTGAGATGCAGAATTTTGTTACAACCTTAATTGGATAATTTTCACAAATTTACTAAACTCTAAACATTCGTAGTAGCCCAGTGTTTCTTAAAGTTAGTTTTGATTAATTTAAATTAAAAAGGTAAAACACTTGTTTATGAAGCAAGTATAAAAAAACAAGGCAATAAGGTCATTAATCTGATTCACGTAAAAGTAAAGTTATCAACGCTTGAGCAACAGAGCAGTGCTCAACTTGCACCTTACAAAAAGAGGAAGTGGTTAGAATTGCCAGACGTATTTATCTCACAGATTTTTAAAGATATTAAGGGTAACTGTATGTCTCCAGGGCTCTAGGGCGTTCAGGTCGGATCACAGCCGACCCTTCTCACCCTGGACATGGACTATTCCCTACTACTCCCCTCAGGCAGGAGGCCACTCCCCTCAGGCAGGAGGCCACTCCCCTCAGGCAGGAGGCCACTCCCCTCAGGCAGGAGGCCACTCCCCTCAGGCAGCAGGCTACGGTCCATCCGGACCAGAACCTCCCGTCATAAGAACAGTTTCTCTCCCTCTGCCGTTGGACTCATGAACACACCTGCCACTTTAACTACAATTTAATAAAGCACTGACTGCACGGTTCACTTTCTGCGCTACATCTGTAAATTTAAATTTACAGATGTAAAATCTGTACATTTTGTGTTCCGGTACATAGTATTTTTATTTTATAGTACATTTAAATTGCTTTTCTTTCCCTATTTGATTTTTATAAATCTTCATTGTATCGTTGTTGTATGTTACACTGAATCACCAGTGATGCCTGTGAATTTTGTTCATTGACAATGGCAATAAACCTTTTCTGATTCTGATTCTAATTAAATACAGAGGTAGAGTCAATGTAGAAGTCACAAATGTACAGAAGATAAAAAATAGACGCACAGTTTCAGGGTTAAAACCCTGACAGAAGAAGACCACACAAGTTACTCACAATTATAATGTAATACTTGAGGCGGCTGCAGCAGGGGATCTGACGACTGGACAAGGTACGACGTTCCTTTTGTAACGCCAACCGCCTGGAAAAAACAACGAGGAATGTTTCAGACCTAAAAGCACAAAAGAACAGCAGACGACAAGAGGGCCGAGTCCAACCTGAGCTCTGTCTTTTCTGCGACACTCAGAGGCATCCCCCGCAGCATCCTCACTCTGTCGCTCACCGAGAGGTTCTGGAGGTTGTTCACCAAACGGTCCCTCTTACTGACTGGAAACCAAAAATAACACCCACATTTACATATATGACATCCAAATTAAAGCATTTAAAAGACAGTGGCTGCAAAAGTCCAGGTTTGGGCTCAGTTCAGTCCAATTTTGAGGGGGCGATATTATGTTACTCCAACAGAAATGTGTCAAATATGTTTTTAAACATATTAGTTTTATTTATTAGGTTTAATATTTATGAAGGGCCTTTTTGAAAGTGCTTTATTAGACAACGTGGGTGAAGTGTCTTGCCTAGCGCCCCTTCCTATATATATATATATTCCTATATTTTTAACCTGTTCTTTGTGTAGCATTTTTTCCAATAAACCATCTACTCAATATTGAATTACATCAAATCAAATCAATTTATTTTTGTAAGGCCCAAAATCACAACAACAGTTGCCTCTGAGGGCCACAGGGAGAAATGAATCAACAATGTCTGTGGTGGCGTACATATATCTTCAAAACAGAATGTTCTACTGCTTGTTCCTGTTAGGGGTTGCGTTTGACTGGAGCTGTAACTTGGGGCATTTTTAGAGTTGACACTTGACCTAACACAAACATGTCTTTGGACGGTGGGAGGAAGCCGGAGAACCTGTAAAACACCCACGGTAACACAGGAAGGACATGCAAACTCCACCCACAGAGATCATGTGATGTTGGTCTAGTCAACACTCAATCGAAACAAACCGAACAAGGAACTGTAGTGGGTGGTGGTAATGTAACACCGCCATAAAACACCAAAGAAGAAGAAGAAACCCACCAATTCAGCCACCGTGCACCCCAACAGTCACAGTGTGTTTTAAAATACAATATATTGTCCACATCTAATTGTCATATGAACATGTAATTGCAATAACTGAACCCTTTTCACATAAGTGGCTTGTGAACTTGAATGTAAACAGACTGATATTCGGCCTGGTGTAAAGTTGTTAATTGTGTAAATGGTGCTACCCTCTGAGCCCTCTGCGTCTGTGCTGTCTGCCTCGATCCCGTAGCCTGTGATGCTGGGACGGGACGATCGGGAAAAGTCCCTGATGGAGGGTCTGCTCTGCCGCCGCCTGCGCAGCTGCATTGTGCGGTTGTAGTACTGAGAGATGATGGCTCCTCGGTTTCGACCTGAACACAACAGAGAAACAGCAGAAGAACATCAGACACCTGCAAAACCAGCAAATACGCGTTTGCCAACCAGGGGCGCCAGGGGGTACTTGGAGAGAGAGAGTGAGTGAGTGAGTGAGTGAGTGAGAGAGTGTGAGAGAGAGAGTGAGTGAGTGAGTGAGTGAGTGTGAGTGTGAGTGTGTGTGTGAGAGTGTGAGAGTGAGTGAGTGTGAGAGAGTGAGTGTGAGAGAGTGAGTGTGAGAGAGTGAGTGTGAGAGACAGTGAGAGAGTGTGAGTGAGTGAGTGAGTGAGTGAGTGAGAGAGTGTGAGAGAGAGAGTGAGTGAGTGTGAGAGTGAGTGAGTGAGTGTGAGTGTGTGTGTGAGAGTGTGAGAGTGAGTGAGTGTGAGAGAGTGAGTGTGAGAGAGTGAGTGTGAGAGACAGTGAGAGAGTGTGAGTGAGTGAGTGTGAGAGACAGTGAGTGAGTGAGTGTGAGAGAGTGTGAGAGAGTGTGAGAGAGTGTGAGAGAGAGTGAGTGTGAGAGTGAGTGACAGAGTGAGAGAGTGAGTGAGTGTGAGAGACAGTGAGTGAGTGTGAGAGACAGTGAGTGAATATGAGAGAGTGAGTGTGAGAGACAGTGAGTGAGTGTGAGAGAGTGAGTGAATATGAGAGAGTGAGTGTGAGAGACAGTGAGTGAGTGTGAGAGAGTGAGTGAATATGAGAGAGTGAGTGTGAGAGACAGTGAGTGAGTGTGAGAGAGTGAGTGAATATGAGAGAGTGAGTATGAGAGACAGTGAGTGAGTGTGAGAGAGTGAGTGAATATGAGAGAGTGAGTGTGAGAGACAGTGAGTGAGTGAGTGTGAGAGAGTGAGTGAATATGAGAGAGTGAGTGTGAGAGACAGTGAGTGAGTGTGAGAGAGTGAGTGAATATGAGAGAGTGAGTATGAGAGACAGTGAGTGAGTATGAGAGAGTGAGTGTGAGAGAGAGAGAGAGAGAGAGAGAGAGAGAGTGAGTATGAGAGTGAGTGAGCGTGTGAGAGCGCAAGTGTAGGAGCAAGTGTGAGCGAGCGAGCGTGAGAGTGATAAGATAAGATAAGCCTTTATTTGTCCCACAATGAGGATATTCCAGTGTTGCAACACAAAGTAGGTACAGAAGTAAACAACAAAGAACAGATAACTTATAAACAAAAACTTTAAAAACACTCTTGATAGAAAAGCTCTTATAAAAACTCTTGTACAAAAAAAACTCTTTTACTCTTAATAAAAAGAAAAAATAATAATAACAATAGTAAGTGAGTGAGTGAGTGAGCGAGTGAGCGAGTGTGTGTGAGAGAGAGAGAGAGAGAGAGAGAGAGAGAGAGAGAAGAAGGTGTGGGGGGGTAAAAGATAAGATATAAAAGTGCTGTGGCCTGTGTTCTTCCACAAACAGGAAGTGGGCACATTCTGTTGATGCTGATGAAGCTCTTCTTAAGAAACAGTTTGTTATGTTTTAGCTGAATGTTCTGTGTAGAGCAGTAAACACTTTATTTACCCTGGGACTTGACTAGAACGCTTAATAACAAAACAAGTTTATGCTGACACATTATGTATGTTTATCCTAAAAACAGCAGCATTTGGCTTTAGCATGTTGGTATCTCAAGACCCCCTGGACTCATGGCGCATTAAGCATGGAACACTATTGAAATGTTGTGAAGGATTGTGATATCACAATAATATCACAATGATGTCACAATACTTATTACTAGCATTCAATTCGGCAGTTGCCTGACAGGACTTTCCAAAATTGAAAATTATTGATTTTACCAACTGAATGTTAGAAAATCGACTCAATTTGGTACTGGACAAATTTAACAGACTCTGGACCAAGTGGAACCACAATTTGGACTTGGAAATATCGTGATTTTTTTTTTCTGTAAAATGTTCTGTGCTACTTATGTTCTTTTTAGTCTGTCTATTGCTCTCTGGTCATGTTCTATGTTAAAAAAGTTAGAAAATCAAACGATGAATCAGTCATTGACAGTAATAGAAAAGCAGATCACCCAACGTTCACAGGAATTACGTAAATGGATGACTGTCCCAGAACATCCATAGACCCTCCCCTTCTCTGAGGAAAAACTACAGAGACCGACTAAAAACGTCAATAAATATAAATCAATAAATATCATCTTAACATTATGAAGACATGTTTATCCTCAAAAAAAAACTATAATAGAACTGTACTTTGTCACGAGTGAAAACAATACTCTAGGAGAGACTGTTCTGCAGAAGTGGATTTTTCCTGCACGGTCTGGTGTAACAACGACTCTCTTTGTTGCCAGTTATACAAAATGTGCCACGATCGATTAATTTTGACGATGAAAGATATGATTGCACCGTCCGCCGCCCTCAGACTCACCGATGGTTCGACTGGGCATGGAGGACAGGACCTTGAGTGTGGCAGAGGACCAGCGCTCGCCCATCAGAGCGTCAGTCGGCTGCTCCTCTGCCTCCAGTCGACCCCGTCTCCTTCTGTACAGATCATTGTTGGGACTGGGCAAGTACGACACATCATCTAAAAAAAAAAAACAACAACAAAGAAACAAATGAGGGCAGCTGCTGTAACAAGAATGTACAAGGCCACGTCAAAATGTAGTTAAACCAGACTAAAACAGTTGTTATGATCTGCTGCAACCAAATTCCCAAACAGGTGAGAGCCAATATGAGAATGTCTTTATTTGGACTTTTACGGTTTAAACTGGTCTGAAAATGAAAAGGGGGGATGTGCCATTACCTCTCCTCTCCTCCAGCTCCCTCTGCATCTCCTGAAGCTCATGGGCGTCTGAGAATCCAGCGTTTTGACTCTGCTCTTGGATCAGCTGATGGAACGAGTCGTGAACCCCGTCTTCATCCGCCGGACTCCTGAAACACGACGAAGCACTGCCATTAAACCAGTGAAGGCCATATAACCTCTATAATGGGGATGTGAATATGGTTGGTCTCCTGTGATCAGATTAATAAGCTCATGGTGGAAGTTGTACTCTTCTCGTTCCTGTATCAGGGTCTACATGCTCCTGGTGAACAATGAGTGCATTCGCATTAGGACTGTCATGGTATAAAATGTTAGTGTGACGATTACTGAGAGACCGTGATCAAACAACAAAGAAATCTTTCTTTTATTTTCTTTCTTCTAGCCATCAGGTTTTTTGATCAGCTTCATGGAATTTTACTTTCTGGATGACAAAATAAAAAGTATATTTAGAGGTATTTTGCTATTCTATCTGTCTGGGGGCACTACAACTTTATTATTGTATGCAATATCAGCAAACATAGAAATATATTGTTTTATTGAAGTAAATAAAAAAATATTGTTCTGTCACATAAAAATAGGACAGCAAATTGAACTAGATGATTTGCAATGGCTGAAGCCATTGCTGGAGAGTCTCTCTCTCTCTAAGAATAAGAATCCTTTATTGTCCCACATGGGGAAATTTAATTGACGCAACGCAGGTAGATACAGAAGATAAGAACAGATCACTTATAGGAAGTTTGAAAAACACTCTCAGTAGAAGATCTCCTATAAACAAAAACTCCTATAGACAAAACCTCCCATTACCCAACAAGGGATGGAGGGGAAAAAATAATAAAGATAAAAATAAATAAATTGATAAATAATAAATACATAAATACCATTGCATGTGATCACGACAGTAATTGCACATGAATCATGACAGTAATTGCACATATGACGGAATTGCACATGGTTAGGTCAGTATTGCGAGTGTTCAGGACTAACAGTGTTTGTTATAAAGTCTGACAGCAGCAGGAAGGAAAGACCTGCGAAACCTTTCCTTCACACAGCGAGGGTGGATCAGTCTCTCACTGAAGCTGCTCTCCAGAGTGGACATAGTGTCCTGCAGGGGGTGACACTCATGGTCAAGCATAGATGTGAAACTAGCCAGGACCCTTCTGTCCCCCACCTCCTTCACCGAGTCCAGAGCACAGCCCAGGACGGAGCTGGACTTCTTGATGACTTTGTCCAGCTTCCTCCTCTCCCTCTCTGTGATGCTGCTGCTCCAGCAGTCCACACCTACATATATACCATATATACATTTTGTGATTTTTAATGTTGGGATGAACAGTAAATATTTTTTACATTTGCACTTATATTGTGAAACCTTTGATACTGCCATGTTAGGACATTGCAAATACAGTCACTAATGTTTAACAAACAGGAGAGAAGCCCATTGAGACAACAAGAGGACATGATCCTCCTGGTGTGGGCCACATCCAAACACACAAGATATTTGTACAGTCAAACTACAACAGAATAAAAAAAATACAGTGACACTAATATTATTACAACTGAAAATACTATTCAGTTTGCTTTAACAGATTAATCTCATCTCCATTTCTAGACTTAGTGGCTCAATTGAGCTTTTCTTCATTTAAAACTCGAATGGGACGTGTTTAGTGTTTTTTATGACATGATGTGATATGAAATAAATGTGTAATATTCATATATAATCATTGTTTTGATCATTATATTTAGTTTACACAATATGGACTAGGACTGGGCATAATATATTGACACAAATTAATATCTCGATATTTTTGAAACAGTGATATTGAAACAATTTTATGTCAATCCAACAGGAATATGTTAAAAGGCATCTTAAATAATTTTAGTTGACCAATGTGGAATGTCAATCAAATTAACCACAAAAGTGCAGAAGGATTAATTTGCGCCTTTTTTTGGAAGTTTATGACAAAGAGTTTCAAATTTCTACTTTAATCCTCTCTTTTAAGCATGCTATAACCGATAAACATTTAAATTTGGCCTATGTGCAAAACATTCACAATATAATCTACATCGTTATATATGACCCAGCTCTAATTTAAAGTCATCATAGACACGTCAATAATGAGTAAAAGAAGTTTGCAACATAGTTTCAAGTTGTACAAAAAGCCAATGAGTCATTGCTTTATAAAAAAAATATTTCACAAGAAATACATTTCCTTTTGTATTCAGTAACGGGTTAAAAATCAACAAAGTCAGAGAGTTCTTCAGATCAGCACTTTTCTACACTACTAATCCCATGTCAGAATGTAAAACGAGACGGACTTACTCCAGTCCGGCTTCCATCAAAGGATAGTCCTGGTCATAGTTCCCATTTCGGGCCATTTTTCTTGAGCGGTTTCCTGTGTTCGGTGGCGGACTGGACCAGGGGCACGGGATCAGGACCGCACCCGTTCAGACGCTGGCTCCACTCCCAGCATGCTGTTTGTTTGTGCGTGTACCTGTAACAGAGAGTGGCGGGGCGAGGGGAGGGGCGTGAGCTGAAGGTATGAATTCCAGGAGACGATGTTACGACTTGTCCTGAAGGGAAAGACAGCGAAACTAAGTCGCAGACAAAGTGTTTCAAATGTCTTTTGAACAGTCTAGTCGTGTCTCAACATAAAAACAGGTTCAAAAACAACGATACGCAATGACAATAATCAACGCAAGCATGTGACGTGGAGTTACTTCATTGTTATAACATGTTTGGTTTCGTTTTCCGAGACTAATTACACTAATGAATGCAAGTAATGTTAAAATGCACATTCACCTGTCAGAAAGAAATAAAAAGCTGTGTGCCCTCTTTGTGATTGAGTATTTTAACATGAAAAGTTTGGATTACTCTTTGAACTAAAATGCAGTTTGAGATAAATATATTTAAAATGT